>NC_060125.1:273698148-274023540 GCF_021461395.2 Schistocerca americana | reverse complement strand
ACAGTATGACTGGCAGAGGTAGTCTGTACTGTTCTGAATCTATCCTCACCGGTTTATGTACTATTTTTTCTCCTTTGTCTGTTGTTAGCCTTATGCAAATTCGATTTGTCATCTACGTGTAGCCCAAGATGGCGCGTAACATGTGCTCGTCTGTCTGTGTCCCCTATTGTAACTGAAGGGTTCCTTTGGAAGCGAGGCTTAGGACCACCTTCCTCGGCAGAGAGTGACCACTAGATCCAGAGATTCGCTTTCAGTGGTGGCAACCCTGGTGGCGAGGCCGTGCTGCGCCGCTGACGTTGGCTGGTGTGGTGTTCGCAGGCGCCGTACCAGTCGGCGTTCCGGCCGGTTCTGCCGGCTGCTGCCGCGGCCGCTGCGGCTGCCGGCGTCGCCGCCGTCGCGACGCCCCAGCCGTCTGCGCCCGCTGCTCTCGTCGCCGCCGAAAACCTCGCTGAGGTACGTGCGATCGGAATGGCCAAGTAAAGTTTCTTACCATCGACACCTTTTTGTATGAAACTGGGAGTGGGGAAAGAAAAGCAACGGTGACTTTCAGCCGCACAGGGCACTGTGGTAACGCAAAGACGATAGCTGAAAATTTATTTCGGGCGAGACTCGGAGCAGGATTTACCACTTCTAGTGAGCGGTTGCCCCAACCGCTTCAGCCATCGGGACACAGTCTCTGACCGACTCAAATTTCCAACTTACGGACGCTGCAATACAGTGTCCGTCATCCACTTACCCCGTACTGTCAAATTATTGATTTCCGTAGGAGTTCGGGCGAAAACAGTGCATCCGTACTGAATGAAACGACAAGGAGCCGTCGTGCTCTTACAGAAACGTACATATTAGAGTTCGGACATGTCCGACAGAAGAAACACCGCTCAAATATATATTTTGGATAAAAAGCAGTGATGCGCTGCCGTAACATGAAGGATATGCCTCAAATGGCACGCAAGCTATCTGTAGCTGACAGCAGAAGGTCACTTTACACTGATACGCCAAAACATTATGAACACTGCATACCGTCTGGTAGCGATGACGACACGTGACACGAACTATGTAAGCGGAGCAGACATGGGTGGAGGATCGCCCTAGCAAAGATACGGACGACAATCCACTAAGATAAGCGACTTCGACAAATTGAGATTACTATTACGCAGAGTCTGTGAATGAGTACCTCAAAACCGGCAAAGCTGGTCGAATGTTCACATGCTACTGTCGCTTGCATCTACGGAAAGAGGTAGGAGGGCAGTGAAACTACCACTAGGCGCTAAATGGTTGGCCGTCCACAACTCTTCGCAGAAAATTGGGTCCGGAGGCTTGTCTGCTCTGAAAAATAGGATAGAGGAAGAGCTGTGCATCTCTGCCGAAAGTGCAATGCTGGTGCACGCACAAGTGTTCCGCAGCATACCATTCATTGTACATTGTTGCGATGGAGCTCTGCAGCAGACTACATCCACGTGTTCACATGTTGACCCAACGACATCGTCAGTTATGTCTGCAGTGAGCACGGGACAATCGGTATTCGATCGTCAGTCTATGGAATCGTGTTGGCTCTTAGCCTGAATCACATTTTTGCTACACTAGGTCGAAAGTCGTCTCCGAAAACACCGTCATCGAGGCTCTAAATGTGCAGGGCGCCACAGACGCAGACTGGTGGGAGTAGTATCACGGAATGCAAGATGTTGTGCATTTGCACAGGACCTGTGATAGTATTCGAGGACACGCTGACAGATGCGAACCACCTGCATCCTACGTATTTGATGTCTTCCCCGACAGCGATGTCATCTTTCAGCAGTCGTCCGTGTCTCGGTCCAGAACCATGCTATAGTGGTTTGACGAGCATTATAGTGAAGTCACGTTGATATCGGGCGACCAAATTTTCCTGATGTACGTCCTACGGATACCCATCTGGGTCGCTATCGGGCGCCGTCACCGCGTACACAAATCCTGTGCGTAGACGTCTAATGCCACATACCTCCAAGAGCCTACCAACAAACTGTCGGATCCCTGATACGCAGAAACAGTCACGTATTTCGATCCAAAAACGGACAAGCAAGCTATTAAGCAGGTGGTCTTAATATTTTGACTAATCAAAGTAAGTGCTACAGTAAGCGTCGACGTCTGTGTTTGAGTGAGCGGCTCTAGGCGCTTCAGTCTGGAAGCGCGCGACCGCTACGGTCGCAGGTTCAAATCCTGCCTCGGGCATGGATTTGTGTGATGTCCTTAGGTTAGTTAGGTTTAAGTAGTTCTAAGTTCTAGGGGACTGATGACAGCAGCAGTTAAGTCCCATGGTGCTCAGAGCCATTTGAACCATTTTTTGTGTTTGAGTCAGTCGCAGTGCGTACCGTCTGAAAGTGCGGGACGCAAGTTCAAGCGTCCTAACAGACAGTCAGTGCAGCCTACTACTACAGCTTCTTGTGACATCACCTTCGTCTCGCACTGAGAAGAAAGCGACGGTACATTCTGGCAATGCATCCCATCATCCTTCGTGAAAATGCACGATGCCACACAGCAAACCCCGCGCAAGATCTCCTGCGTACGTGACTGTTGGAGATACTGGAACATCCACTGTATTCACTCGGTATGAGACCGTGCGATTACGACCTGTTTTCGAAAATGGATGAACCTCTTCCTGGCGTGTGCAACAACAGGAGAGTAGATATCATCCTTGCCACAGGGCGGTCCTTGGGAGTCATCGACAGAGATGGGCGCGCTGATGGCTTACGTCGCCTTCCATCTGTATAGGAAAAACTGATCGAGTTTGCGTCGATTATATTGAGGGTATGTAATACGGTGAACGTCTGTCAATAAAGTCTGGTGTGACATATAACACTGATACCACGACTTTTTGTACAAAACCTGTATATAGACCTGTTTTTGGGCTGCGGCTGATACACCGACAAGGAGCGAGGTACGATTATGTTAGATGGAGGAGGATTAGGGTTTAACGTTCTGTCGACCATGTTATTCGCGATGGGGTACGAGTTCGTAATGAACAAGAGATGAGGTACAAGCTCGTAACCAACAATAGATGTGATACAAGCTCGTAATGAACTACAAATGAGGTACAAGTTCGTAACGAACAAGAGACGGGGTATGGACTCTTAATGGACAAGAGACAGGGTGCGAGCTCGTAATGAGCAGGAGATGGGCACAAGTTTGTGAGCAACAACAGACGGGGTACAAGCTCGTTATGAACTGGGCTCAGAAAGGAAATCGGCTGTGTCGTTTGAAAATTGCCTGCATGTTTTCTGTGGTAGTCACAAAATACACAAAATACTCCTAGCGTGAAACATATAAATATGGCAGGAAGAGAACCTCTTACATTCGAAAGTAGTTATTTTTATGAGGTGTCTAGCTTGCACACAGTGACTGTACAGCCTCGTCACAGGACCGAATACAGTTAAGCAACAGCTACAGCAAAGTGATCGCAAAAGAGATTAACATCAAAATACATCAATTTCCTAAATATCTGACATTGTGTTAACTGGTGGGAATGATCTGAATTGTTATATTAGCCTGAAATATCAGGTACGTCAAGATCCCCTGTAATTGTTTTTATTGATTACTGGTTTCGACACAGCTGTGCTGTCATCATCGCATCTTGTAATACATAAACAGAAGTTGATGATGTTTACAAACTTGCAAGAAACACATTGATGTTGCGTCGGTTTGCAATAAAAGGTAGCAAGGAACATCAGCATCAGATAAAAAATTCCGTATATATAGAACATATATCATGTTGTGCTAATGTCCGAGCACGCTCGTTCACTTAGCACCGTAATGGCACCATTGTGGTCTAAGTGTACGAGAGCGCTAGGATACCAAAAGAAAATTTAGAAAAAAGTTTTCTCACTTTTCCTCTAGATGCAGACAGTTACGGCTTACATATTCCCTCCTGGGGGAAGTGGTGTCGTCAGGAAGGGAATCTGGTCATCAGCTGTCACCAGCATTGGCAAAACTCTTACAACAACGCCGATTCTGTGGATTAACGAGGTCTTAGTCTGCAAAAAACATATTCAATTGCTTGGAAGTAATGAGCGTAACTAACAAAAACTTAATGATTTGATGGAAAATTGAAATATTTCACTTTGGCTACGTAAGTGAAGGGTCAAACGTATCGTCATTTCAAGGCTAGCTATTTCGCGCATAAAAACTTACAATAATTTGTTATTTAACTGTCAAAAAGGCTTCATGCGGATCAAGCGATAAATTTAAAACATTTCGAGAACAGCAGGCATTAGGAAGACAAACGAGGTGTCAGTTTTTTTTTCAGAAGTTAGCTATTTCTTTGCATTGAAATTTACTTTATGTGATATTTTACTGCCAAAATAGTTTCCTTCGAATCAAGTACTAATTCTAGAACAGAAAACGCTAAGGAAGTCAGTGAGGTATCAATGACATTATGCTAAGTGGACATCACTTGAAGAGAAAAAAAATACAAAGCCGAAGAAATCGGTCAAATGTTTCACGAAATGATTGTTCTAAAAGTAAGGAATTAAATAGGTTATAGAGACATTTGACGCACCTTGGAATGATGATCGAAATTATGTACATTAAATGAGGTCCGTGAAATGTTTTTATTCCTTTGTTTCAGAAAAGTCATGTCACGAAACTTTTGGCCAATATTTTTTCATTTTTTTTTTAAATTTTAATCTACCTCAGACAGCAGGAAATTGGTATAATTTGAAAGGCCACATCTTGATCATGACGTCGTTCCGAACATTGTTTCTAGCTCGGTATGATCGTTCCAGCTTGCTGGCCTATCATTCCTAATGAACCGTTTCAACTGCTCTTGACCACTTTCTTGCAGGAGACCGTTTGCATTTTGATACTCATCTAAGTTAACTTCGCATAAATTGTTCATCAGAATATCAAACTACTGTAAATTTCTCTCATTAAGGGCTGTAATACCGAAACTGTCAGACAGTATGTATACTTCTTTACTAAATTCTGTACATTTAACATACTGGAAAAAAGTATGTCCAGGAGTGGTTACCTGTTCACATTTGCTCGTCGGTGTCCCAGTCTCGTCAGTTATAAGTAAATATACGTGGTATGAGAAGCAACGACTAGTGTATGGCGTTATTTATCAACATCTATGGATGAGTCCCTGAAACCTTTCACCGCAAATATTGCGAAACCGGAAAGTGATATTCGGTTTTCCGTTTTCACAGAATGAATTGGTATTCAGGGCTCGTATTGATAGCCAGGAAAGTGTTTAACGTCCCGTCGATTCTGTCAGGTATGGGGCAGGAAATCGGCCGCGCCCTTCCAAAGTAATCATCATGGTCTTTGGTTGGAGCGATTTAGTGATATCACTAAAAACCCAAATCTGGCTGGCCGCACGCGGGTTTGAACAGTCGTCCTCCCGAATGCGAGTCTAGTGTGCTAACCACTGTGTCACCTCACTCTGTGTATTGTTAGCTAATTAACAGATTGTAATAATACTTAGAAAGCGCATTTTTGTGCAAAGATACTCTTTTTTAAATAGAACAATGCGTGGTGACATTAACAGACTAAAGGTAGGGTGAACTAGAATGACAGCGGTGTTTCTTGCAGTCGTTCAAGTGCGAGTCGTTTGAGAGATATCGTATTCTGAAAAGTTCCTACACTGACACTTGTTCAATACCGTCGTAGTTCTCACTAAAGACACTAGTTATGAGGGTTCTGACCTGTAACGAACCAACTGACCATCACAGATTGTGTTCAAAATAACCAACGGTAGCGACTACATACGCTTCTGGAACGGCTGCTGTACACTCGCTAGCATTTCAGCGTAGATGCAGGCTGCAGTAATACGTCGTTGGATAGCACTGGATGTAGTTGGTACATCCCTGTAAGCAGCGTCTTTCAGCTTTTCCCACAGAAAAAAGTGTACAGGTGTCAAATCTGGTTGGCCAAGTAAAGAGCCACTGCGTCCAATCCAACGATTTGGAAACAACTCTTGAAGACATGCTGCAGTACTTCATGTTGGCACCACAGTTTCCACCTAGTCTGCAGAGGAACGTCTTCCAGCATCCGTGGAAGATGGTCTGTTAGGAGGTTGCGATACTTCTGCTCGTTCACTGTTCTGTCTATGAGAATCGGGCCTATGAGTTTATGGTTCACAGTCCTACACCAGACGTTTGCACTCCATGTACGCTGACGTTCCACCTGGTGAAGCCAACGGGGTTTGTCCACAGACCAGTGGCGCATGTTTCGGCGGTTTACGTGGCCGTGTTTAGTAAATATCACTAAACAGAATACATGATACATATGGAGTATTCTATCTTAATGCCTATCTACAGAAGTTAACACGATTTCCATAATCGTTTCCATGCAGCTCTCTATGGAGAGAGATGTGATAGGGATGTAACCCATATTGATGGAGAATACATAGGACACTTTCCTGATTCATGCTACTTCCTCATGCGATGGAATTGTAATTAAATTGCGGATGAACTGCAACAGCAACAACAACAATAATTTCCCCCTCTTCTGTCGTAACTCGTTTCCTCGTGTTCCTTTGTCTAGTGTTACATTACCACTTTCGCGCAAGTGGCTGAACAAATTGATAAATAATTGCCAAGATGTTTGACATCTATTGGGATATCTTGTTGCAGACGCTGTACAAAAACGAACTGCTTTCTTCCTACACTCTCCATACATCATGACCATGTTGGCTATTTCTGCTTTGGTAATCCCATCGTCCACTTATGAACTACCACTTGAACTGTCACATTCTGACAAGTAAGTTGCAGGGCACCCAAGAAAAACAAAAGCACACTGTAAGTAAACATAACAACATCGTACGCAGCTTGAATGGTACAATTATATCTGTGTGGAAACTTTTAAAATACGATATCTCGTAAACGACTCCCAGTAGAGTCCTGCAACAAATATCACATACTTTCTAATTTACCCTGCTTTTAGCTTGTTAATGCCAATAGGCATAGTTCCGTTTAAAATTGTGTATATTGGAGCAAGATATATACTTTCTAAGTATTATTACAATTTGTTAATTGGCTAACAATACGAGTCACTGATTACCACTCCATTCTATGAAAACCACACAGCAATAGCACTTTCCATTCCCGCAATATTTGCGGTGGAGGTTCTAGGTGGAACACCTACTTTTGGTAAAGAATTGTATAGTAAATGACAGAGGGTACTATACACAACGTGGCAGACGCCGATAAGCAGTGGTGGTGGTGGTGGTTAGTGTTTAACGTCCCGTCGACAACGAGGTCATTAGAGACGGAGCGCAAGCTCGGGTTAGGGAAGGATTGGGAAGGAAATCGGCCGTGCCCTTTCAAAGGAACCATCCCGGCATTTGCCTGAAACGATTTAGGGAAATCACGGAAAACCTAAATCAGGATGGCTGGAGACGGGATTGAACCGTCGTCCTCCCGAATGCGAGTCCAGTGTGCTAACCACTGCGCCACCTCGCTCGGTACCGATAAGCAATTGCTACAGTCCTGACAGGGTTGAGCAGCGTAGAGTTTCTGTCCGCCATGCAATTTTGTGCATAATTACTTCCTAACATCATTTTGGCAGAGAATGGAGTACTTTATCTTTCTTTGTAGCTAAGAGTACAGTATTTATCATCTTCTTTCTTTCTTGCACGGAATGTGCAGGGTGGTTTTTCGATGCGTTCGCCTGCTGAAAGTATACCAGCCAGAAAGTAATGTCTGACCAGTAACAGCGCTGTACATCAAAAGATGGCAGCACTGTATAGCTATAGGAAATGGTCGCCATTGATGTCTATATAGACAGGGTTCTGTGTCTGAATTCGTTACTGCGGAAGGCGAAACACATAACCGTATTCATGAAAGGCTGGAGCAGTTGATTGAAGCAATACAGAACAGCCGCCCAGGACTGCAGTGACGTCACACAAAATCCAGCCACAGCCCGTGGAAAATATGCCCCCCTTCCCCCCCCTCCCCCCCCCCCCCACCCGCAACGAACTTGTGACGTAACAGCAGTTGCTCTGCCCGAAAAACGTCGCGAGCGCTTGGCTACGTCTGAGGCCAGGTGGGAAACCAGTACATGAATGAGAAGGTACGCAATAAAATCCTTTCTGAGTGTGTGAGTATATTTAAACGCGTGTGTACGAGGTATTAAACTGGTCTGAAGTAGTGACACGCTTCCAGCTGGAGGCGGTTGCTGCAACTCGTAAGACCTATAGTGACACATGCTCTGCTGTACGCCAGAGAGCCCTTATATCTCGTTGGTTCCAACATCCAGGTTGTCAGCCAAAACATCAGTGACGACCGCCAGATAACAACAAATAAACTGTGTCGCCAATTATCCATTGATAAAGGCAATGTGATGGCTACTATTGAAAAACTCGATTGTTCCAAGATTTGTGTACCCTGGTAACAAAAATATTATTATTATTTTAATGTTCTGACATTTGACTTATTGTCACTCGCAATTTTGCTTTCCAGTGCAGTGCCCTTAAGTCTAAATTACAATCACTTAATTTTTAACACTTTTTAAATATTCTTTCTTCATGATCGAATTAATCCTGTGATACAGAAAACACTCCGGAGAGGGCGGAACAGAGATCTGATGCAGATGGCGGCCAAACTTTCACATCCAATAGTCCATGAGGTTTTTCCCAGATATTTCCACCAATGAAATTTTATTGGATAGTTTTAATTCTTCTTGAAACGTGCTGTTAATAATGTCTTTTACTGCAAAATACAGTAAGTTAGTTTTTCCAGGCTGTTTATTTTTCGGACACTTTTCGGTTAGAAAGCCTGCTTTTCCATACCGTCTAATCCTCAGTTGGACGGTATGCCCTGAAACGCATTTGTCTTGTTATTATACTGAAGATATTTAATAATTTCTTAGAGTTACTTAACTTGAACGATTTTTGGATCTTGTGTGTTGAAAAATGAGCATTGCTGCTTTGGAGTCACAAAAATAACAGCTTTGAAATAACAGCTTTGCCGAATGTGCGTAAATTGTTGTTTAGTTGGCATGATGCGGTTTCAATGACTTCAATTTCACCTTAAAAATTTGAGTGGTTTGGACTTAAGTTTCACAGAAAGAGAAAATTTTGGTATACATTCCTGAGCCAGCGTTTCCTTCTTTTTCTGTGTATGAACCATCTGTAGAGATGTGGAGCCACTGATCTTAAAGGTATCTCAGATTTATTGTTTTTACTACTTTAGATTTCACTATTAATCTATCTTTTTCACGTTTTATATATTATGTGTAGCTAGTATTTCAGTTGAGGAACCAGAATTGGAGAGAGTGGGAAAATAATTTTTTCAACTCCAACTTCCGGCAGTTGATATCGTAATCTTACGTCTTCTATTGCATTCAGTATGTTGCACAATCAGACTTCCATCCGTTCTGCCCACTCAAAGATGTTCATCGGGGGCATCACTTTGAAGATGTGGAGGTTTTGAAAAATTCTGTGCTTCAGTGGTTGAGTTAGAATGATCATGATTTCTACCGCACAGGTATACTTACTCTTGTTTCAAGGTGTAAGAAAAATGTTGACAAATATTGTGATTGTACTGGAAAGTAACGAACTCATCGTGAATGTTGCAGTTGTTATACTTGTCTTATGGCACTTACTTTTCTTGTAAAATAGAGAAAGAATAGGAAGCATTACTTCCTGGCTAACTCTCGTACATTCATGTTGATTGGTGTTAACATGGGTGATGAAAAATCACTTTACGACAACCAGAGATTTTACGATCTACGTATTTATCTTCATTAAAAATCTAAGAATTTTGCTAACAGATCATAAACGTCAGACTATCGTTGTTGGATTAGGTTGCAAACGTCTTTATGGCATTACGGCAATACACCACATGGAGGAGACGCTGAGTCCCAGATAAGTATAAGAAGAAGACTGCTATACATTTGGACAATTGATAGATTTATACTGATGCTACTGCACAATGGAATAAGTGGTCGGCAAATACTCTCAGGAAAGAAGAGGTTCTCCTCTTGCAGGCTACAGTATTGAGCAGATACTGGAGGTACTGGAGCGTTCCCTTGAAACAGCTCTTGTGTTCTCGCAGGCCTCGGTGGGCGACGCTCCGAGCCCCACGGGCATTGGGGCCAGCGCCGAAGACGAAGACGACGACGAGACGCTGGTCGACATCGAGAGCACCGAAGATGAGCCACCCCCGGCGCCCACCCCCGCCACCCCCACTAACGCTCCAGCGCCGCGGCTCTGGAAAACCGCCTCGCCCAAGGTTGAGGTGAGTACACTTGTTTCCCTTCATCTCGTTCACTGCAATACACACCTGTGATATTCCTATCGATTTTTGGTCAAGCGTTTGAGCGGTGCCAGAAACAAGACTCCCTAGACATTACACAGTGGATTTTCGTCTGAATTTGTGATACCTACACGAAGAGTGTGAAATGCACAAATTGACTTTGAAAATTGACCAGCGTGACCAGTTTTGCAAAAATGTACTTAGTTGGAAGTAATCAGTGCAAGGAAGAAAAACTTAATTAGTGATTTGAGGGAAAATTACCCAATGGATTTTTATCAGAATTTTAATAGTCAAATGAAGAGTGACAAGTCGACAAATGGGCTTTCAAATTGACGAACATGAAATCTAGTTTTGCAAAAAATTATTTAATTGGTTAGAAATTAACCAGTGCAACAAAGAAAAACTTAATCAGCGACTTGAGAGAAAATTACACAACTGATTTTTATCCGAATTTTCATGGCCGAATGAAGAATAGGAAATGGAAAGATAGGAAATGAAACTGACCCACATGAGGTCTACTTTTACAAAAAAATGGTTAATTGCTTGGATGAATCAGGCTCATTAAGAAAAACTTATTTAGTGATTCGAGGGAAACTTTTTGTCCGAATTTTCATGACCAAACGAAGAGTAGAAAATAGACAAATTGACCAACCTGGGGTGAAGCTTGGCAAGAAACAAAATTAATTGCTTGAAAGTAATCATGGCAGTTAAGAAAAACTAAATTACTGAATTGAGGGAATATTAAAATATTTCACGAACAGCTGCGCTATGCAATTAACGAGTCAGAAAGTTCTATGGTGAAGGCCTAGCTATTATGGGCATAAAAAGGTTTTATATTTAACTGCCAAAAACTTGCAAATAAAAAGAAATTGAAGAAACTGTAAAATGTTTACCGCAATTATTTATCTAAAAGTAAGAAATAAAATAGTTTAGAAAAATATTTGATGTGCCTTTGAACGCTGATCGAAATCTTACAGTATTTGAAGAGCCGATTGACAATATGAAGTACCATGTTCAACTTAAAATCTTAGAATTTTAAAGAATAGCACACTCAACTCTTAGTTTCCAATCGATACGTAAAAGCCGTGTCCAGTGTTCCTCTAACCTATTTCATTTCGTACTTTTAGACAAATAATTTGACGAAACATTTGATCTTTTCATTCAAAAAGTTTTTTCCAGTAAAACAAACCAAAAAAATTCTTCAAATGTTGTCTTAATATAGGCCGCGAAGCAGGGAAGTGACCTCTCTTGAATGTAGATGTACCATTACGAATAGCAGAAAATCACATGCGTCAGAGTGTGTGCTTATAAGAGCAGGGATGTTCCCATTATGTGCCTGTGGTTTGTGGACGCCGAGCTGACGCCTTATAGCTTCCCATATGTGTTCCATAGTGTCCAGAACAGGCGAATTGCAGGTTAATTTGGTTCAGATGATGGGTATTCCTACTGACCTGGATTTAAAGAACATTCCAGTAAACGCACATTGTCGAATGTTGCGCTTAATTTTATCGCCATTTAGTCTTTCTTGGTAATGCTACAAAGTATGTTGGATTAGTCTATTTTAGTAAATAAGAATAATCTAGCCGTATTTATAAAATCCGAACGTTTAAATGTATAAACAGAAGCTACACAGTGTAACAAAGCGATAGTGATAAATGTTGAGCGCTTGAAGAGCTGTCTTGAGGAACAAATTTTGAAGATACAAAGTCGCGTTCGGAAAATTCATGCACAGACCGTTGAAATTGTAGCGGATGACGCCTGCCTCTAGGCTACACTATCAGCAGAAAACAAGAGTTTTATGCGGAGTGAGAATAAATTCCTTTCCCGATTACAAAAAATTTATTTCTAGCCATGTTTGCTAGATACGGCTATGCGGTTTGTTACGTAGTTTAACCCATAAAGGCAACACTTTCACATTTGCTTCGTATGCTGGACACTCACTTTCTCCCTATGTCTTTGCCAACACCTCTTCCGTCAGTGCCTCTACAGCACCTCGTATTCGTATAGTAAGAATTTGCATATCAGGAACTGGTGAAATTGACACTTTACCCGTAACGTAACCACACAAATGGTCTGGTGAATGCGGTGGCCACGATGTTGGAACGTCTCTAGCGATCCTTCTGTTCGGAAACATTTAATCCAAGAACTGGCGAACAAAGAATCCTCAGTCTGGCAGAGCAACATCTTGTTGAAACGATAACTATGGCTGAAATTCCAGTAGTTGAAATACAATGTAAAGTTCCAAAATTTCCAGGTAATGAGTTAAGACGTCGTTTGCCAAAAACCACATAGACGTGTGGAAGTGTATCCATAAAAATGGATGAGTTAAGCTACCATTTGCAACAAACCACATAGCATAGCATAGCATAGCATAGTAGCATAGTTCTTTACGAATAAATATTTGCAATCATGGAATGACTCTATACTCATTATCTACGTTAACGCACCAGGACGGAACTCCTCACACCAGGCTTGACAGCATTTAAGACATCACACGGCAAACATCGCGATGTGGCAAAGTTTAGTATGTAGTATCTTCATAATCTTTCTATTCATGTTCAGTGTTCGTTTACTTAAAATCAAGTGCACCTAAATACTATGTATGTGTGTGTGGCTGTGTGTAAGCTAGCTGAAATTATATTACCGTAAATGAATTTGTCATAAATAGTAAGATGCGATGCAATATAAGTATTCTAAAACGTAACAGTCTTTTCATTCCACAAACATTTCGTTAACTTATGCCCAAACTTCCGTTGATTTCACCAGTACTACAATCATCGCGTGTAGCTGCACACGGTCCAGAAAGTAATGTTTCTGTAACATATTCATTTGAAGATGAGCTGCACTGGCTGTAAAACCAGTTAACGGCACGGTAAGTCATATCAGATTGCAAAAGCGACTGGTTGCATATCATCTTTTCTATAGTCCTAAACAGCTAAAGCAATCCCCTGGCAAACCAAAATTTGATTTGCGTAATTTTTCGTAATTATTCACCGAATCAAAAATTTAAAAAGCTGTCATAATGAACTTAAGAGCTATAATCTGACGTTAACGCTTTAACACAATAAGCCAAGTAGTATTAGAAAGCGTGGACGTATACGTCTTAAGCGAGCGGAACTCACGGTTTGCATATTCACCTAGTATTTAAGAGTAAAAATATTTTGTGACTTCCAAAACCTTTCAGACTTTCTCGAAAGTTTTTCTCCCTGACACCCCCAACAAAATAATGAAAGGAAAAAAAAGTTTGTCGCTTACTATATGTTCGTCGTTCATACAGTAAAACTTCAGCATCGGCATGACGTATTATTACTGCTTAGCTACTATTTTCGCAACACATTTTGCATGTTCCTCTGAGAGTACGTTCAAAATTAGATCACTGTATGACACATAGTTCACGTGGTATTACTTCAGAAACACTGAGGTGCGTGAAAAAGTAGCTTTCCTAAAAACTGACCGCAAATTATCCAGACTGTACGGTACCAGAGTTTGACAATGAGAGCCCGTAGCGACGTAAAACAAACGTCAAACATAATTTCAAACCTTTTCTAAATTTTTTCCTCGCTTACAGCCCACAAAATAAAGATAGGAAACGAGTTTAGCCTCACTAAATTTTCGTTGTTCATGCGTTAAAAATTTAAAACCATTAAATATGTTAAGAATATTTTTAGTAATCAAACGTGCCCTTTCTTCTTCCTTAACCTTGGTTAGTTTACTTCCTTATAATAACGATGCAATTAAATGCATTTTGTGACACAGTCGTCACATAAAATTGATATCAGATATAAAAGGCCGGCGGTGTGGCCGAGCGGCTCTAGGTGCTTCAGTCTAGAACCGCGCGACCGCTACGGTCGCAGGTTCGAAAAATGGCTCTGAGCACTATGCGACTTAACTACTGAGGTCATCAGTCCCCTAGAACTTAGAACTACTTAAACCTAACTAACCTAAGGACATCAAACACGTCTATGCCCGAGGCAGGATTCGAACCTGGGCGCTACGGTCGCAGGTTCGAATCCTGCCTCGGGCATGGATGTGTGTGATGTCCTTAGGTTAGTTAGGTTTAATTAGTTCTAAGTTCTAGGCGACTGATGACCTCAGAAGTTAAGTCCCGTAGTGCTCAGAGCCATTTGAACCATTCTGAGTTATAAAAGTGATACCGTAACATTTGCACCAAATTATATTGTGAAATGAAACTGTAGTTTAATGACTTTGCTTTTGTAGCGTGTCATTGCTGTGATTAAGTCTAAAATAAAAGGTCTCGTGGTTTACACTATTTGCAAATAAATAAATAAATAAAAAATTAAAAAACGTTATAGCACGTATAAAAGGGTTATCACTGTCTTGGTGTACCAGTTCTGGGATGGACGGTTCTGTTTAGTCTCTGGGCAAATAAAACGGAACTATTGAAACCAATATACGAGTAATTAAGGCTTTACGTCGTCATCCACAAAGGCTTTACATGTTTAACGTCAAATATTAAACACATTAATTCTTTTTAAAAGTACTCAGACGTCTGAGGCTGTTTCATGTGTGGGAGTTCGATTCTTTACAGAATCTGGCTTGAGGGGATTACTGCTACCTACAAAAACAGCTTATTTAACCCTTTCATGGTTAGGTTAGGTTTAGCAAATATTTGGAAAATTGAACGTCAAAACATGTCTTCCTGCGTAATTAATAATACACTTTCACTACAAAAAAATACACTGACTGATTTTTAAAATCGGCTAAATAGGCACGAGTAACCCCTGAACATAACTAGGTCGATGTTTATCGTGTTTCAGAGTTAATTATTTAATTTTAGAATGTTTTTATCAGTACGGCGATTATGGAGAGAAGTATAACAAATCAAGACCAAAACACATTTACTCTCCTGACAGTCAAAGATAAAAAAAGAAATATCGCACATGTTTTTTAGCAGAACATTAGGAGATGGCTTTGATATATCACACACCCATATTTTCAACATTCTACGAAGTTTACTGGGGCATATGTGTCCCACTACATGCAAAATTAAGTACAGATCAGTAGAATTACTAGGTGCGTAGTAATGTTTCGGAACAGTGTCTATGATGTATAAGAAAATAATTAGTTACCTCAAGCGTTCTGGAACTGGAGAAGATAGTCACTTGATCTGATTTTCGTGAAACAGACACACTATAAACACGCGTCGTCCCATTTAATCACTCGTAAGGGGAGGCCGCCAATTGTGAAATTCAGATTCGATTCATACTGCGCATAATAAAAGCTCATGGCCAGAGGTGTAATGTGGCAAAGCACCAAGATGCACTTCTCAGCCGTTGTCGAGAAAATCGACAGTTAAAAGAAACCGTTGCGGTGAAATACCCTCTACGATTTGTTATTTCCTATAGCGTCGTGGCGCAGCAGTAAGCGCTCGGGTTCCGGATCGAATCTCGCTCCATGGAACTTTTTTTTTAGTATTTGATTTTTGTAATTAATATATATATATATATATATATATATATATATATATATATATATATATAAAATTCCCGGCCGGCCGCGGTGGTCTAGCGGTTCTAGGCACCCAGTCCGGAACCGCGTGACTGCTACGGTCGCAGGTTCGAATCCTGCCTCGGGCATGGATGTGTGTGATGTCCTTAGGTTAGCTAGGTTTAAGTAGTTCTAAGTTCTAGGGGACTGATGACCACAGATGTTAAGTCCCATAGTGCTCAGAGCCATAAAACTCCCGGCAATCAGTTGCAACAATTGTGCATATAATAAGTTGTTGAAAGTCGTTTGTCGTGGAGAAACTGGCGACTTCGAACATGATTATGTTTTCCGCAAACAAAGTTGTATTTCACAAATGTTATGTATTGTCTTCATAATGTTTACACGTGTGGTTAACGGAAGACGTAGAAATGATTTTCCGAAACGAATACGTATAGTGTAAGTCAAACGTTCGAATTAGAGTAGAGACTCCACGATATATATATTACAAAAAACAAATACTAAAAAAAAGGTTGCATGGTGCGAGATTCGATGCGGCGACCTTCAGATTACGAACCCGAGCGCTTACCGCTGCGCCACGACGCTGTAGGTAATTATAAATCGTAGACAGTATTTCACCGCAACGGTTTCTTTTAACTGTCGATTTTCTCGGCAACGGCTAAGAAGTGCATCTTGGTGCTTTGCCACATTACACCTCTGGCCATGAGCTTTTATTATGCGCAGTATGAATCGAATCTGAATTTCACAATTGGCGGGGTCAGGGATTTTCTCTGCCTCGTGATGACTGGGTGTTGTGTGCTGTCCTTAGGTTAGTTAGGTTTAAGTGGTTCTAAGTTCTAGGGGACTGATGACCATAGATGTTAAGTCCCATAGTGCTCAGAACCATTTGAACAATTTTTTTTCACAATTGGCGGCCTCCCCTTGTCAGACCCATCTGTATATCCACCCCAAACCCCGTGATATATTTCTCCCAGTTCTGAAAGCGTATCGATGCATGCGAGAAAAATATGGGATAGACGTCCCAATGCTCAAAAATTCTTATTACTTGATTGGGACATGTGTCCCATCAATCGCGAAAGTGTTAAAAACAATGTGTTATGGCTTTTGTGGTAATACAGACAAAATGCAGAACGAGGTGGAGGTAAGGAAACGGCTTGGGTCTAAAATCCAGCGCAGCGACGGCCTCGCGCATGCGCCGTGCGGCGCTGGCTTAATTAACGCGGGTGTCAGGACGCGCAGGGCATACGGAGGGCCGCATTAGCCTCGCTCATCTCCGTAATGAGCATCAGTATGCGCCAGCCGCCGGAAACTCTCGCGAAAGCAATCCGGCAGGCCCCAAATTAACTTTGAACTTCATTTTCACGCCGTAACGGAGGCGTCCATCTCTAACGTGAGGCGCGCCAAGTCTCTCGGGCCGGAATGAACTTAACGGCCTGTGTCCGCGACTTTATTCCCTTTAATTGGCTCTTCTTTTCGTGCGCTATTTGCATTCTGCGGCTTAAATGCCGCATTTCGAGGGAGGCTGGAATTCGGAGTCCGCTCTCGCAAGCTGACACTTTTTAAGGCTTCGTTACTTCGCCAACGTTTCTACGCCAAACGTATTTGCTTAACGCAGAACTTCGCACGATTTATTTAGTTTTTCAAAACTTTTATCTGCGACGAACTTTTGTAGCAAGCACCATGTTATTAGCAAACGCAGGCGTGGCATGCCGGGAACACAGCAACAGTTGTCAATAACCCATACGAGCAAATTATAACAATGGGTATGTCTGTGTGTTTTCCACATCTCCTCCTAAATCACTGGACTTATTTCAACCATATTTTATACACATATCCTTTACTGTCAGGCAACAATCGCTGTCGAGATAAGAACCACCTACCTAACATGGTTCAGGAAATATGACATCAAAAACAATGAGATGCGTGAAAAACTGCTGCACCATGCGTGTCGTTTAAATTTATTACTTCTGTGCTACTAACTCTGTTCGCAGTAAACTTTGCAGTAAGTATCCAGATATGCCGCTAAATGTGCCTACAAAATTGTAGCATAGTACCACGCATAGTTCAGGCAATATGGTTATAAACAGTGAGATGCGTGAAAAAAATGCCACAGCATGCACACGGGTTCAATAGATATTTTTTTTTTTTTTTTTACCACTGAGAAACTTCTGAAGCCGAGTCAAATTAAGGAAATGCCTGACACCTCGCAGCGCTTTTGATAGCTTTCAGCTGCGAAGTGTAAACGGCTGTAGGCGAAAACATTAGCCATGTACAGAGCTACATAGAGACGTTGCCACAGAGACGTTCCCAAAATCGCATTGTAGATTCATGTAGCAGCTGTACTTATTCATCTGTATATTATGCATATTTCTTTGCACGAGATGAACTTTGCATATTTCTACGGTGTTTTCACGTTTATATGGAAATGAAATTTCTTTGATATTACACTACAAAGAAAGGTCTTTTTTCCGTTTCTGGGAGAAAATTGGCAAAATGAATTACATGCAGTGCTGCGTTAGTCACCCAGCATAGAGATAAAATGTTCAAATGTGTGTGAAATCCTATGGGACTTAACTGCTAAGGTCATCAGTCCCTAAGCTTACACACTACTGAACCTAAATTATCCTAAGGACAAACACACACACCCATGCCCGAGGGAGGACTCGAACCTCCGCCGGGACCAGCCGCACAGTCCATGACTGCAGCGCCCAGACAGCGCATAGAGATAAAACAGCCACAGCTCACACACAGCCTGATTTTACTGCCGGATACGTCCGTCACACGCGGGCATCATCAGATATGTTAATGGAAAAAGCCAAAGAACTATCTACTGTTAGATTGCGTTAAGAAACGGCTGTCAAGAACGTGATAAACCAAACTATATCGCACTGTAAACAAGAAAGTTAAACGATCTAAATATGTCCACGCGAGATATTAAAAATAACAAACGTTACGTTACGCTTACACCGTTCGTTCAAAAGCTTCGAGACTTACTTTATCCCTGGCTATAAGCGATGTTGGCGCTTCAAGTACGATGGCAGTTTAAACTAACAAATGTAAACAACAGATATGCATTCAGTCTGAATAAACGACAACGCAGTTGATGTAGTGTTATAATATTAGAAGTAATGACCAAACAGCTACAGAAGTTGAAGTAAATTTTAGAGTTTAACGTTTGTTGAGTGGTAAAAAATCGGGATTTACATACTTCCAAATTGGAAAAACAAATCGAAGTGACAGTAGTCATAGGAACTGTTAATACTTGTCGTCTGAGTATGGTGTACTTAAACAATACTTACACGTACTCGATTTACCGGAAAAGAGAACCACGATCAGTAACTCGCTCAGACTTATTTTTTCCGGAGACTTTCTGTACGCTGTAGCTCACAACGACACACGTCAGTCAATAGATAATTGTCATATGTCATAAATTATGATCAGATAATCACCGTGCAAGATACTATGGGCAAAGTTAAAAAACTCCGGCGTATGAGTATCGCTCATTTTAAGAGGAAACGGCACATAAATTAACTGGCTACAATTTGTGTCAGTAGTTGCGTCATCGGTTGTCTTGTAAACAGCGACGATTCCTGTTCAAAGCTGTTACCGGCGTGAAGGAGATTACAGAGATGACGACATAAAAAAACTACTTCACTATTAAAACAAGAGCAGCAGCAATACAAAGGACACTAAGCTATTGAAATACAAAGAGTTCTTTCCAAGACTACAATCATGATATCATGGCTTTGCCTCCTTTTTACTCTGTAAGCAACTCATAATCTTTGCGACGACATTTGAAGTAAAACAAATGTACTCCAACACTTCTTATGCACTATTAGGCTTGGCCTATTAAGCATACATACGAGATTAACCGAACTCCTTCCATCTGGTTTTGGTTCTCATACAATAACGTAGGCCTTTATAATTAAGAAATCAGCCACGGAAAGGGACCCAAAATTGGAAAAGACTACGGGTTTTTGGGTCAGGGTGTTAGAGAAGCGTTCTAAAGATCATGGACAACGAGAATGAAGGCTGAGACTTTCTTCAGGAACATAAGACAGAAAAGATAATTTTGGAGGGCCATAAAGGGATGGAGAGTCCGATAGGTGGGAAACTTATTCATTGTGAAATTAATAGAAACAAATACTTCTGGAAAGAATGCACGAGCAATACCATGACTTCAGTACATCATACGGATAAAATAAGATCTGAAATTGTCACTATACACTGAATTAGAGAGAGCTGAGGAAAAAGGGGAAAATGGAGAACAACTGATTGAGAACGAGACAGAAGAGGTCTCGTGTATAAGGAATTACTGCTTTTATTAAACTAACGTACTGCAGCTTTGCTTGGTAAGTGCTTACTTTATTCCGTTGCTGTACTTTCGAAGACGATTCATCGTAATGTCAGCAGTGTTGGTGAAAAATGAGGAGCACCATCTTAATTCGTTAGGTGAAGCATCTAACGGGTCTATTTACGTGTGTACGTACAAAAATATTGCTCAAATTGCTCTAAGTACTATGGGACTTAACATCTGAGGACATCAGTCAAAAAAATGGTTCTAATGGCTCTGAGCACTATGGGACTTAACATCTATGGTCATCAGTCCCCTAAACTTAGAACTACTTAAACCTAACTAACCTAAGGACATCACACACATCCATAACCGAGATAGGATTCGAACCTGTGACCGTAGCAGCAGCGCGGTTCCGCACTATAGCGCTTAGAACCACTTGGCCACAGCGGCCGGCTGTGTACGTACAACGAGATTAATACAGAAGTTTATTTTTGTTGGTTGCTAAACACAATGTGGTTTTGTACTTTTCTAATGAGTTGAAATTGTGTAAACGTATACAGACAGCTATCTAGTCCAAGGATCTAATCCCTTCACTTCCTGTGTTTTTCGTTTTCACAGGTGGCCGCTATTGAGGCAACTTACATATTCGTCGTATCACGTGTATAACCGTATAGCATCGGTTACAGTGAGCTGTGTGTACGAGTTGTAGTACTACGTGTTAACAATGATAACGGTTGTGATGACAATTCGAAGGAAGGAGAGTAGGATGAAAGAGGCAATCTAGTACGCAGAACGCATCCTGCTTCTCTCGAATACCAACTACGGGATCGGAAAGCTTAAATCAGCTTAAATCAGAATCAGAAGTATCATGGAGTCCATTGTGACAACTGTAAGGTACATCCAGTGAAGCAACGTTACGAATCAGAAGCAAACACGCAAGTCTTCATTTTACGTCATTTTGACATCGCTATGACACAGTCTTCCTTCTTAGCAGATATTTATTACTAACTTGGTTTCCGACCTCCAGAAAGATTTATGCCTCTTTGCTGTCACAGATCGAAATTTAACCGATAAAATCGCGACGAGTACCGTGCCGTTGTTTCACCGACTGCTGGGGTAGTCACAAATTGCGATGGAAATAGTGGGTTTCCGTGTGGAACTCCAGTTTATCGCTCCATCTTGCAGATGGTATCCTAGCTGTCACGGAAATTCGCGGCTGGAATTTACTAGCACAGTAACAACGCTGGTGTTTTGGATAAGCAGTTTCCTGTTTCATAGTGGCTCTGCTGCAGTTAAAAAATCTCTTGCTGTATTAACTGTATTTTATAGGTGTCTCGCCAACAAAGCAACTGCCGTACTTAACAGACACGCCTGTTACATGAGCAGTATTTAGACGGTCAACCACAAAGAGAATTTTTTCAGAATACAAAATAGGTTAAACAAAAGTAGGTTAAAAATCGTCGAGAATATGGAAGAGCATTTCCGAAAACAAGTACAGTGGAACTTAGTTTATCCAGTCTAGTTGGGAACGTAGGTAACCCGGACAACCGAAAATCCAGAAAAAAATAAAGTGACATGGATAAATGCTACAAGCAGACATTTTATTACTTTCACACACATACACAAATCATACTGGATGTTAAGGTTATAGGTACAGATATTGTGATAACTGTTATCTTAGTATATACTCACTTCAGTATGTTTGTTACTTTTTCTCTAAGTCTAATGGTCTTCTCAATTACGGAAATTTGTAGTAAGGTTCTATGGGACCATACTGATGAGGTCATCGGTCCCTAGGCTTACACACTAATTAATCTCGCTTAAACTAACTTACGCTAAGGACAACACCACACTCATGCCCGAGGGAGGCCTCTAACCTCCGACAGGAGGAGCCGCACGAACCGTGACAAGGCGACCAAGACCGCGCGGCTACCCCGCGCGGCTGGTCTTCCCACAAACACGCCACAAATTGTACTACCTGATGTTTTCTGTACGGTCATAACTGCACCGTGGAGTGGATTACTATAGACTGCCCATTTTACGTCCACACATCAATACCTGACTTGCTATCCAGATACGTTTTTGGCTTGTTTGTGCCACCCTTACTTGGAGTTACTGATCAACCTACAAACTTACTACTGATAATAGCCATAATTATTAGTCTGCAAATGAAGTAAATACTGATGTCACGATGTCAGTACACAGTCCTCACTCATCAACACAAATATGTGCACTTATGCCCCTAACACAATGTATATTATTTTCATGTAAAAGTTGAACAGATAATGAACAAAACCAATGAGTTTTACACACTGAAATAATTAGTAACTGTTTTTTTTAGACAGATTCGTATGTCGTCTATGTGCAACACGATCAGCTGGGCATTCCACCAGCAATAGTTCAGCCCAAGTTGTTACCGTCTGGAGTTTCACCTAAACCATAATTTTGTCCAGCTGCGCTGTTGGCTCCGCATGTGTCGTCATGTGTTCAGACTGAGCACCAGTTAATCAGTCACCATTGTTGGTATTGTCTGCAGATGCACAAACTTTCGTAATTTGTCCATCGGAAATTATACCGTAGCTTGCGTTATTGTCTTTTTTCAGCCAGTCACTTACGTCTATAATGACTGAGCATAGTGGAATCTTTGTAAAGCTTCAACACCAAATTCAACAGAAATGGTTAAATGGCTCTGAGCACTATGGGACTTAACACATGAGGTTATCAGTCCCCTAGAACTTAGAACTACTTAAACCTAACTAACCTAAGGACATGACACACATCCATGCCCGAGGCAGGATTCGAACCTGCGACCGTAGCGGTCGCGCGGTTCCAGACTTAAGCGCCTAGAACCGCTCGGCCACAGCGGCCGGCTCAGCAGCAATATTCTTCAGCAATTCGCCTTTGTCCATTCTATGCAGTGCATTTACTTTTTTGACCATGCACACTGCCACCAGCTTTCTCTTTGATGTAGTTTTGCACTCGTAACAAATTGGGGCACTACAGTACTGTAAAACTCAATAGCAAATCGTTAACTGACACCCATGTGTAGCGGTTGGCTGAAATTAAATTTAGTGATTCCCGTCTTTCAGTCGCAGATTAATGCTGCTATTACATCCGGAGTACAATTTTTTTTAAAAAAACGACATACAGATTAATGAGGTCAACATTAAGGAAGTTCCACTATACCCAGAGTTATCTGACGATGATGGCTGTGAACTGATTCCCCACTGTTATAAAGTCACTCAGTATTTGTGTGTGTGTGAAATCTTAGGGGACTTAACTGCTAAGGTCATCAGTCCCTAAGCTTACACACTACTTAACCTAAATTATCCTAAGGATAAACATACACACCCATGCCCGAGGGAGGACTCGAACCTCCGCCGGGACCAGCCGCACAGTCCATGACTGCAGCGCCTATGACCGCTCGGCTAATCCCCCGCGGCGTCACTCAGTATGAGATTCGACCATAACCTCCCCTCCGCAAGCAGGGAAGGAATTCTGTTTACTTTCCTTTTGGATCCCTTCTTCGTACTTGCTTTCATACTTTCGGAATTTTTGGCCCGGTCAATACTGTTTACTTTCTAGTTTTTCCCTTTCCAGAAATAGGGAAACTGTTGCTCGACTGATTTCAATAAGCATGGACATTATGTTCGTTTCTTCTGAGCGTTCCCAATTCACTCTTTCCCTGTACATTTCTACCTACATCATAATGCTTCGAGGATAGTCCCACCGGAAACGTGTAGCCGAATCGCAATAAAGATAAGATCTTAATAGAGGCACAGAAGTAGTTACATATTTCACCACACAAGAATATACCACAACTTTAATTTTACCCCTTTATAACTAATTCACTCTGTAGTTGGGGACCCAGGTTAACCGGTTGGCTAAGTCAGATCGTAGATGGGAGACAGGACTGCAGTGTTCAAACAAACTTCGCAGTTGAGAACTGCATCACACTTTTGCTACAACTAATGAATACCGCACAGCCAAGCTGCGTGACATACATACGAAAGAGTACTTCCAATGATACATTATTGGCCTTTCAGAGTTTCTAAAGCAAGACTTACAACTTTGATGCCATCAATAATAATTCAAGCAGTAATTTAACAAAAAAGATTGTAAAGTCATTCAGTACCAATACCGAACTTTTCTCCGTCGAAGAACTGTGTTGCAAGACTTTACTGCAACATTAATCTCTCCTGCAGTCTTGGCACATACCTCTCCCAATTTATTTTGTCCTGCGAATTTATGGGTTTCACATTAGAGTCTTAATGCAGGCCATAACGGTGTTATGATTCTTGCTATCGTGTCGCATATGCTTTGGTAGATATATCTTAATTGAGTATAAGATCCTGTAATTAATACTGTCCCAGAGATCCTGAAAATCTGATATCTGTCGAAACGTTAATCAGAAGAGGACAATTTTTTGTTGGAAGCGGATCTCTTCCTGTGATTCTCGCTCGCAATTGCTCAGCCGTCAAAATAGGCGTTTGTAAAAGTATTCCTTCAAACAGTAGCTTTTGTCTTTATAAGCTCATATAAGTGAATAATTTTTCCGCGTCCTCTAAATTCAGTTCACTCTGTTCGTCCACAAGAGCCGAAGTTCAATAGATAACAGCGCTGAGGTGAATGCTGTGTTCCTCAGCTTTCGGAAAGTTTTCGATACACTCCCGCATCTTACGAAAATCTGACCAGATTTGTGATCGGATTCAGGACTTCCACGCGGATGAAACTCAACACGACCGATGTAGACCTAATTTCGGGAGTACGCCACTGGACAGTAATGGAGATGTTGTTTGCAGTATACATAAATGATGTAGTGAATAACATCGAAAGCTTAATAACGCTCTTCGCAGACGATGCTGTTGTCAGTAGGAAGGTAACAACGCTAGAAGAATGCAGCGAAATGCAGGAAGACTTTAAAATACTCGATGATTGGTACACAGTCTGGAAGTCGACCTTGAAGGTAAATAAATATCACGAACTATGTCCAAAAAGTGAAAGAGATACATTACTGTTCAATACCACTACGAGAGCGTACTGAAAAGTAACGTTTCCGAATTTTTCAAGCGAAGACTCTTAAAGCTTATCTTAACATTTTTCCCAGCGAGAGTCCAGTTTGTTGATACCATTATTACAGAGTGTCTGCTTTTGTGACGGAGCCACAACCTCACTTGTGCTTGCACCGCTTCATCATTAACAAAGCGAAATACTGGAAAGTGTTCCTAAGTGTGGAAACAGACGAAATTCGAATGAGACCAACATGGGACTGTATGCAGGGTGGTGGATGACAGTGAACCTAAGGCGTTGGGTTGCTGCAGATGTCGCAGAGTTTGTTTATGGGTTCGAATTGTCATGCTGAAGCAGTGGGTGCTGAATGTGTGAACGAACTCTTCGAATTCAAAACTCGATTACAGCGCGCCGTTCCTCACGCACCGACGTGGTTATGTTACATACTGCCATGTTACAAGCTACAATTTGGAGCCTTATAAGGGCAAAGGGATTGAAAATAGGTAGAGATGAAGAATAACGTTAACGTTAACGAGGCTTGTTTGATTTCAAATAAAAAGTTCGGAGCACGCTCTCGTATTTGCGACACGTAACTCGAAACAGTAAGCACCGTAAAATACCCGTAAGTAACCTTACGTAGCGTCCTACAGTGTAAGGACTACATAAAGCAAATTGTAGAGAGACGTTTCTCTTCGCGGAACTTCCACGTCTGTTACTTATTGTAATGATAAAATCCGCTACAGATGCAAAAATTATTTTTTTCTGAGAAGGAAAGCGCTATCCGGTTTCAGCACATACGTTCCATCTTCAGACGCGTCTGCAAAATTTTAAAAGAATAATAATATCTATCTACATGGCTTATCTTACCAAAGGCAAATAGACCAAACAGAAATTCTTAGAAAAAAACCATATACGTACTTACAACACACTAGTTCGGCTGATTCTTGAGTTTTGTCTATCAGTCTGAGACCCTTATCGCGTAGGAATGACAGAAGAGATACAGAAGATCAAACGAAGAGCGCCACGTTTCGCCGGGTTATCTTTAAGTCGGCCCGATATTTCTGCGGATATGCTCAAGGAACTCCAGTGGTTGGCGCTGGAAGAGGGATGTCGTGCATTACGGAGAGGTTTGTTTACTGCTGAAATTCCGATAGCACCGGACGCATTGACCGAGCGGTTCTAGGCGCTTCAGTCTGGAACCACGCGACCGCTACGGTTGCAGGTTCGAATCCTGCCTCGGCATGGATATATGTCATGTCCTTAGGCTAGTTAGGTTTAAGTAGTTCTAAGTTCTAGGGGACTAATGACCTCAGCTGTTAAGTCCCTTAGTGCTCAGAGCCATTTGAACCATTTTTTGAAATTCCGATAGCGTTCGTCCAAGAAAAGAGTCAAGTAACGTATTATTTCCCTCAAAACAAGTCTCGCAAAATGATAAATTACTGAATTCGCAAATATCAGACGATAGGCAATTAGTGTGGTACCAGACGCATCCGATACCACACGCCGTTAGGTGACTTGAATAACACAGATGCAGATGTGCTTGTGGATAGCTGCTACACATAACTCGTACTACGTCAGTTTACCGCTCAGAAACGTTCTCACAGTGGAGTGTCGAAATAAACATCGTGAGAACAGATTTGCAAACAGCAGACGTAATAAACATAAAATTCAACTGGAAAGGACTTCCTTTGTCATTAATGTTGTTTCTTTTAGAAAAAAAAGAAATTTTATCGCTAAACAACTCAAAGTTAGGTAGCAGCACTGCCACATACAAAAGAATCTTTTTCAACTTCGTGCCGGCCTATGTAGAAATATTGCAATCATCATGACGCATCTGGCTGTGTTTGTGATTGTAATTTTTTTGTTTACCATTTGTCAATGCTCGTAGAGAGTAACTGCTATTGAAACTGCGAACATGAACATCTACGTCTGGGTTGTTGTAATCGAAAGAAAGTCTGTTGCATGAACATTGCCTGTGACTGCTGTCTGTGACGGTTGTGTAGTACCAGTAAGCTTTTATATTGTATAGGGACTGAAAGGTAAGGAATGATGACATTCTACGCAAAATTGTAGCAAAATCGTATATGGAGAACGCTGACAAGAGGAAGACATTATAGGATATGTATCCAGGTATCAGGGAATAGCTTTCATGATACTAGAGGGAGCTATAGAAGGTAAAAACTGGACAAAAAGATAGCGGTTCGAATATACGTAGCAGATAATTGAGGACGTAGGTTGCAAGTGCTACTGTGAGATCAAGGAATCCTTGTTGTGGCGCTATAATACAGTCAGGAGACTGACGACTCAAAAAAAAAAAGTTCTATTCAGCAAATGTTCTTGGTGTCAAACATTAGTAGGTAGCAGGAAGGGAACTCCTTATCTGTTCTTTCGCACATATCCGAAAGAACAAATACCATCTCCATATAGTTAAGGCGCACCGGTCGTTTGACCATCTTCTTCTGTGCAGATGCACAAAGAGTGCTTCTTTCTTTTTATATTTTTTGAGGCTAGATTAGTTCCTACTTTACTTTTGATTTTGGGTTGAGGTTACCCTGAACTCTTACGGGAATCGGCAGTAAAGCCGCGAATACAGAGTATAATGGGCAGGGGCACTATGAATATAGTGCGGGACAATAAGTTGAGAATGTGAGTCTCACGGGAGGCGTGCCAGAGATAAGTCCCTGCAGTCGCACTATCCTCTGTGTCCTCGGTGGCTCAGATGGATGATAAAAGTAGTCGAAAAATTCGCAGCGGACTATAGTGTGGAACATCCTTATGTCGTAACGGGACGACTTTCTATTATTCTGGTTATGTAGCCGAAGAGGAACGGCTTTGCTTTATCCATTTGTATAAAAATAAAATAAAATAAAACGAAATAAAAATAAAAAAGAAAAACAAACCTTACAAAACCCTTTTTCCTTTTTTCATTTTTGTTTTCTAAAAAAAAAGTGGTCAGTGCGACAGAAAAAAAAATGACTAGAGCGTCTGCCATTTAAGCAGGAGATCCCGGGATCGAGTCCTGGGCGGCGCACACATTTTCAACTGTCCCTGTTGACTTACATCAACGCCTGTATGTAAAGGGTATTGATTTCATTGTATAATCAAACACTGTTAGGCAACATATATGAAAAAAGATGCCAACACAGAAGAATAACAATTTACAGTAATTAATTCGCAGAAACCTTACAAATACCCTGCTCTGAAAACTTTGAGTAGGATATAAGTAAAGTGTTTTATTAACTACTCAGTGGAAATTAATGAAAGTGATGGAACATGTTGCCATAGGTCTCCCAATCGTGCACAGAAATTTGGACGTCACATGGTGTGAGGTAAGCATGACTATAGCTCCAAGTGGACTTGGTGACGATAACGTTAGGCATTTGAAGGAACGGGAAAAGACAGTGTGTGCCAATCAGCGAGCAGGTACCGTGCGTCGTTGTTGTGATTTTCGTTACACCGTGGCCTGGAGACAACATTTGGATGGCTTCATCGGGATACTGGAAGAAGAACGATGTATGACGAGTGTAGCCCAGGAGTATAGCATTGTTTCACATGCATGGGCAGCGTTCCGAACCACAGGCTCTGCTGCCCAAGGAAGAGAAGATGGTCAACCACTGTCAACTGCAACAGCAGATGATCGCTACATCTACATCTACATCCATATTCCGCAAGCCACCTGATGGTGTGTGGCGGAGGGTACCTGGAGTACCTCTATCGGTTCTCCCTTCTATTCCAGTCTCGTATTGTTCGTGGAAAGAAAGATTGTCGATATGCCCCTGTGTGGGCTCTAATCTCTCTGATTTTATCCTCATGGTCTCTTCGCGTGATATACGTAGGAGGGAGCAATATACTGCTTGACTCCTCGGTGAAGGTATGTTCTCGAAACTTCAACAAGAGTCCGTATCGAGCTACTGAGCGTCTCTCTTGCAGAGTCTTCCACTGGAATTTATCTATCGTCTCCGTAACGCTTTCGGGATTACTAAATGATACTGTAACGAAGCGCGCTGCTCTCCGTTGCATCTTCTCTATCTCTTACATCAACCCCATCTGGCACGTATCCCACAATGGCGAGCAGTATTCAAGCACTGGGCGAACAAGTGTACTGTAACCTACTTCCTTTGCTTTCGGACTGCATTTCCTTAGGATTCTTCCAATGAATCTCAGTCTGGCATCTGCTTTACCGACGATTAATTTTATATAGTCATTCCATTTTAAATCACTCCTAATGCCTACTCCCAGATTATTTATGGAATTAACTGCTTCCAGTTGCTGACCTGCTATATTGTAGCTAAATGGTAAAGGATCTTTCTTTCTATGTATTGGCAGCACATTACACTTGTATACATTGAGTTTAAATTGCCATTCCCTGCACCATGCGTCAATTCGTTTCAGATCCTCATGCATTTCAGTACAATTTTCCATTGGTTCAACCTCTCGATATACTACAGCATCTTCCGCAAACAGCCTCAGTGAACTTCCGATGTTATCCACAAGGTCATATATATATATATATATATACATATATATATATATATATATATATATATATATATATATATATTGTGAACACGAACGGTCCTTCGACACTCCCCTGTGGCACACCTGAAATCGCTCTTACTTCGGAAGACTTCTCTCGATTGAGAATGACATGCTGCGTTTTGTTATCTAGGAACTCTTCAGTCCAATCACACAATTGGTCTGATAGTCCATATGCTCTTGCTTTGTTCATTAAACGACTGTGGGGAACTGTATCAAACACCTTGTGGAAGTCAAGAAACACGGCATCTACCTGGGAACCCGTGTCTATGGCCCTCTGGATCTCGTGGACGAATAGCGCGAGCTGGGTTTCACACGATCGTCGTTTTCGAAACCCATGCTGATTCCTACAGAGTAAATTTCCAATCCCCAGAAAATTCATTATACTTTAACATAATATGTGTTCCAAAATTCTGCACCTGATCGAGGTTAGAGATATAGGTCTATAGTTCTGTACGTCTGTTCGACGTCCCTTCTTGAAAACGGGGATGACCTGTTCCCTTTTCCAATCTTTTGGAACGCTACGCTCTTCTAGAGACCTACGGTGCACCGCTGCAAGAAGGGGGGTAAGTTCCTTCGCGTACTCTGTGTAAAATCGAACTGGTACCCCATCAGGTCTAGCGACCTTTCCTCATTTGAACGATTTTAATTGTCTTTCTATCCCTCTGTCATCTATTTCGGTATCTACCACTTTGTCATCTGTGCGACAATCTAGAGAAGGAACTACAGTGCAGTCTTTCTCTGTGAAACAGCTTTGGAAAAATACATTTAGTATTTCGGCATTTAGTCTGTCATCCTCTGTTTCAGTACCATTTTGGTCACAGAGTGTCTGGACATTTTGTTTTGATCCACCTACCGCTTTGACATAAGACCAAAATTTCTTAGGAATTTCTGCCAAGTCAGTACATAGAACTTTACTTTCGAATTCATTGAACGCCTCTCGCATAGCCCTCCTCACACTACATTTCGCTTCGCGTAATTTTTGTTTGTTTGGAGGGCTTTGGCTATGTTTATGTTTGCTGTGAAGTTCCCTTTGCTTCCGTAGCAGTTTTGTAACGCGGTTGTTGTACCACGGTGGCTCTTTTCCATCTCTTACGATCTTGCTTGGCACATACTCATCTAATGCGTATTGTACGATGGTTTTGAACTTTGTCCACAACACTATCTGTACTTGAGATAAAACTTTTGTGTTGAGCAGTCAAGTACACGGAAATCTGCTTTTTGTCACTTTTACTGAATCTACCGATGCTGTAACCGCTTTATGATCGCTGATTTCCTTTTCTGCGTTCACTGTTTCAAATAGTTCGGGTCTGTTTGTCATCAGAAGGTCTGATATGTTATCACCACGAGTCGGTTCTCTGTTTAGCGGCTCAAGGTAGTTTTCAGATAATGCTACGCTGTACAATCCACATCAAGCAGCAGGTGCAGCTGCAAGCACGTTTAACAAGACTGCAAGACACGCCATCTCACGCTCCACAACAGCACGTCAACAGCACGTGGTGTGTTCCCTTTGCTCGACGTTGTGTTCCGTTGACAACAGGCGCATCGGCGGCACCACTTGAGATAGTGTCAAGAGCGTATGGACTGGATCAACTAAGAGTGTAGTCACGTGCTCTTCTCGTAGCAGAGTAGATTCCCTCTAAGCAATGATTCTGGACGTAACCACATACGACGAGGAACGCTGTCGATCATGTTCCAGGAGTTTGGTGTATGGAGGCATAATGTTGCTTGGGTACTGACCTCCAAAGCCTTGAATACGTTACACTCACCGGTCAACATTATTGTCACGCTATACTAACAAGGGAACCTCCCCATCGCACCCCCCTCAGATTTAGTTATAAGTTGGCACAGTGGATAGGCCTTCAAAAACTGAACACAGATCGATCGAGAAAACAGGAAGAAATTGTGCGGAACTATGAAAAAATAAGCAAAATATACAAACCGAGTAGTCCATGCGCAAGATAAGCAATATCTAGGCAAATGTGAACAGCGGAGCGCTGTGGTCCCGTGGTTTGCTTGAACAGCTGCGGAACGAAAGGTCCTTGGTTCAAGTCTTCCCTCGAGTGAAAATTTTCATTTTTTATTTTCGGTTTACATGACAAACTCTTATGTTTTCATCACTTTTTTGGGAGTGACTATCACATCCACAAGAAAACCTAAATCAGGCAAGGTAGAAGAATGTTTTTACCCATTCGCGAAGTGTAAAGTTAGGTGGGTCTACAACATATTCCTGTCGTGTGACGCACATGCCGTCACCAGTGTCGTATAGAATATATCAGACGTGTTTTCCTGTGGAGGAATCGGTTGACCTATGACCTTGCGATCAAATGTTTTCGGTTCCCATTGGAGAGGCACGTCCTTTCGTCTACTAATCGCACAGTACTGCGGTGCGGTCGCAAAACACAGACACTAAACTTATTACAGTGAACAGAGACGTCAATGAACTAACGGACAGATCATAACTTTGCGAAAATAAAGAAAGTAAAATTTTCACTCGAGAGAAGACTTGAACCCAGGACCTTTCGTTTCGCAGCTGCTAACGCTACCCACGGGACCACGGCGCTCCTGAGTTCACTCTATCCTTGATGTTGCCTATCTTGCACATGGGCTATTCAGTTTGTATATTTTGCTTATTTTTTCATAGTTCCACACAACTTCTTCCTGTTTTCTCGATTGATCTGTGTTCAGTTTTTCAAGGCCTATCCACTGTGCCATCTTATAACTAAATGTGAGGGAGGTGCGATGGGGAGGTTCCCTTGTAAGTGCATCTTTTCAAGAATGCACCAACAACCATCCGGCAGTAATCAACTGCCTTGGTGAAGGAATATAACGACCTGCCATGAAAACTTCTTACGGACTTCGTGGCCAGCATGAGGATATTTTGCAGAACGTGCATTGGCATCTAAAGATCACAAATCCTATTAAGAACCATGTTCCGCCTTTTTTAATATACATTGGATCTTCATAAAGCGCAGTGACTTCAGTGTGATTATTGTCTCTGAATTTCTGTTCGTTTCATTGCTTATTTTTTTCAGTTACATTCTGTAATATACTGTAGCAGTTCTTTCTATAGGTAGTCCACGTTTCATCGACATACACTATGTGATCAAAAGTATTCGGACACCCCCAAAAAAACACGTTTTTCATATTAGGTGCATTGTGCTGCCACCTACTGCCAGGTACTCCATATCAGCGACCTCAGTAGTCATTAGACATCGTGAGAGAGCAGAATGGGGGGCTCGGCGGAACTCATGGACTTCGAACGTGCTCAGGTGATTGGGTGTCACAGGTGTCATACGTCTGTATGCTAGATTTCCACACTCCTAAACATTCCTAGGTCCACTGTTTCCGATGTGATAGTGAAGTGAAAACGTGAAGGGACACGTACAGCACAAAAGCGTACAGTCCGACCTTGTCTGTTGACTGACAGAGACTCCTGACAGTTGAAGAGGGTCGTAATGTGTAACAGGCAGGCATCTATCCAGACCACCACACAGGAATTCCAAACTGCATCAGAATCCACTCCAAGTACGGTGACAGTTAGGCGGGAGGTGAGAAAACTTGCATTCATGGTCCAGCGGCTGCTCATAACCCACACATCACGCCGGTAAATGACGAACGACGCTTCGCTTGGAGTAAGGAGCGTAACATTGAACGATTCAACAGTGGAAAAACGTTGTGTGGTGTGGAGTGACGAATTACGGTACACAATGTGGCGATCCGATGGCAGGGTGTGGGTATGACGAATGCTCGGTGAACGTCATCTGCCAGCGTGTGTAGTGCCAACAGTAAAATTCGGAGGAGGTGGTGTTATGGTGTGGTCGTATTTTTCATGGAAGGGGTTTGTGCCCCTTGTTTTGCGCGGCACTATCGCAGCACAGGCCTACATTGATGTTTTAAGCACGTTCTTGCTTCCCACTGTTGAAGAGCAATTCTGGGATGGTGATTGCATCTCAAGATGATCGAGCACCTGTTCATAATGTACGGCGTGTGGCCGAGTGGCTACACGACAGTAACATCCCTGTAATGGACTGGCATGCACAGAGGCCTGACCTGAATCCTACAGAGCACGTTTGGGATGATTTGGAACACCGACTTCGTGCCACGCCTCACCAACCGACATCGATACCCCTCCTCAGTACAGCACTCCGTGAAGAATGGGCTACCATTCCCCAAGAAACATCCAGCATCTGATTGAACGTATGCCTGCGAGGGTGGAAGCTGTCATCAAGGCTAAGGGTGGTCCAACACCACATTGAATTCCATCATTACCGATAGAGGGCGCCACGAACTTGTAAGTCATTTTCAGCCAGGTGTCCGGTTACTTTTGATCACTTAGTGTATGTTGCTTTGCAGTGACAGATCATACGAATGTTGTATTTATCCTTGAGTTTTACGTACCATTGTACTTACCCGTAGTATGAAGAGGGTGCGTGTCAAAATATTTCAGCGTGCACTTGCGCTGCTCTTTCTTTAACTCCGGTCTAGTCCTGAATCTAGAAAATTAGAACTACGATGATTTGTAGAATGTCCAGGATGGCTCTTCTTGGTGGTGGCTGCAGACCAGGTCCTGATAAATTCCCGAAGTTGTGTAATATCTTTTCATTTTCCCTCGCAATATCAATTTATATGAATGTTTTCTTTTCCTAATTAGTAGTTAGAAATTGGAATATCAGAAGACGGCAAAGATAAGCTTTTAAAATTACCTATGTAACAATAGAGCAATGCAGGAGAATATTCAATTTTTTTAACAGTTTTTGTTTCAAGCTCGCTTGAGAGTACTTATGTTTTATATCTCTTATATACTACGAGTAATAATAGACACAAGAATATTTTTTAGTTCTACGCATGAATTTCACCTGCGGTCATAAGAAGAGGCAGTAATTTCTTCCATCCTGCAAGACATCTTAAAATAGATATATACACTAATCATCAAGATTTAATGGATGGACAGTATGATGGCAACCGCACGGAATTAGAAGTAATCCAAGAATGTTAGCGTAACTCAATAGTGACTTCTATTAAATGTATGTATGCGTAATAATCGAACAATTGACTTTTTGTTAAGTACCAAGTTTGCTGCAAAATACGGTTTGTGTGACTTCGGTATTGGTACGTTGCAGTGTACGAGGTGCATTCAAGTTCTAAGGCCTCCGATTTTTTTTCTAATTAACTACTCACCCGAAATAGATGAAACTGGCGTTACTTCTCGACGTAATCGCCCTGCAGACGTACAGATTTTTCACAAAGCTGACGCCATGATTCCATGGCAGCGGCGAAGGCTTCTTTAGGAGTCTGTTTTGACCACTGGAAAATCGCTGAGGCAATAGCAGCATGGCTGGTGAATGTGCGGCCACGGAGAGTGTCTTTCATTGTTGGAAAAAGCCAAAAGTCACTAGGAGCCAGGTCAGGTGAGTAGGGAGCATGAGGAATCACTTCAAAGTTGTTATCACGAAGAAACTGTTGCGTAACGTTAGCTCGATGTGCGGGTGCGTTGTCTTGGTGAAACAGCACACACGCAGCCCTTCCCGGACGTTTTTGTTGCAGTGCAGGAGGGAATTTGTTCTTCAAAACATTTTCGTAGGATGCACCTGTTACTGTACTGCCCTTTGGAACGCAATGGGTAACGATTACGCCCTCGCTGTCCAAGAACATGGACACCATCATTTTTTCAGCACCGGCGGTAACCCGAAATTTTTTTGGTGGCGGTGAATCTGTGTGCTTTCATTGAGCGGACTGGCGCTTTGTTTCTGGATTGAAAAATGGCATCCACGTCTCATCCATTGTCACAACCGACGAAAAGAAAGTCCCATTCGTGCTGTCGTTGCGCGTCAACATTGCTCGGGTACATGCCACACGGGCAGCCGAGTGGCCGTCTGTCAGCATTCGTGGCACCCACCTGGATGACACTTTTCGCATTTTCAGGTCGTCATGCAGGATTGTGTGCACAGAATCCACAAAAATGCCAACTCTGGAGGCGATCTGTTCAACAGTCATTCGGCGATCCCCCAAAACAATTCTCTCCACTTTCTCGATCGTGTCGTCAGACCGGCTTGTGCGAGCTTGAGGTTGTTTCGGTTTGTTGTCACACGATGTTCTGCCTTCATTAAACTGTCGCACCCACAAACGCACTTTCGACACATCCGTAACTCCATCACCACATGTCTCCTTCAACTGCCGATGAATTTCAATTGGTTGCACACCACGCAAATTCAGAAAACGAACGATTGCGCGCTGTTCAAGTAAGGAAAACGTCGCCATTTTAAGTATTTAAAACAGTTCTCATTCTCGCCGCTGGTGGTAAAATTCCATCTGCCGTACGGTGCTGCCATCTCTGGGACGTATTGACAATGAACACGGCCTCATTTTAAAACAATGCGCATGTTTCTATCTCTTTCCAGTTCGGAGAAAAAAAATCGGAGGCCTTAGAACTTGAATGCACCTCGTATTTTTCTTACGTTGCGAGGAAGACTGTTCATGGCACCAAATTTAGTTTCAACAAGAATTTATGCTTTAATTGCAGTGCTGCATGTATTAATTATCTCTCAGGACGTAAATTACATGCCGATTCGTACTCTCTGTGTTAGCTGTTGGGCTGCCTCCCAGCACGGTTATTCCAAAATCGACCAACATATCTAACACAAGGTACAGTTGATACTGTGCGATGCTGTTGACAGCGTGCGTTGGCTTATATCCGCGTTTGGCAGATGGAAGTCTCCGTGGGAACATTTTTGTGTGATGTAAGGCGGAAGCATAAAATAGCCCTTGCCGGTGTTGCCCCCTAAGGGCGGTAACTATGGTGTGCCTGAGTTGTAGGTAGCTGGGCACTCTTCCTATGTATCGCTGTATTCCGCATCTTCTGTAGGACAAAGCAGTATATTAAACATTACTGAGACATCTGTGTTGCTTACTTCGTGCAGTACTTCATATACAACGTAGCAATTTATTACGCCTGTAGCAACAAGGTAAACAGACATACACACAAAAATGTAGAACTTGGTTACATGAAAGATCTACGTTTGTTTATATAATAGTACGCAGCCGCGTCTGATCTATAGTACAAATAAACTTTAAAGAAAGCACCGTCCGAACATGCGTTGAAGGCTCAACGGTACAGACCGGGCGCCATGTCGTCCTCGGCCCTTAGGTGTCACCAGCTCTGCCGGCCGTTGTCAATGTTCGTGACCGGTGTTGCTACTTCCCAGTCAAGTAGCTCCTCAGTTTGCCTCACTACGGCTGAGTGCACCCCGCTTGCACTCGCAGACCCGTACAATGACCATCCAAGTACTAGCCAAGTCCAACAGTACTTAACTTTGGTGATCTGACAGGAACCGGTGTTACCACTGTGACAAAGCCGTTGTCCTTAACTGTCGTGTACAAACCAAAATCTGTTTTCCTGCAGTGGGCTGAATTCCAAAATAGGGAACAACCTGCCGGTGGGGGTGGCCGAGCGGTTCTAGGCGCTACAGTCTGGAACCGCGCGACCGCTACGGTCGCAGATTCGAATCGTGCTTCGGGCATGGATGCGTCTGATGCCCTTAGGTTAGTTAGGTATAAGTAGTTCTAAGTTCTAGGGGACTGATGACCTGTGAAGTTAAGTCCCATAGTGCTCAGAGCCATTTGAACCATTTTTTGGAACAACCACAAACAATATGAATCCATTACATTACTCATCATAAGAACCGCGCACATATATAAAGTAGAAGTGCAGCGTTGCTAGCATTTCTGTTACTATGCAGCGTGATACTTGGCTTAAATGACGGGTGGAAGATGGCAGCAACATACGTCACGGAACTTAAAAAGCACTCTTGCAGCTAACTCGTAGAAAGGCTGCACAGAACCTTTGGATCATAATAATCTGGTGTTAGTAAAGCTTGCTGATTCCCATAATCTAACATTGCCATAGAGAGTGTTTCACTTTGATGAGTGGGGCGGAGTTTTCCGTACAATGAAGGCACTGTCGTATGTGTTGCAAAAAGCTAAAGAGACATTTCGCGACGAAATTTTAATTACGGATCACATGAATGGTGGAGATTTTTCGGGAATTGACCGGCACAAACGTTAAGCTTTCGACTGCAGCGGTTGCGAGAATTTCCCCGGAATACACAGGGATTGCAACACTGAGTTTCTGTGGTGTGTCTGTGTGTGTGCGTGTGTGTGTGTGTGTGTGTGTGTGTGTGTGTGTGTGTGTGTGTGTGTGTGTGCGCGCGTGTGTCAGTTGCAGCATCGGAGCCGTTTCGTTTAATCTACAGCTTCGCTGAGTTTCAAAGCGCACTTCACCTTTGTGCACGATACAGCAGTTAAATAATTGCAAATTGGAAGCCTATAATTAAATTTAGTTGCAGGGATCGATTGATTAATTATAATGAGGCAGCGTCCCGTCGAGCCCCCACAGGTTACGAATTGATGTCAATTAACGTAATTTTGTTTTCAGCCACGCCCCGCAAACTCGTCTGTGCGGTTTCATTTAGCGTTGATGCCAGCGAATGCTCCAGGTAATTGGTGCTCGTTTCAAAGCTCTGAGTATTAATCAGCAACGCAAATGCGGTTACGATTTGCGTTAGTCAGTCACATTCCTGCCGTACGTACATTCACCGACTGTTGCAGCGTTCGTCTGACTTAAACAAATGTCGAAGTTGTCAAAAAGTACACACTTTTTAAAAAGTGATGCCTTTGTAATATCTTTCGAAGTCTGACGGATACGAAAGCAGTTTTCAGTACGATATTTGAGAGTAACGATGATAAGTTTTGATACAGCACTGTACCAAATGGGAAAACTGTCGCTAACGCAGATGGAACTCAGCATGTCTCTCATGACGGAACAACATCGACAGATGCAAAGTTAATTTCCGGAGAACGCGAAGGAAGTGTGATGGCTCCGTTATTGTTTATAGTGTTTGTAAATGATCTCGTAGAAAACGTCGGATTCCCATTAATAGTGTTCGCAGGTTATGCGGTTGTCTGTAACAAAGTAGCAACGCCATGAGGCGGTAACGATTTGGGTAATGACCCGCAGAAGGCTGACGAATGCTGCAGGCTCTCGCAGTTGACACTGAAAGTAAATAAATGTAAAATATTGTTCATACATAGGAAAAGAGATCCAATACTGTATACCTACACTATTGATCACAAATTTCTGGAAACAGTATCTACCGTGAAATATCCAGGAGCAACAATCCAGAGCGACTTTAAGTGCAATAATCCCATTAAACGAATAGTAGGAAAAGTGGATATCAGACTGAGATCCAGAGGATGAATCTTTAGGAAATGTAACTTATCCATGAAGGAAGTGGCATAAAAGGCACTTGCTCGACCGATTGTTGAGTATTGTTCATCTGTCTGGCAGCCTTACTAGGTAGGACCGACAGAGGAGACAGAGGAGTTTCAATGAAGAGCCGCACATTTCGTCACAGAATCTTTTAGTCGGCGCGAGAGCGTTCCAGAGATGCTCAACAAACTCGAATGGCAGACCAAACACTGGAGGTGGTGCGCATCATGGAGAGGTTTACTATTGAAATTTCGAGAGAACACTTTCTGGGAAGAGTTGGACAAAATATTACTACCTCCCACACACATCTTGCTTAGTGACCAAGACGAGAAATTTCTGGAAATTAGAGTTATTACAGAGGTTTGCGGACACTCATTATTCCCACGCTCCATTAGCGATTGGAACAGGATAGGGGGGATTAGGTTGTTGTAACAGAAATTCCCTCCGCCACATATCGTTAGGTGGCTCGTGGCGTATGATGTAGATAGAGATGTAACTTAAAACGTAACTAACTTAAATACACGGCCATAAAATTCAGTTGCAGTAAAACGACTGATAAATACCAACAAAGCTTTTAAATGTAGATTTTGATTTTGATGGTGCTCTTTCACTACTCCTTTTGTGCCACAGAGAAATCTTGAATAGAGATAAGTAATCAACTGCGTGCTTATAAACGGACAGCCTTGTAAAAATATTTTTAATGAAATGTGTACAGCTGAAGTTCAAACGATATGAAAATGAACTTTAGAACAGTTAATTAAGTACCTGTTGTAGTATAAACACTGAAGAGATGGTTCTTAAATATAGGTACGTCCAGTGGTCTTGAGGCTGCCAGGTCAGTATAAAACGCTGAGAAATTACACAGGCCGACGAAAAATTTTTTTAAAACGTTTTTTACTTTGATAGCTGATCTTTATATTTTTTATGACCTGAATCCAGATCTACCCTTAGTTTTTTTGTATCACCCATAGTTTTCGAGCAATACGCTTTTTATTGTATAGTATAAAATTCGTACGCTATACGGTAAACGGGGAAATTAATGACACGCTTTGTTACAACATAAGCAAGGTTTGTGTTTACACTAAGCAACTTAAAACAATGATATGTGTTAATAGAGGTTCCCCTTGTCAGCTGGAATTAGTTTGTAGTTTCTTTCTCTTTTTTCATTGAAGCTTCTTGTGTAGCTATTTCTACGATGAGTCGCTTGCTGAACTTCTCGGTGGAGTGACCAACAGTAGTCCCCCATCATGTTTGTGGTCCAGCGGCCTTGGTAGCGTTTTTCCATCACTTTAATGTTCTGGTGAAAACTTTCTCCTTGCTCCTCATTAACATCTCCCATATTGCCCGGGAAGTAATCAAGGTGACTGTTCAGAAAGTGAACTTTCATGCTCATTAAACATCCTAAAGTGTTAAACTTCTTTAACATTGTAGCTATAATAGAAACATATTCTCGGTCTTTTTCATATCATAAGAACTTTGTAACGACTTGCTTGAATGGTACCCCTGGTTAGGATAGCTTATTACCTTCTTGTTTTTTGAACTATGACCAGTAATATCAACACTGCAAAAGTAGCAGTCATCGGAATAATTTATTGGCCCCCTCCATATCACAGGAACAGCAAATCTAATGGCTTTTTTCTCCTGTTTGGACCATTTTCTCAGATCTTCAACGCACGCATAACATACCTTATGCGGCGCCCACGATCTATCTTGATCACCTAGTTTAGATCCGAAGTATGATAGATAAACCTCTTTCACAGTCTGTAATGTTTCTTTGGTGTTTTTGAATCACAAATTCACGACAAATATAACAAAAAGTGTCAGAAAAGTTTTTACAACCACGGTTACACATTGTACTGAGCGCATGTACAGGAAATGGGAAAATGAGGTTAGGTTGACAGTAAACAAAACACCATCTGTAAACACAAAAACAGAATCGACCTTGTTTTGCCAGCAAATGTTTTTCAGCAGTGCTACCAACGCCATCTACATTCATTATACCTCCTTTTTAAATTATTTTAGTCATATAAAAACTGTTAAATTCTTTAAAAAATCGCTTAATTTAATAAATTTATCTGTAAAATGTGAAAAAATTGTGGGTGATAGTTTTTTAAGTGTCATATTTGGATTTCCCACCCTAAAAAACATAAGAATATGGTATTTTCAGCAAAAAAAGTTTTCTGTCGTTGGCCTGTGCTATTGAAAAGTAAAAACGGAAAACTGGGAACGGTGAAGTTCAGTTGCAGAGAATTGGTGACTGCTAAATAGCACCAACACCAAAAATAAGAGTTTCATGCATTCGTTGTAATTTTGAAATTCTTACCACAGCGTGTGGTGTTCATAAGGCAAATCTGAGAGCTTCGAAATGAAACAAGCACAGCTTGTAACAAACCAGCGTAGTTTCAGTTCAAAAATGGTTCAAATGGCTCTGAGCACTATGGGACTTCACATATGAGGTCATCCGTTCCCTAGAACTTAGAACTACTTAAACCTAACTATCCTAAGGACATCACACACATCCATGCCAGAGGCAGGATTCGAACCTGAGACCGTAGCAGTCGCGCGGTTCCACACTGAAGTGCCTAGAACCGCTTGGCCACCGAGGCCGGCGTAGTTTCAGTGTCACATTTGACCGACCAGAATACTTCTCATCGCGGTGCCTAAAGAACTAAAAAATTATGTTCACTATTAAATGCAGTAACATGCCGGTAGTAGCATATTTCTCATTATTATTGCATTTATCATAATTTGTTGTTAGTAACATTTCCCACCACAAGGTTGGAAACCTTAATTGAAGCAGACATGTCATATAACATTTGGATTATTACAGATGATCACAAGTCCCACAACTTGATGATTCTGCAAACTGCCTGATCGAAACTATATTGCGCCTACAGTGTCCAGTACCACTTCAGAATACAGCCTGTCCCACTCAGGTTGTGAATGTCTGGTGGTTTCTTTGAAGTTAGGAACGTACACCTCAAAACTACTACTCGGATTTCGAAGAGATATGCGATACTGTCAGCAGAAATTAGTGTATTTCTAGTTGAAAAAGCGATACTGATACCGATACTTTCTAATTAATATATATATGATAAGGAACTATGCAACGTTCCGCAAGAATTTGCTACAACTCATCTAAGTGGAATAGAATTACGGTATTTGAAACGGCTCCGGGAGTATTTGAAGTTAACTGCTTAGATGATTCATCTTGCATATGACTGAATATGGTCTCATTTAAGTCTGGTCCGAGTGGCTACTGCGCAGCCTTGAAGGTATATCCACGCTCTTTTCCCTTTCATAAACAATGTTAATACTGGCCGTTTCCATTTCTATCCAGCGAAATAATACTGCCTTGGAAACTTATAATCCAGCGTAGTCTGAAACTTTTTCCTGATGGGCAAGTCGGCGAGATTAGAAGTGTGGATGACCACCGCTTCTGGCACGAAGTACGAGGGCATGCTGAATAGTAATGCCTCAGGTTTTTGTCTGAAAACTCTTGCAGATTTTTAAATGAAACAAACGTTGTTAACATCCTACATCTTTATTCTTGATGTCGACTCGTTTAATTCTCGATATAACCACCCTGACGACATAAACTCATTCCTCCCAACGAGAGACAAGCTTGTTGAATAGTGCTGCGCGGTATGGGATCCTTACCAGGTAGGACTGACGGAGGACATCGAAAAAGTGCAAAGAAGGGCAGCTCGCTTCGTGTTATCGCGCAATATGGGTGAGAGTGTCACTGATATGATACGCGAGTTGGGGTGGCAATCACTGAAACAAAGGAGAGATCTATTTACGAAATTTCAATCACCAACTTTCTCTTCCGAATGCGAAAATATTTTGTTGACACCCACCTACGTAGGGAGAAATGATCATCATAATAAAATAAGAGAAATCAGAGCCCGAACGGAAAGATTTAGGTGTTCCTTTCTCCCACGCGCCATTCGAGAGTGAAATGGTAGAGAAGTAGTACGAAAATGGTTCGATGAACCGTTTGCTAGGCACTTAAGTGTGAATTACAGAGTAACCATGTAGATGTAGATGTAGATGTAGAGCTCAGTGGTTTCGAATGTGTGGTCGACACTGGATATCACTCGAGTAACTTCAATCAGGGACATTTTAACGCTTCTAAAGGTGTTCAGATCTACCGGTGATGTGATTGTCAAGTGGAAATGCAAAGGAGAAATCACAGCAAAGCCAAGACAGGCATACTTCATGTCCTTACGGAACAGGGAGGGTGGCTGAAAAAATCGCATGAATATACCCCATTGTCATCCGATGGAAGGTTTGGGATTTGGGCAATGCCTCGAAAACGTTAGCTGTCATTTTGTGTAGTACCATTGGTCAACTAGAGAGAAAATGATATTACGGTATGGAGGAATTTCTCATGGTTAGGGAGTGGTCACCTTGTTGCACTTATGCATCCCTCGGAGGCCGCCGCGGTTGCTGGTCCTCTCATGCGTTTTTTTTGACGTGGATGTGGCCGATGTCCTCCCCCCCCCCCCCCCCCCCCCCCCCCCCATGACTGATTGGCCCGATCGCCATACATTTACGTTTTCATACTCATTTAGTGGCGCCTAAAGGTGAAGCTTTAGGCTTAGAAACTGATCTTGCAATAAACAAGAAATTACTGGTAACTGAAGCCGATTTTTTATTCAAGTAATATTTTATAGCCCCGTGTACTACATGAAGTGGAGAAACAGTTCGGAGAAGCTGATTTTTTGTACCAACGTTACAATGCGCCCTGTAATAAAACAGCATGAATTTTGGAAATAACATTCTTGAAATGGACTGGTCTGGCCAGACTGAACCCAATGGAACATCGTTAGTATAAGTCAGGACCTCGCTTTCGCTCCAGACCCCGATGTCCAACACCGCTACCTTCATTCATTTCAGCCATTGAGGAAGAGTGGTCTGCCGTTATTCCAAAAACATTCAGGCGCCTCATTGAAAGAATCTCCAGCGGAGTCAAAGCCATCATAAAGGCGAACGTTGTCCACTAACGGGTCTGCCGACTTTTGACCAGATAGAGTATTTAATATTCCTAAATACAGCTTCAGATACCTATTTTACAAAATATTTCTGTAATTCGGACTTCCAGTAATTCAGAGTGCGACTTGTGCCAGTTAGACCGAATTAGTTAAGCTTCACTGCAACTCGACAGAAAAAAATAGTTCCTTAGCAACCTGACCCACTTAATTCTTTTGTGAAGCTCTAGTGTAGCCAAGAGCAAAATATCTGTAAAAAGCTACGGCAGATATTGCAATTCTTACGTCCAATTACTTTAGATTAAAGTATGGAGCGCCCTCGTCTTCAGCGTGTGTTTCCTTTTATGACTATAGTTTTCAGTCGATGGACTGTAGTTTGATTTCAGCGGGCAAGTGTTTCGCGTGGAAGGCTGTAAAGGAGCCCGGATACACACGGTGGGCGCCGGAGTGTTGATGGCTGACGTAGCGAGCCGTGTTTGCCGCGGGAAATTAAGCGATGACCACTTGAGAGCGACGACCCACACGCCTGCCGGAAAGTGCCACCGCCCTCCCCGATGCACGCTTAATCAAGTGTTATTTGAGCGGCCTTCTGTGTGTATTAACTCTGAAACAGTGCGCCTGCCCAGTCTAACCTTTTACAATGATTACAATTCTGTTTGTACAATCTTCTTTTATACACAGAGGCGCGCGGCTCACTCGGCCTGATGTCCCCGGGGCGCTGCCGGCGCTCTTCAAATGTCACGACGAGGGGATGGCGGCAAGTGGAGGGGGAAACACCAGGGCGCGTGCGCAAGCGACGTCACTTCTGCCAGTCCCAGGCAATGGGTCTGCAGACGCGCTCGGCGATCGGGATGTTTCCGTGCTCCCTCACTTCCGGATAGCATTTAATATAATCCCGCAATATTGTTTAATCAATAAGGAACGCATTACGTAACATCCGATCAGATATGCGGCCGAACGTAACATGCTACGAGCACACTGCTGAGTGTGCCTCAGGGAACTACCGCTCACAGTATGCAGAATACATACGATGTCTACTTCAGAGCTTGTTCGAAGGCTATTACTGAGTTGTTTGTAACAAGGAACCTACGGTCCCTATTGATTCATTAGCAATAACTTTACAGTGTTCTGGTTGTTATCACAACAGGCGGATATCGTAGGTAAAGAAACCTCCTATGTCGAGGGCTCTGATGACGATACTGCGATGTGGCAGCACAGCACGCTCTATCGTAACTCATCTGTCGTGACCGTGAACAAATGTCTGCTGTGAATGAATGAGCAGTTACATATTTTCGAAAACCCTTTAAATATTGGGTTTGGACATTCTACTCACCAATATTTAATGTATTCATCACATTTAATTTGGAATACCCTTATATCTCTCTCTCCCCTGCTGACACACACACACACACACACACACACATCCGCTTCCACACCCCCATCCCTTCAGGCAGTCGTATTGTCTCTGGTGTCCCGTCTGATATTCGTAATTTCGTTCTTGCAATGTGTAGACAGAGGCAGGCCGAACAAATATTACTCATTGTGTCTTTACGCCCAACGTCAGTGGAAATCTTCGGTTTGTTTCCCTTTACAAATTTAATTATTTCAAATTGTTCAAATGGCTCTGAGCACTATGGGACTTAACATCTGAGGTTATCAGTCCCCTAGAACTTAGAACTACTTAAACCTAACTAACCTAAAGACATCACACACATCCATGCCCGAGGCAGGATTCGAACCTGCGACCGTAGATGCAGTTACCACAGCGCTGATCAGGAAATGATGTAGCACTCCAACAGACCGCAGTGGACCTCCCAGGAAACGTTGAAACAGGGTAGCAGATGATCACTGCAATTCTTTAAATTATCAGTCCGTTTATTAGCCTATCTGGCGTATACTCGGGCAAATGTTATGATACTTGGAGAGGAAAAAATAATTGAAAACGGTAGTTTTTAAATATTTACTCATCAGCTGCTTTTGGCGGTTCTGAAGTATGATTTTCTCAAATATTTACGAACTGTGCACACACGCAAACCTGCACTAACAAGCAGAAGCATTGTGACCATGTGCTTAACAGTGCACTGATCCACTTCTTTAACGTAGCACAGCAGCGATTCTGCATGTCCCCCATATTCTGAAAGCCTTTGGTAGGTACACTCGGACCAGGCGATTGTCGGCAGTTGCGCGCCGGTGGTTTGTGGGCGCGGAACTGACGCCCAATACAATCCCTGATGTGTTCCTTCAGGTTACATCAGGCATTTTGGTTGCCCTAGACAGCAACGTGGGTTGACTATCAGGTTCCTCAAACCACTGTAGCACGTTTCTGACCTTGTGACACATCCAGTTATACTGCTGGAAGATGATACCATTATCGGGAAAGACTTAAAGCATATAGTACATCGTGTTCGTCACGCCTTCGATTACTATCACAGATTCCATAAAAACCCAGGTGAATGTCCCTCATAGCATAATCTGCTCTCTACTTATGATTTCAATATCATTTGACCACTTTTCGTATAATCTCACAACTGTAGCATGCAAACAGTTGTTGGTGTGTTGGTATCTGGGACTCAACATTGTGGGGGTTAGAGCCTCCCAGCTCTTATAGGTATGGGTGAAACAGTTTTTCAATTGCTGACAACTAGGCTGCCCCGCATAAGAGGCATGTTCTGCAAGTAATATCAGCATATGCCTATGGGCATGGATGAGTAGAGAGAGGGGGAGGAGGAGATAGGCTGTGAGAGGGGAAGGATTAGATGGACAGAGAAAATGGAAGGAGGAGATGGAGAGGTGGGAGTAGGTGATGGACATAGAGGGAGGGGAAGGAGCAAATGAAGAGACAGAGTGGAGAGGTAGAAAGAGATGTATAGATAGGACGATGGCATGTACAGAGAGAGGGAGAGGAGAACATGGACAAAGAGGGGCAATAGGACAGAGAGAGAGAGAGAAGATAGAGGTGGAAGGAGAAGGTGGATGGATGCAGCATGAAATGGACAGAGAGAGGGGTAGCAGGAGATTGGCGTAGTGCAGACAAGGAGATGGTGAGAGGAAGCAAGAAGGAGGAGTTAGACAAGGAGGGGGAGAGGAGAAGGAGATGGATTGTGAGAAAGCAACAGGAGATGAACAGAGACAGGGAGGAGGAAGAGGAGGAGGAGGAGGAGGAGATGGTGGACACATAAAGAGAGGGTAGGAGGAGATGAGAAGTGGGGAGGAGGGCATACAGAGGCAGTGGAGGGGCAGATGGACAGAGAGACGGAGTGAAGGAGATTGTGTCATCAATCTTCTGATGGGTTTAATGCAGCCTGCCACGAATACCTGACCTGTGCCAACCTCCTCACCTCAGAGCAGCACTTACAACCTACATCCTCAATTATTTTCTGGCTATATTGCAATCCTCACGTTCCTCTGTGGTTCTTACCATCTACAGCTCCCTCTAGTGCCATGGAAGTTATTCCCTGATGTCTTAACACATGTCCTTCCATCCTGTCCCTTCTTCTTGTCAGGGTTCTCCACATATTCCTTTCCTCGTCCATTCTCCAGAGAACTTCCTCACTATTTCCCTTATCAGTCCACCTAATTTTCAACATTCGTTAGTACCATCACATCTCAGATGTTTCCATTCTCTTCTGGTCCAGTTTTCCCACAGTCCATGTTTCACTACCATACAATGCTGTGCTCCAAACGAATATTCTCAGAAATTTCTTCCTCAAGTTGAGGACTATGTTTGGCTCAAATGGCTCTGAGCACTATGGGACTCAACTGCTAAGGTCATTAGTCCCCTAGAACTTAGAACTAGTTAAACCTAACTAACCTAAGGACATCACAAACATCCATGCCCGAGGCAGGATTCGAACCTGCGACCGCAGCGGTCTTGCGGTTCCAGGCTGCAGGACTATGTTTGATAGTAGTAGACTTCTCCTAGCCAGGAATGCCCTTTTTGCCAGTGCTAGTCTGCTTTTTATGTCCTCCTTGCTCCATCTGTCATGGGTCATTTTCCTGCCTAGGTAGCATAATTCCTTACCTTCATCTACTTAGTGATCAGCAATTATGATAAGTTCCTCGCTGTCCCCTGCTACTTGTTATTACTTGTTCATTAGACTGTTCACTCCACTCAACGGATCCTGTAACTCTTCTTCACTTGCAATGAGGATAGCAATCAGCAGCGAATCTTATCATTGTTATCGTTTCACCCTGAACTTAAATTCCTCTCTTGCTTCTTCGATGGGGAGATTGAACAGTAGAGGCATAAGACTACATCCCTGTCTTAAACTCTTTTTTATCCGAGCACTTCGTTCTTAGTCTTCCAGTATAGCTGTTTCGTTTTCAGTTTTGTACATATTGAATACTATCCGTTCTCCCCTATAGATTATCCCTATTTTCCTCAGAATTTTCGAACATCTTATACCACTCTACAATTTCTAACGCTTTTTCAGGGTGACAAATGCTATGAACGTGTTTTGAATTCCTTTAGTCTTGCTTCCATCATCAACCACGAAGTCAGAATCGCCTCTATGGTGCCTTACCCTTCCTGATGCCAAACGGATCGTCATTTGACAGATCATCAAATTTCTTTTTCATTCTTTTATATTATTCTTTTCACCAACTTAGATGCTTGAATTGTTAAGCGGATTGCGCAATAATTCTCCGATTTGTCGGCTCTTGCAATCCTAACTGTGCTGATGATTTTTCTTCCAAAAATCGCCAGTCTCATACATTCTACACACCAACGTGAGCAATCGTTTTGCCGCCACTTTCCTCAGTGATTTTAATAATTCTGATGAACTGCTATCTATCCCTACTGCCTTATTCTATCTTATCTTCCAAAGCTCTTTTAAATTCTGACTCTAATACTGGGTCCCCTATCTCTTCTATGTCTGCCGAGCGAGGTGGCGCAGTGGTTAGCACACTGGACTCGCATTCAGGAGGAAGATGGTTCAAACCCACGTCTGGTGGTTCACATTTAGGTTTACTGAGCGAAGTGGCACAGTGACCGGCCAGAGTGGCCGAGCGGTTCTAGGCGCTACAGTCTTGAACCGCACGACCGGGACGGTCGCAGGTTCTAATCCTGCCTCGGGCATGTATGTGTGTGATGTCCTTAGGTAAGTTAGGTATAAGTAGTTCTAAGTTCTAGGGGACTGATGACTTCAGAAGTTAAGTCCCATTTTTTGGCACAGTGGTTGGCGCACTGGACTCGGGAGGACGACGGTTCAAGCGCGCGTCCGGCCATCCTGTTCTAGGTTTTCCGTGATTTCGCCATATCGCTTCAGCAAATGTCGGGATTGTTCCTTTGAAACGGCAAGGCCGATGGCCGATTTCCTTTCCGATCCTTCCCTAACCCGGTGGGACCGATGACCTCGCTGTTCGGTCCCATCCCCCAAATCAACAAACCAACCAAAATTTAGGTTTCCGTGATTTTCCTACATCGCTCCCGGCAAACACTGGGATGGTTCCTCTGAAGGAGCACGGCCGACTTCTTTCCCCATCCACCTAACCGCTCTCTCCTCTGCATTTATCAATAGAATCCTCATTGAACTGTTAATGTTACCGCCCTTGCTTTTGATTTCAACGAAGTTTGTTTTGACTTTTCTATATGCTGAATCAGTCCTTTCGATAATAATTCCTTTTTCGATTTCTACGCGTTTTTCATGCAGCTCCTCTGTGTCTCCTATTTCTAAGTGACTTGCATTTCTGTATTTCCCTAAACATTTCATAACCCGGGCTATCAAGTATTAGCAGTGCTGTTCAGTCGATTATCAGAGAAATTACTAGTGGGACGGATACGAGATGCCAACTGACAATAAATAGGAGTGGCTTGCGGAAACCTCTCAAAGTCATTGTTCGGAATCGGGAGACTGAAATCCTATTAATTTATTTTATATGCTAAAGCTTAAAATTTCAACTGTGAGAAATTTCGTAAGTTATGTTGAACGTGTAACACGAGTCTTTGTTATCGTTTGGAATTAATGCATTTATCTATGCCTACAATTTAGTAATTTAATATTTTTCGTTCTTCCTCTCCTGATGACATAGGTGACGTAGTACATCACCTGTGGTTCAAGTGTAGCTCAAACAAATTGTCTTTCTGATACAGCTTCTGTCCTTGCCATGCTAAGATGGCGTACATGGATTAATTTTTGACTTGGTATATTTTCTTGAAATTTTAGAAATTATGATGCGACAAATTAGCTGAAATTCGGATAGTTTTTAAGGTTGAGACATAGGATAAAACGTTAGCCTTCAGAAACACGATACGGGTGTTCTAAATGTTTGCCGAGGGCATCTGCTATTTATTTCGGTACTGAAATAAACAGTTTTTGCATCTTTGCTTTTACAGCAGTTGTTTCTGCTGTTCACACAGAATCTCGCACTTCAGTTCTGTGACATGGTAGATCGACACTCGCGCTCGTGATATTAAATCACTTTCTTCAGAGCCTCAAGTTAAACGACAGCTACTGCAACATGTAAACATATGAGGGTTGTTCAAAAGAAAAGGTACGAAACAAAACTTAGGATACAATTTAAGTCTTTATTTAGAAGTACTAATCAGAGGTCTGAGCACAACTGTCCCACTGTTTCACGTGGCGAGGGGTTTCCTGCTCCCAGAATTCCTGTGGCTGTGACAGGAGTCAGTCTTTCAGTGTGTCTTTCAGTTCGTCGTCCTAGTTGAAGCGCTTCTCTCTGAGCTCTTTCTGTAGCGGACCAAATACGACGGTTGTCCAGAAAGTATTGCACTGCATTTTTCTTTCTCAGCCGAAAACAGTGCTACGAATGTGAAACGTTACGTATGTATTTTTTGAAGTCTCCTGAGTGAGCGCGCCAAGTATCCGTCACTTCAACAGATAGCGTAGCGACAGGAAGGTTTCAAAATGGCTTCTGTACGTGATGTACGTTACAAGCAACGTGCCGTCATTGAATTTCTCACTGCAGAAAACGGAACTGTGGGGAATATTCAAAAACACTTGTGAACAGTCTATGGAGCATCTGCTGTCGACTAAGTACAGTTAGTCGCTGGGCACGGAGGGTGAGGTCATCAGAAGGCGGTTCGGCGGAGCTCCACGATTTGCAGCGGGCGGGGAGAACATCCACGGCTGTCACACCTGACATGTTGCCGTTAGCTGATGTCATTCGCGAGGACAGACGCATTACGACTCGAGAAGATATTTTTGAGGGCGATGAGGAGGTGATTCACACAGTGAAGCAGTGGCTCCTACACCAGGTCAAGGACACGGCATACACGCCATTGTTTCGCGCTGGAGGAAGGTCACAGAACGGGATGGAGATCACATGGAAAAATTGGGTGTGTAGGTAAAACGCCATTCTTTCGTGTGTGTAATTCTCATTATGTCCAATAAAGAATTGTTGAAAAAAAAATGCGGTCCATTACTTTCTGGGCAACCCTCGTATACGGAAGTCACAGGACGATGTGTCCGGGCTTTAGGGCAGATGCTCAAGTTGCTCCCACGTGAACTTGGCCGTTACACCTCTTGTGGCATTGGACACGCGAGTTATCGTGGGGCAGAATCAGCAGCCCAGTCCGTTTGCTCCTGATAGACTTGCTTGGGCTGCGGAGTATCTCACAATACACGCCACTACTAATGCTTTTTCCGTACTCGGGGAATTCGATGAGCATCGGACTTCGGTCGTCGAAAAAGACGGTGATCATCACCTTTCCTGCTGAGGGCAAAGCTTTGAACATTTTACGGGGAGGTGATGACGCTACATTCGCGTCCCTAGGTTTTTTCACTACAATATCCCAAAGTGGCATATGCACATTCCAGCCGCGTTGGTTGTTACGACGTTTCGCACCTTTTCATTTGAACACTCCTTATATTATTGAATTTGTAAAATGGAAATCAAAACAAACTGGCTAGTTATTCTCTACACATTATTAGCATTTTATATTACTATACTATTGGCCATAAAATTACTACACCAAGAAGAAATGCAGATGATAAACGGGTATTCATTGGACAAATATATTATACTAGAACTGACGATTACATTTTCACGCAATTTGGGTGCATAGATCCTGAGAAATCAGTATCCAGAACAACCACCTCTGCCCATAATAACGGCCTTGATACGCCTGGGCACGGAGTCGGACAGAGCTTGGATGGCGTGTACAGATACAGCTGCCCATGCAGCTTGAACACGATACCACAGTTCATCAAGAGTAGTGACTGGCTTATTGTGACGAGCCAGTTGCTCGGCCACCATTGACCAGACGTTTTCAATCTGTGAGAGATCTGGCGAATGTGCTGGCCAGGGCATCAGTCGAACATTTTCTGTATCCAGAAATGCCTGTAAAGGACCTGCAACATGCGGTCGTGCATTATCCTGCTGAAATGTAGGGTTTCGCAGGGATCAAATGAAGGGTAGAGCCACGGGTCGTAACACATCTGAAATGTAACGTACACTGTTCAAAGTTCGGTGAATGCGAACAAGAGGTGACCGAGACGTGTAACCAATGGCACCCCATACCATCACGCCGGGTGATACGCCAGTATGGCGATGACGAATACACGCTTCCAATGTGCGTTCACCGCGACGTCACCAAACACGGATGCGACCATCATGATGCTGTAGGCAGAACCTGGATACATCCGAAAAAATGACGTTTTGGCATTCGTGCACCCAGGTTCGTCGTTGAGTACACCATCGCAGGCGCTCCTGTCTGTGATGCAGCGTCAAGGGTAACCACAGCCATGGTCTCCGAGCTGATAGTCCATGCTGCTGCATACGTCGTCGCACTGTTGGTGTAGATGGTTGTTGTCTTGGAAACGTCCCCATCTGTTGACTCAGGGATCGAGACGTGGCTGCACGATCGCTTACAGTCATGCTGATAAGGTGCCTGTCATCCCGACTGCTAGTGATACGAGGCCGTTGGGATCCAGCACGGCGTTCCGTATTACCCTCTTGAGCCCACCGATTGCATATTCTGATAACAGTCATTGGATCTCGACCAATGCGAGCAGCAATGTCGTGATACGATAAACCGCAATCGCGATAGGCTACAATCAAAGTCGGAAACGTGATGGTACGCACTTCTCCTCCTTACACGAGGCATTACAACAACGTTTCACCTGGTAACACCGGTCAACTGCTGTTTGTGTATGAGAAATCGGTTGGAAACTTTCCTCATTTCAGCACGCCATAGCTGTCGCCACCGGCGCCAACATTGCGTGAATGCTCTGAAAAGCTAATCATTTGCATATCACAGCATCTTCTTCCTGTCGGTTAAATTTCGCGTCTGTAGCACGTCATCTTAGTGGTGTAGCAATTTTAATGGCCAGTAGTGTATTACCGAAAAGCCTTTACAATACGGCGCCATACGAGCCGCCTCTCTCGCTCACGTTTCACAGTACGCGGTAACTAGTGACCTCTGTGACAGTACCTGTCTGTAGATTCCACATATAATATTCACAATATAGATGTTCCCATGCAGTCGTATCTCCGTTGTTGACTAACAAGTTACAGTATGTTAATACACTCCTGGAAATTGAAATAAGAACACCGTGAATTCATTGTCCCAGGAAGGGGAAACTCTATTGACACATTCCTGGGGTCAGATACATCACATGATCACACTGACAGAACCACAGGCACATAGACACAGGCAACAGATCATGCACAATGTCGGCACTAGTACAGTGTATATCCACCTTTCGCAGCAATGCAGGCTGCTATTCTCCCATGGAGACGATCGTAGAGATGCTGGATGTAGTCCTGTGGAACGGCTTGCCATGCCATTTCCACCTGGCGCCTCAGTTGGACCAGCGTTCGTGCTGGACGTGCAGACCGCGTGAGACGACGCTTCATCCAGTCCCAAACATGCTCAATGGGGGACAGATCCGGAGATCTTGCTGGCCAGAGTAGTTGACTTACACCTTCTAGAGCACGTTGGGTGGCACGGGATACATGCGGACGTGCATTTTCCTGTTGGAACAGCAAGTTCCCTTGCCGGTCTAGGAATGGTACAACGATGGGTTCGATGACGGTTTGGATGTACCGTGCACTATTCAGTGTCCCCTCGACGATCACCAGTGGTGTACGGCCAGTGTAGGAGATCGCTCCCCACACCATGATGCCGGGTGTTGGCCCTGTGTGCCTCGGTCGTATGCAGTCCTGATTGTGGCGCTCACCTGCACGGCGTCAAACACGCATACGACCATCATTGGCACCAAGGCAGAAGCGACTCTCATCGCTGAAGACGACACGTCTCCATTCGTCCCTCCATTCACGCCTGTCGCGACACCACTGGAGGCGGGCTGCACGATGTTGGGGCGTGAGCGGAAGACGGCCTAACGGTGTGCGGGACCGTAGCCCAGCTTCATGGAGACGGTTGCGAATGGTCCTCGCCGATACCCCAGGAGCAACAGTGTCCCTAATTTGCTGGGAAGTGGCGGTGCGGTCCCCTACGGCACTGTGTAGGATCCTACGGTCTTGGCGTGCATCCGTGCGTCGCTGCGGTCCGGTCCAAGGTCGACGGGCACGTGCACCTTCCGCCGACCACTGGCGACAACATCGATGTACTGTGGAGACCTCACGCCCCACGTGTTGAGCAATTCGGCGGTACGTCCACCCGGCCTCCCGCATGCCCACTATACGCCCTCGCTCAAAGTCCGTCAACTGCACATACGGTTCACGTCCACGCTGTCGCGGCATGCTACCAGTGTTAAAGACTGCGATGGAGCTCCGTATGCCACGGCAAACTGGCTGACACTGACGGCGGCGGTGCACAAATGCTGCGCAGCTAGCGCCATTCGACGGCCAACACCGCGGTTCCTGGTGTGTCCGCTGTGCCGTGCGTGTGATCATTGCTTGTACAGCCCTGTCGCAGTGTCCGGAGCAAGTATGGTGGGTCTGACACACCGGTGTCAATGTGTTCTTTTTCCATTTCCAGGAGTGTATATCTTAAATTATTTTTCGCAATTCCTTTACTTCTGTTTTCGCTACGAAACAAACTTGGGCGTTTCCATCTTAGTTGAAGGTCGCTTGCAGTTACTCTGGTGTTAAGTCGACGGCTCCTATGCATACTGGAAGGCCTGTTGCTGTGGGCATTACGGCCTGCTACCGCGCTCTCCGCACCGTCAAAGGTTGGCCGCCGCAAGACGCAAAGGCCGTCCAAAGGCTGCGGTCTGACCGCCGTGGCCCCCTGGTTCGCCTCAGACCGGCGGTGCTGGAGGAGGAGGGGGTGAAGGGGGAGTTGTGCGTTCACTGCCTGTACAGGTGCACGGCCGCAACAGAAAACAGGCGGTTGGGTCATTCCTCGCAAAAAGCGAAGAGGAAAGATTCTTGTCGTGGAGCGAAAAGTGGTCTACAGAGTATCATGTAAATTTGTAAACCAAAGTAACCCACATATTTTGTGTAGAACGTATCAGCCGTCAGTGCCGTGAAACGAGTCATGTATGTACTTCGTAAACAGCACACTCACATTTTCCATGTCCTCCTGACTTGAGGGGCATCTCAGTAGCTTTGCTTCGAAAGCCTTCAATTGCACTATTGCGGATCTGTGCGCCAGTCTTATACGGACGATGAGCCACTTGACGCTTCATCATTGACAACAGTACCTGAAATTCAGCTGCTCTTTTGCGAACAGATTTCATTGGAGATTGAGCGATGGCGGCACACGATTCCTCTCGTGTTTTCGTATGGCGGATGGGACTTCTCGAACACTCCGTAGACGAAAAAATACCTTTCATGGACGTGGTTACTGAAACGCATTACTTCGATCTCAGAACTGACTTTCTAAAAGTCTTGTAATACATTTATCACGAGAAACACATAGAAACAGAGCATATCAACGTGTTATTTGAAACTATTCTTACGTGACATAATCAAAATGTCCTTTTCTTTACGTCTGATTTAGGTATAGTTAGGAATATAACAGCAATGTTGTTCCGAGACTAATTAATTCAACGAGTTTGTATATTTCAATTCGCAGACTTGTACTGTTAGCGGATTCGGAGTTTGTGGCACTTTGGACTTACTAATTTCACCTGCTTCCCTATCTTGTCTTGCACGGTTCGTGGTAAGTTCGTAATTGAATCGCTTACCTGTACAGAGATAAACAGTGTTTCATTAGTGTGACATTGGAAGGAAAAGACTTAACCTGCCTTGTGCTTGGTGCAACAATTATAAAAAGTGCAACTTTGTATATCAGATCAGTGCTATAAAAACCTGTGCGACTATGTGATATAGATTTACTGCAGTTTTTTAGTGTCAGCAACTAGTAATAGGAATCACGTGCGAAAGCTTAGTCCTGTGGATATCATACAGGAGGGTACACATTTCAAAGTGACGTCAAAATTAAGGTAGGAGTGTCGAAATCTGCGTATAGCTGATACCTCAATACAAATTCAGGCGGGTGTTACGCGTGCTTCCGTTTGGACATCAGAAGAAAATAACGACTTTCAGACTGTGCCGTGTGTTCCATGTGTGTTGCAGGCTGTGTGATTGATGTAGTTTATTGTAAGCAGCAGAATGAACCGGTATTTATGTCGGGAACAAACCGAGATGGTGTTTGTGTATGGACAAGCAGATGGAAGAGGTTGAGAGGCAGCACAGCTGTAACAGAACAAGTACCCTCTCAGACACCGACTACATCACGCAACATTTGAAGTCCATTTTGGGCGTCCGTCCAAAAAGACCCAGGATCACGCATACGGCCAAAAAGGGCTGTCTAAAAGGATATGCGATCACACAAACGCCTAAATGTTGTGTGACATGTTTGGCATCTGTGAGGGTACCGGTACTTGTTTTGGTATAGCCATGCTGCTTCTCAAATGTTTCCATCTGGTTGGCCGTACACGAACACCATCTCGACTTGTTCCCGACATGAATAACGGACCATTCTGCTACTTACAGTACCCTACGCCCATCACACAGCCTGGAACAAGCAAGGAACACACGGCACGTGGTCAGAGGAACTTTGATTCATCAGCGCTGTCTACCGTGGCAACGATGCACTTCCAGACACATGTTTACAGGACCTTTCCTCCTCCATTCCCGTGGCCGAGCGGTTCTATGCACTTCAGTCTGGAACCGCGCGACTGCTACGGTCGCAGGTTCGAATCCTGCCTCGGGCATGGATGTGTGTGATGTCCTTAGGTTAGTTAGGTTTAAGTAGTTCTAAGTTCTAGGGGACTGATGACCTCAGCAGTTAAGTCCCATAGTGCTTAGTGCCTCCATTCCCGAACAGAAACCCGTCCCTGCAGTTTGTCAGTTTTATTAATGTTCACACTGTATACACAAAGAGGATCTGGCGGTTAAGATGAGCAACAATATACGACTGGAATGAGATTTTCACTCTGCAGCGAAGTGTGCGCTGATATGAAACTTCCTGGCAGATTAAAACTGTGTGCCGGACCGAGACTCGAACACGGGACCTTTGCCTTTCGCGGGCAAGTGCTCTACAAAGTGAGCTACCCAAGCACGACTCACGCCCCGTCCTCACAGTGAGGAGTGAGGACGGGGCGTGAGTCGTGCTTGGGTAGCTCACTTTGTAGAGCACTTGCCCGCGAAAGGCGAAGGTCCCGAGTTCGAGTCTCGGTCCGGCTCACAGTTTTAATCTGCCAGGAAGTTTAATATACGACTGTTCTCTGATGACGATGAAGTGTATGCGAAAGTGTCGTCGTTGCGTGACTGTAAGAGGATCGAGGTTTTCAATTTGGAGTGTTGGATGGCGGCTTACTTTAAATGCGGAAAAAAGTTAACGCACGTGCGTAAGATAAACAATCTGTAATGTGCGAATATAATGCTAATGGCGTGATGTTTGACATAGGCATGTCTATTAAACATCTAAGCGTAACACTGAAAACCGACATGAAGTACACTGATCGCGTAAGATCGCTTCTAGGGAAGGCGAATGGTCGAGTACGACTTGTTGGGAGAGCTCTAGAAAAATGTAGCTCATCTGTAAAGGAGACCGCATGAAGGACACTTGTTCGCCCCTTTCTCGAATACTGTTCATGTATTTGGGATCCACACAAGGATGCACTAAAGAAAGACGTGCAACTAATACGGAGGCATGCTGCTATATTTGGTGGGGAAACTGAGGGATTTAAGGTACAGACTGTTGGGACATAGACTCAGTTCATCAGACTGAGCAGCCTATGGTTTCTCCTACTGCCATGCGAACGAGGTGGCGCGGTGTTGAGCGCTCGGAAATTGCGTTTGGGTGGACGACGGTTCAGATCCCCGTCCGCTAATCCAGACTTTAGTTTCCCGTGATTTCGCTTTCTCACTGAAGCAAATGCCGGAACAATTCCTTTGAAAAAAAGCACGACCGAGTTACTTTCCCATCCTTCCTTAATCCGAGTTTGTGTTCCGTCTGCTAATGACCTCGTTGTCGTTAGAAACTAATCTTTATTCCTTCCTTTCCTAGTAGCACATTTAAGCAGATTTATAGTTACAAAAATTTTGAGTCCAGTGACGAGAAGATTGGAAACTGGTAATTGAAAACTTCTCAGTATCGCCCTTCAGTTATGCAATCGTTGGCCACTGTTCATTGACCTTAAAGAAGAGTAAATCCGGAATAGTATTATTTTTTTTCTAAAAGATGTAGCCTTGCTCTTTCTGACCAAGAACGCTTCACCTAGACCGGGCAGTTCAACTAAATTTCCATGAGATCGACCAGAAAGACCAACTACAAATATTCGCATTGTCCTCTGTTGACCTTACAATCCTGTTCTGACTTTTCTTCGGTTCATTGTTCTTCAACAATCAAAGTGAACACTTATGGCGATCAGCTTCAACCCTGCCTTTGATGCTTCTTACAACTGATTTATGTTTTCGAAATGTCCGCTTTCACTGCTCCCACATGATTTTTTATATAAATTACAGACGACTCATTTCTTTGTGTATTGGGTCTCCATTCTTTTAAAAAGCAAGAAATGTTTTATACAGATCCACAAATACTGTGAAGGCGCAGTACTGTTATCTTTCTATTCCTTCGTTTGTATGGCTGGCAAAAATGTGACGCATCTATACTGTAATATAAGGCTAAGAAAATTAAACACGTAAGAAGTTATATGATACCTTCACGATTTCTGTCCCTTCTTGCAGGAAAAGCCATGCTGGTCTGCTGCTGATAACAGACTGCACAACACAATTACGCGATCACTTCGCCGAAACGCTCTAATTGCCTCTCTTTGCAACGCATAACTTTGAAACTTGGCTCAAAGGTGCTTATATCCTTTCTGTGAAATGGTGCAACATCGTGGCGCCCTGCAACGTCACTCACGGGCTCTGCAACGCTTCAAACAGCAGGGTGTTAACAACGCGAATGAAGGCCACAGCTCAGAAGATAATGTGAGGTGTAGGGTTTGTTAATAATGCCACATTGGCACCATGTTTCACTATAATTATTTCCGTCCCACTGTAGGCGTGTCACGCGACCGGAAGGTCGTGAAACCCCCTCTTAACCACGTTTCACCTCTTCTCTTGACGCCTCTGGGATGGAGGTCTGAACCGCGACGCCCAAGTGGTTTTATTGTGCATGCCCGAGAAAAATATTTCAGATACGCAGAAGCTCCGAGTCGACACGAGAAGGCCTTAGGAGAAGGCATAAAGGTTTCAAGGAAATCACCCCTCCGGTTGAAGCGTTGATTCCCACACATTTCGCGTTCGAGAATGACAGTTTGCAGTGCGATGAGCGATAGGACGACGTTCCAGAGAACTTTTGACACTGCTGACACCCCTCGGATGCTTCAACCCTACTCTAACTACATCGTAGGTAAGCAACCCCATTGAACCCTCTCTGGGGTGAAGTGCGACGGCAATTTTCGCTCTTGTGTACAGGCTGGAACCACTAGGGACCGTTCAAAACCATTCGACGGAATTTAAACGCGATCGGAAGCAGCAAAGGGCGCTTTTGCTTTCTCATCCCTCCTGTTCGTGCACTACTGTGGCGTGATCACAGAGGGTTGCAACATTGTCACATACGTGAATGATATAGCGAAGGCTCCCTCTAAGACAATGGTCCCCAACTTGAAGGTAATTACCCATGAGTGGTAAAATGAGATTTTCTAAAGGTTAAAACAAAAAAAGGTCAATAGTTTTTTGATCAGGAAACTAAATTATTCTTTTAAAAATGGTTCAAATGGATCTAAGCACTATGGGACTTAAATCTGAGGTCATCAGTCCCCTAGACTTAGAACTACGTAAGCCTAAGTAACCTAAGGACATCACACACATCCATGCCCGAAGCAGGATTCGAACCTGCGACCGTAGCAGCCGCGTGGTTCCGGACAGAAGCGCCTATAACCGCTCTGCCACAGCGGCCGGCTATTATTAAAAGGTCATCGCTATTATCACTATTTCTTAAGCCAATGATATTACATAAATTACCAATAAATATACTTTTTCAAAAACTGTCACTAATATTTGACAGATTTTGGTGGTTACAGCTTGTGAACTGAATGGATATTTTCCTCATATATGCGTAAATATTCATGAAAAGGCTTCTCCTTGATGTAGGTAGTTTCCGCTGTAGGACGGCAATTGCTTCATTACTCGCTTCGCGATATTGAAACATTATTACAATTATTCGGCGCCGGTTATAGAAAATTTTCTCACACAAGCGACTTATCATTTGCCCATCCCCTGTCACCCCCCTCCCCCATCCTTTTCCCCCGTACGTTCTCCCCCGTGTCAATTTCCAATACTAATTGCGATATGCACAGTGTACAAATCTTCCCTTTGGGCGCCAGGGGCTCCACAAGCGGCTGCTACTGATTGTGATACGTCCTGTACATAAGACTTACAGCTGTGGCGCATTTGGCATGCCTCTTACCTTGGCGGCCCAAATAGTGGCGTGTCTCTCTTGGGCCTAAGAGCTCCTCGCGTCGGAGGTTCGAGTCCTCCCTCGGGCATGGTTGTGTGTGTCGTCCTTAGTGTAAATTAGTTTAAGTTAGATTAAGTAGTGTGTAACCTTAGGGTCCGATGACCTCAGCAGTTTGGTCTCATAAGACCTTACCACAACTTTCCAACTTTTGGACTAAGACCGACCCTATTATTGTTATTTGTGTCAGTGGTCAGCTTGAAGTCTTCCAACTGCTGCCACTTTCGAAGCAAGAAGTTCACAACCAAGCGATTTTCAAGTAACTGGCCTAGGTATAGTGCACACATTTTAACTTACTTGATTTTAAATGGGGTTGCAGGATGTGGTAAGGCAAGTTCGCAACGGAGGGCAGTGGTGCTAACGAAGTTGTTCTGTAGCAAGTGTCTGCTCTTAATGTCGATAATTAGCTTCCTTTTCTAAGATGGAGTTGTAGGTAGCACTAGCAATGCACTGATAAATGCTCCTCTATTGTATAAAAAAAGTGTTTGAGATGAGTAGTACAAATTTTCTCCTTGACTCATTAGCTCATGGCCTAATAAAACATCTGTAACACTTAAATATCATTTATCTTTCATTTTAAAAATGAAAATGTTCCAAGAAAATTCATTTCCGTTCTAAAGCTTACTTGAGCTCTAATAGTAGACCGTGGGGGATCATCAATGGGAGGGGTAGTGTGGATGTACTACAATTTGTTATTATCTCTGTTCAGATACATTTCTGCAGTGTCAGCTTAGGATTAAACAGCCAACCGGTCGTACATAAGCCGTAGGTACATTGACCTAGGTTTCACGATCTATTATTGGTGTCTCCATCAGAATGAAATTTTGCTAAATCGTAAAATTACATTGCTGAAAAGCAATAGCCAGAATTTAGAGCTGCTCCAAATTGTGACTATTGCTTTTTAGCAAAGTAATTTTACGATTTAGCAACATTTCATTCTGATGAAGACAGCCCTAGTAGACCTCGAAACCTAGGTCAATGTACCTACCGTTTATGTGCGACCGGTTGGCTGTTTAATCTCAAGTTCAAACTGGTAGACGGTTGATGAATAACAGCCATGTTCAAAACTGTCAGATTTCTACAATGCTCAACAGAGGCAGGTGGATGGCACCAGGGTAATGCCGAAGTGGGAGGTCTTACAAGTGCCCTTTGATGTTGTATTCAAGCATGTGTCAATTTCTCACCCCTCTGCGATGACGCCACAGGAGAGAGCGAAACATTATGGATGGGAAAGCTTAAGCGCCATTTGTTCTCTTGAATCACGTGCGAACTTCATCGAATGGTTTTATGCTGGCAGTCGAAATCTGCGGTGGTACGTCACGCCGATATACTATATGGTCGCCTGACAGAAGTACCGTGTTCTGATCGCTTGCCGTAGCCCTGACAAAAACCCCATTTAACGCCGTGGGCTATAGACAAGCCAGCGATTTATAAGCGCAGCATGTGAAAAGAAGGAACTGGAGGATACAAATACAGCCGAAATTGCCCGAATAGGATGCGAATTACACTAGGGGAAAGCAAACGTGGCAAGTGGCAAGATGTTTCGGTTTTCCGTGTCATTAACGACCTGCTCTGCTAAGAATAAGAAACTGAAAGACTACGAAAGCTACCGAGCCGAAAGGACAGACGAGTAACAGTTTCCTTACTAACATTATTTTCACAAATATTCGAATAAATAATGCAGTCAAGAGTAATCTCACACTCACGTAGAAACAATTTACTCAGCATTTGACAGATGCTCGACTAAGTGTCCTGTTTATTGAATCTCTCATCAAATGGTACAAGTCATAAATAAGAAAATATCGTCAGTCGCAATTTTTTGTGATGTTTTCAAAGCTTTTTATTGTGAAGATCATGTTACTCTCAGCTGTATGAAATTGAAAGTTTTATGCACAGCTGGTTTGATCACACATAACAAACAGAATACAAAAAGTTGTGCTGAATAATTCAAACAATGTTGGAAGGATAGAAAATTTTAGTGACTGGCGAGAAATTAGGAAAGGAGTCCAACAGGATTCAATTTTGGATCAACTTCTCTTCTTTACATTTGTGAATGACGTTCCACTTAACATTTAACAAGCGAAATAAGTACTTTTTTAGACGCTACTACTGTCATAATAAATTCCATAAGAGAGAGAGAGTAACAGAAGAGATCGTAATTATGCTTCCCAAGAAATTGCTAAGTGGTTCTTAGAAAATGAACATTACATTCAGTTCTGTATAACAAATAGTCATACCAAAATTTATGTAAGACATGAGCAGGAGTCACTAAATACAGTAGAATGCTACAGATTTTTGGGTAAAAATATTAATAACTTGAACCTCAAGAAGCATATTATTGAGCGTTTCAAACAATTAAGTTCATCTAGTTTATCTCTTCGTGTAATGGCTGATCTTGGATACAAACAAATTAACTTCCTAGCAAATTTCACATATTTCCCCTCAATACACCGTTACGGAACAATTTTGTGGGGTAACTCACCACTTAGAAAGTCTTCATTACACAAAAGCGAGCAGTAAGAATAACATTTGGTGATCATCCACCGACGTCGTATAGGTGTCTATTCAAGGCGTTAGGCATTTTAACTGTTCCGTCAAAATAGATATATTGGTTAATGAAATTCGTCATTAATAATCCGTCAGATTTCAGAAGAACAGTGATGTCGATACCTAGAGGAAAATACATTGTATTTATTAATCACTGTTGTAACTGGCAGTGGCTCAGAGAGGTGTTCAATAGCCAACAACAAAAATTTTTGATCATTTGTCAATGCCATAAAAGGTCTGACAAGTAACGAAACAATTTTTTTATTTAATTTAAAATTTCTCCAGGAGAACTCCTATTCCACCTATGAATTTCTATTAAAAAACAGGTAGTCAGTCAAAAAGAGAGAGAGAGAGAGAATCTTGTTTTTAAATGTAGTTAGTATAGTTGCATGAGAATGACTAAAATTCAATAATGTGTTAATTACCACATCAATCATATTCTGTAACCAGTGCATAGTATGACAATTGCGAAGACTACAAAGGAGAACAGACACGTCAATGACCAGACGGACGTTCATGACAAAAATCACGTATGGCCTACATATCTTGCAAACTGACTTGTTCCACATCATTTCGATAAAAGGATCGTTCAAATAATCTATTTATTATGTGATTAACTAACGAAACGCTTCGTTATTCCAAATCCGCTGAGAGTAACGAACTGAAGAACTAAAGTTACTACCGACTCGGGCGGAATCGCACTCGATTGCGGGCAATGAAGTAATTATTGAGAGCAACAAAACATTTCAGTCTAGAGCAGTTCTCGTTATTCAGTAACGAATACATACGATAATGCAGAAACACCATATAGTAAGCACCAGGATGAACAGCCTGTGCCGGCCTGGCTGGCCGAGCGGTTCTAGGCGCTACAGTCTGGAACCGCGCGACCGCTACGGTCGCAGGTTCGAATCCTGCCTCGGGCATGGATGTGTGTGACGTCCTTAGGTTAGTTAGGTTTAAGCATTTCTAAGTTCTAGGAGACTGATGGCCTCAGCAGTTAAGTCCCATAGTGCTCAGAGCCATTTGAACCATTTGAACAGCCTGCATCACAACGCTCCATGATTCGAATCAACAACAACTGCCAACATTAGTAACTTAGAACTAGATATCCTCGTGAGTAACTTAGAACTACATTTCGGTGTAGCGAAGCAGATTAAAACGCTTAAGAAAGACAAGGCCTCCGCTCCAGACTGCACACCGTCAGGTTCCATTCAGAGTATGCTGACACGATAGCTCCATACTAAGCAATCATATACAACCGCTCGCTCGTGGAAAAATCCATACCTGAAGACTGGAAAACTGCACAAATCACACCAATACCGAAGAAATAAAATAGGAGTAATCCGCTTAATTACGGACCTATATCACTAACGTCGATTTACTGTAGGATTTTGGAACATATGCTGTGTTCGAACATTATGAATCACCTCGAAGAAAACTATTTATTGACAGATAGCCACCACGAATTCATAAAATATCATTCTCGGAATACAGCTAGCTCTTTATTCTCACGACGCCAAAATGATTGCATATTTTTAGATTTGTGGGAATATTCTGACACCGTTCCTCGCAGTCGCCAGCCGCTGTGGTCGAGCGGTTCTAGGCGCTTCAATCCGGAACTACACGGCTGCTACGGTCGCAGGTTCGAATGTTGCCTCGGGCATGGATGTGTGTGATGTCCTTAGGTTAGTTAGGTTTCAGTAGTTCTAAGTCTAGGGGACTGATGACCTCAGATGTTAAGTCCCGTAGTCCTTAGAGCCATTTGAACCATCCTCACAGTCGTCATCTAAATGAACTGCATATCTGTGGACAGTTGCGTGACTGGATTCGTGATTTCCTGTCACAGTTTGAAGTAAATGGAGGGAAGTCATCGAGTAAAATGGATAGTCTCTGCCGTTCCCCAAGGGTTGTTCCTGATCAACACGAACGATTTAGGAGACGATCTGAGCAAACTTATTAGATTGTTTGTCTTGTAAAGTCATCAGATGTTCAAAACGAATTGCAAAATCATTTAGACAAGATATCTGTGTGGTGTAAAAAGTGTCAATCGCCTCTAAATAATGAAAAGTGTGAAGTAATCCACATGAGTGCTAAATAGAGTCCGCAAAAATTTCAGTTACACGAGAAATCACACAAAAATAATGGCTGTAAACTGAGTTATATACTTAAGGATTACAATTACGAATAACTTAGACTGGGACGATCACATAGATAAAATTGGGGAGAAAGCAAACTAAAGACTGCGATTTATTGGCAGAACACTTAGGAAATGTAACAGGTCTATTAAGCAGACCGCTTACACTACGCTTATCCGCCCTCTTCTGGAGTATTTCTGCGCAGTGTGGGATCTGTATCAGATAGGATTGACGGAGGACATCGAAAAAGTTTGAAGAAGTCGCGAAATAATGGAGGGACTGGGACGGATATGATACACGAACTGGGACGGCATTCATTGAAACAAAGGCGTTTTTAATTGCGGCAAGACCCTTTCAAGAAATTTCAATCACAAACTTTCTCCTCAGAGTGTGAAAGTATTTTGTTGGCGTCCACCTACATAGGGAGAAATAATCACCACAATAATCAGAGCTCTCAGGGAAGTATTTAAGTGTTTTCCCCGCTCGCTGTTCGAGAGTGGAACGGTAGAGAAGTAGCTTGCAGGTGGTTTGATGAATCCCTCTGCCAGTAACTTAATTGTGAACTGCACGGTAATCATCTAGATGTAGATGCAGATGTAGGATTGCAGGGTGGAAACAAGTGCGCGCTGCCAAGCGCTGATCTCCCTCCATCCTTTCTTGCTAGTCTCTCTCTTCCTCTCTTTATCGCTCTTGCTCCTTCTGGTCCCCTCTGCCCTGTCTTGCATGAACGTTGAAGAGACTGTGAGGTGGAGGAGAAAGAATAAGAGTGAAGAAGTGAGGGCGTGGAATAAAACTCGGGAAGGTCATTGTGGCATTTCGCTCCCAAAGAATAACGCTAACCCCGGCCGTGGAGCGCGGCTAAATGTTAGCTACCACTAGCAGCCCGGCCTCAACAGATGGCCCCGCTCCAGCGTCGTCCAATGCTGCGATTCCACAAGTCGGTCAACGCTACTCTGAGAAAAATTTTAATTTTCCAATTGCTATTTTAAAAAAGCAACTTTAAATATGGCCGTGCCGTAGGAATCGTTGCAGTGCTACAACAAATATGCATGAAAAGTGAAAAGGCCGCGCGCAGGATCGTGGTTGGGTTCTTGCGAAGGGGTGGTGGGGAGGGTGAGGGGGGGGGGGGGGTATGCAGTCTTGGTGCTCTGTTCCTACTTGGTCTGCGGTCATGAGTTTTTCGTTTAGCTCTGGCCAGCCGCCATTTGTATAGCCATTCGAACATCTTACTGCAGCTATGTTACAGTATATTAAGCAAGGTTAGAACAAAGAACCCGAGCTTGCGTCCAAGAAATTTGTGCGAATCGATTGATTCCTTTTGCAAAGATGTTAATTGGGCTGAAATCAATGCTCAGCTAATGATACCATCTGTAAATGCACCATTCGGATTTTAGTGTGCAAAACCAGTCATCCTTAAATAACTCTGGTTGTGCACTTAGATGGTAGCGTAAATCGATTGTGGAAATGGAAAACCGGCAGCAAGAAGCGGATTTCCAGAACCGATTTTGGAGTGTCTAAATGAGCAACCAAAAGCGTTATTGGGAAATTGATTTACGGTGTTTGGAGTCCATGTAAGCCCAGTGTATGTCAAATCCCTTTTTTTACGTGGTTCAAATGCCTCTAAGCACTATGGGACTTAACATCTGAGGGCATTAGTCCCCTAGACTTAGAACTATTTAAACCTAACTAACCTAAGGACATCACACACATCCATGCCCGTAGCAGCAGCGCGGTTCCGGACTGAAGCGCCTAGAACCGCTCGGCCACACCGGCCGGGTTCATGGTTCTGCTAGGGGCACACACACATAGCGACCAAGTACTCAGGGTGGTTCGGACGGCGGAGGCATCGCGTAGTCCTCCTTGTAACCCAAGTAGTTATTTAGATAGTTCATCTACGGGTTTTGATGAGTCAATTAGCGATTATCACAATATGTGACGTAATTTGCCTTTTCTTTCGACTGTATTGACTTAGAAGCTTAACATTTTACAACGCCATGAAACCGTAGACCTTGGTTCTACATAGCTTACAATGTGATATAGCTACCCGTTCCTGAGAAAAGAGGCTAACAGATGGATAGACAGATAGACGGACAACAAATGGGAGAAAAAAAAATTATGTGCTACCAGGCGTATTCGGAAAGTAATGTCCGATCAGACGCGAAACGGAAACCACAGTCAAAATAAAAAAAAAAAAAAATTATTCGCAACAGTTTGCACACCTTTCAGCTACCCCTCTAAATAGTCGCCACCCCGACTTAGACATTTGTTGTGGCGTTGTACAAACTTTCCAGTATCCTCGTCATAGAAAGCAGGCGCATGTGCTTTTCGCCAATTCTCTACGTTGGTCTACCTTTCGTTGTTTGTGCCAAAATGTTGTCTTCGTAGTCAGCGGTTCATGTGAGCAGAGATGGACAATGGAGGGAGCCAATTAAGGGCTGTATTGTGGGTGATCAAACACTTCCTATCGAAAACGCTGCAGGAGCGTCTTCATTGCCCCTGCAGTATGCGGCTGAAAATTGTCTTGAAAAAGAAACGCGTGACATTTATGTTATGTGGGCTGCATAGCTTCAGGCGAATCTCTCACCAGATCCATATACTTGGCGGGAGACGTTGTTGTTTTAGGCATTTCTGCGAGACCACTTCGCGCTCTGTTGCGAATAACCTTAAAAAACACAATAAATAATGGTAAAATATTTAGCGCATACAATGGGTCGATGGTCAAGGAAAAACGAGTGTCGCAAATAAGTTGAGATGACAAAAGCACATCCTGTTAATTTGGTAACAAAAAGGCTCATAGTCAATCGATACTCTCGCAGGGATGATAAAGGAGATTCGGTTTCAACCTACTGCCGACATCGATGTCAAGACAGGGAGCAGAAGTTTGGAATGTTTCAAGGTTGGAGAAAGAAATCGGCAGTGCCCTTTCAAAGGAACGATCCCCGCATTTGCCTCCAGCGATTTAGGGTCATGGCACAAATCAGGATGATCGGTCGCGGATATGACCTGTCGTACTCCCGAACGCGAGTCCACTGTTCTAACCACTGTATCACCTTGTTCACTTTTTCAATTTTTTTCCCAGTCTTCTGGCTGGTCTAATGTGGTCCGCCACGAATTCTTTCCTGTGGCAATCTTTTCATCTCAGAGTAGCACTTGTAGCCTAGGTCCTCAATTATTTGCTGGATGTATTCCAATCTCCGCATACAATTAGACTGTTCATTCCATTCACCATATCATGTAATTCTTCTTCGTTTCCACTGAGGATAACAATGTCATCAGCTAATCGTATCATTGATATCCTTTCACTTTGAATTTTAATTCGACTCCTGAGCCTTTCATTTATTTCCATCATTGCTTCCTCGCTGTGTAGATTGAACAATAGGGGCGAAAAACTACTTACCTGTTTTACACCCTTTTTAATCCAAGCACTTTGTACTTGGTCTTACACTCTTATTGTTCCCTCTTGTTCTTCTACATATTGTATGTTACCTGTCTTTCCCTATAGCTAACCACTGTATTACCTTGCTCGCTTTTTTCCCCTGATGTCTTAAGGCGCTTGCTGTCTTCCTGTCCCATCTTCTTGGCAATGTTTTCCATATGTTCCTCTCCTTGTCGATTCTGCGGAAAAGCTCTTCACTCCTTGCCTTATCACCCCAACTAATTTTCTAGATACTTCTGTAGTACCGCATCACAAATGCTTCGATTCTCTTTTGTTCCGGTTTTCCGACGGTCCATGTGTCACTACCATACAATTATGTGCTCCATACGTAGATTCTCAGAAATTTCTTCCTCAGATTGAGGCCTATGTTTGATACCAGTAGACTTCTCTTGGCCAGGAATGTCTTTCTTGTCACTGCTAGTCTGCTTTTTATGTCCTCCTTTGTTGCCTATGTAGCAGAATTTCGTTTCTGCTACTTTATGTTACTTTCTTCTTTATCGAAAGCCGACACACACGGACCGATACCTGCACAAACTATCAAACCACCATCCGAGCCAGAAAAGAGGCATGATTAATACGCTCGTAACGCGAGCAGGACGAATATGTAAGCCACAGCACCTCAGACGCGAAATGCAACACCAAGTGTTCTGAGGAGCAATGGGCACTCCACAAATTATATTAGAAGTGTAACAGAGCCAAACACTCGGTGAAGTAAGGAATCAGAAAAAGAAATGTCGGGTACGGCCTTTCTGCCATACATTCCCAGAGTGACTGACAGAATCGGCCGTACATTGCGCAGACATGGTGTAAAGACGATTTTCAAACCGACAAGAAAGATCAGAGAATTGTCTTAGATCGGCAAAGGAGAAAAGGGGCCCGCTTGCAATGTCGGTAATATACCGTATTCCATGCACATGCGGAAAAGCTTAAGTCGGAATGACTGGACAATCAATCAACTCCAGGATCAAAGAGCGTAAGCGACATTGCAGGTTGGGGTAGGTGGAGTAATCGGCTGTGGCTGAGCACGCACTGAGTGAGATCGTCCACGTTATAAAATTCGCGCCGCGCGGGATTAGCCGAGCGGTCTGGGCGCTGCAGTCATGGACTGTGCGGCTCGTCCCGGCGAAGGTTCGAGTCCTCCCTTGGGCATGGGTGTGTGTGTTTGTCCTTAGGATAATTTAGGTTAAGTAGTGTGTAAGCTTAGGGACTGATGATCTTAGCAGTTAAGTCTCATAAGATTTCACACACATTTCAACAATAAATTCGCCTACACGGAAGTTCTGGCTGTAGAGAAGCACTATCACACGCGCTTGTTCAGAGAAGCTGTAGAAATACAAAAACACAAGAACAGCTTCAACAAGGAAGAGGAAAGCCTTAAGGTAAATGGATCTTGGCTTCCCGTACTGCAACGAATGACCGTCGCAGGTAGCAAGAGGAGAACCGCACCAGAAATGACCGCAGAGAAGCTCTCGGACATTGGTGCGACAGGTACATATAGTCTGCGGCCGCGAGCTCGTCTCCAATTCACCACCACCAATGGAGGGTGAAGCTTTGAGAATGCCACTCCTGAATGAGATTTTCACTCAGCAGCGGAGTGTGAGCTGATATGAAACTTCCTGGCAGATTAAAACTGTGTGCCCGACCGAGACTCGAACTCGGGACCTTTGCCTTTCGTGGGCAAGTGCTCTACCATCTGAGCTACAGAAGCACGACTCAGGCCCGGTCCTCACAGCTTTACTTCTGCCAGTATCTCGTCTCCTACCTTCCAAACCTTACATAAGCTCTCTTGCGAACCTTGCAGAACTAGCACTCCTGAAAGAAAGGATACTGCGGAGACATGGCTTAGCCACAGCATAGGGGATGTTTCCAGAATGAGATTTTCACTCTGCAGCGGAGTGTGCGCTGATATGAAACTTCCTGCCAGATTAAAACTGTGTGCCGAACCGAGACTCGAACTCGGGACCTTTGCCTTTCGCGGGCAAGTGCTCTACCATCTGAACTACCGAAGCACGACTCACGCCCGGTCCTCACAGCTTTACTTCTGCCAGTACCTCGTCTCCTACCTTCCAAACCTTACAGAAGCTCTCCTGCGAACCTTGCAGAACTAGCACTCCTGAAAGAAAGGATACTGCGGAGACATGGCTTAGCCACAGCCTAGGGGATGTTTCCAGAATGAGATTTTAACTCTGCAGTGGAGTGTGCGCTGATACGAAACTTCCTGGCAGATTAAAACTGTGTGCCGGACCGAGACTCGAACTCGGGACCTTTGTCTTTCGCGGGATAGTACTCTACCATCTGAGCTACCCAAGCACGACTCACGCCCCGTCCTCACAGCTTTACTTCTGCCAGTATCTCGTCTTCTGGAAACATCCCCCAGGCTGTGGCTAAGCCGTGTCTCCGCAGTATCGTTTCTTTCAGGAGTGCTAGTTCTGCAAGGTTCGCAGGAGAGCTTCTGTAAAGTTTGGAAGGTAGGAGACGAAATACTGGCAGAAGTAAAGCTGTGTGGACCGGGCGTGAGTCGTGCTGCGGTAGCTCAGATGGTAGAGTACTTGCCCGCGAAAGGCAAAGGTCCCGAGTTCGAGTCTCGGTCGGGCACACAATGTTAATCTGCCAGGAAGTTTCAATGCCACTCCTGTTAGCGAAACGTCAGTAAAATCATTAGATGAACGTCGGCCGAAGAACGCGAGACAGAAGCCAACAGGCAGTTTGTCAACAAGTGGCCACGAAAGTCTTAACAATTTTGTACTTTCTTCTGTCTTTCCATTACTCTCAGTCGGTGATACCATTGCCAGTTTGAAACAGTTCCGTTGACATCCCTGAGGAGCAACTACTTCTGTCCTAGGGTGTACACGAAGTGACGTGGCGGCGCTGTGACATTTCTGGTGAAGAGCTGCCCGGGTCAAGGGTGTGACCCCGCCTCTGCAACTCGACCCCGGCTGCAGGCGAGTGGCACGTGCAGCCGTGGACCGGGGCGGCCGTTTGTTTAAGGCTCACGGGGCCACGTCCCTGGGGAGTTGGCCCGCTTAAAGAGTTCCGGGACCTAACGCCCCTCTTAATATCTCCACCCTTACGACCCTGCCGGACCGATGATTTTTTACCGCTGCGTTAGCCTTCCGGAACTGAAGTCTCTGGCGTGCAAACAAATAATACTTTTACCCTCCCCTCCCTTCCCCCTCCCCACTCCACATCCTGACTGCCGCTTCCCATCAACCGTCACATCTGTCGAGTTTTCCGGAATTACTGCTCGATGGCTGCGCGAATTTACAGTCGAAAATATTCCCAAAAGCGATTTGTGTTTCGTTCTCCACCGCGGGCGCATTCGGCGATAGCTGCTCGTTCATAAATGATCAGGCCGCAAATCGGCTTAATAAGGACGGATGTTTACGCACACCGTTGAATAGCGGCTGTGTTGTGCTACCGAGTCTGCCTTGTTTAACGAAGCCGGTCGATGACCGACTATACGACTGGAAAGTCCCGACTTTGTCCGTCTTCGTCTTGAACGAGGCTTCTTCTGCAGCCACGAACGTAAGAAGTATTACGTGGCTCAAAGAATCGCACCTTTTTCTCGCTACCAGTACCCGAGAAACCATAGCGCCAAGTCTTTTGAAGCGTCTATTGGGAACCACCGAATGATCTGAAATGAATAAAAGGCTTTACAAAGTGCAAATCCGTTATTAATTAAACGGTATTCAGAGTCGCCCCAAGCTGTTTCACTTCGCCTCTTTGAAACAGGTGTACTTTTGCTGGTAAGTTTTTAGTTATGCAGCTGCTTTTAATCTGCCTCTTAGATATCTTGTAGCGAGAAAGAAACGGATCCATCGATTACTTACCCGTGTGCGCCTTAATTTAGGTTATCGACACCTAAAAGTCTCACTTCGCTGGCGAAGAACGCTACCCACTCGTACCTAACTCGTTTCAGCAACCAAGAGAGAGTGAAATGAAATATTTGTTGTGAGAAGTTGCAGAAGTTTTACTTTGCTGCTCTATAACATGGGGAACCTACGAACAAGCAGTTTTCGAATTTCTTCGTACAAGTATTTGAAACTCGGTGCCCAGATATCAGTATCTCCAGTCAATAAGGCGTTAATCTAAAAAAAATCGAAAGTTTAGACTTGCAACGGATACGAGCAGATACATAATTTTATCCAACTGAATGAAATAACGGAGTGACAAGACTCCTTCCGAACTGCGGTAAATACTCAATCAATAGATACGGCACTAGAAACATAGTCGATTGCCAGATACCGTGGAGACAGCATTTTAGCAAGCAAAAGAAGATGGCAATCTAATAATTAACTTCGGCAATATGTTAAAAATTTTATTTGAGAAAGATGGAATAGGATTATGAAGGGTGAAAGAAAGGCAAATCGCCTTTTGTGGAGAAACATTTAAATTTTGCATTAGAAAGAACGTCTTTAGTTTTCTTACTCCGCTAAAATTATATACTGAAAAAAAATGCATGACAGTCCTTACTCCTCATAAAGAAAGTTCCGCGTTCGTAACCCAGCTGCTCCAATATTTTTGTCTAAAAGCACTATGTTCTAAATTTTTTAAATTATTGGATTTACACCCTAATTTGGATTTCTTATGTAAATATCTAAGAAAAGCATAATAATAAACTGACAAACGATTTATACTTTAAAAGTCAGCTATATGTTTAGCCACTGGTTCGAACCTCTTTTATTTTTTATTACTGGGTAAATGACGATAAATTGAAATATGATTTAAATATGCCAAATATATTATTATTAAATAAAAATATGCAGATCAGTAATACCGTTCAATCTCTAGAAATAAAAATTTTTTCTACCAAATTTTAATTTATTGTAAATTTTTTTCATGCAGTCAGTAATTAAAAAGAGAAAGACGTTATTTCTGTTTTTAAAAATGTGATATGATATTTTTAATTAGCATTTTTATTTGTTAATGAATGTGGAATTTAAGTTAAAGTAAAACAAAATGTTACCCCTAGCGAGATTCGAACCACTGACTTCACGATTAAAAGAGTTTTACTCTGCGCACTCAGATTTCTTTCCCTACAACCATGGTAATATGCTCAAATATTTTGTACTCAGCAGAGCTCGGAAATACGTTAGTCTACAACGACGATTTTTTCCGAATTTGTTTGAGAATTGTACCCGCGTACTGCTTTATGTAACTGATGAGTGTCACATAAGTATCATCAAAATCGAAGACGCGACTCCATAACATCCTCTCGAAAGACAAGATCTCTCACAGAAAGTTACCATCTTAAAGTACTAAGATTCCGTAATTTCAGACCTTCCAGATCCCCATGGATATGCTAGCACGCATTACAAGAAAAGAGCAGATTGCCTGGCAAAGTGAAACATCCAGAAGACGTGGTCGAATGCTAATGTAACTTCGGACATGTACACACTATCAGCAAGTACGTAAATGATTATAGTTGCAATTCCTGTGACATATATAAGGCTATCAGAGTACATGAGCTGTACTCGCGTTTAATGTTGTGACCAGGCCTGGCAGACTATACAAAGGGATCCAGAAAAACATAGATACTCTTTGACAGTCATTATGAACGGAACGAAATGACATACCATACGATTAGCATTCTTGCAAGGGAGAAAGGTTATTTCATTAGCAGCCAAACAATGTCATTGCTGAACTGTTGACCGATCTGCGGCTGTTAGTGTTGCCAAGGTGGTAGCCTCACAGGACTTCTCGATGGTTTCTTGTAGCTCGTTCTGTGTAGCTGGCTATTGTTGACAAAATTCACTTTTCAAGGTCCCCCGTTGATAGTAGTCCAGAGGTGTAAGGTCTGGAGACCGTGATAGGCACCCAACAGCTCTTCGACCTATCCACTGTCTAGGTAGATTTTCATGCAAGCAGACTCTCACATATCTGTGGTAGTGAAACGAAGCGCCATCTTGTTGTAGGTAAAACCTTTCATTTCCAAACACCTCTCAGATGGCAGGTAACATCATTTCTTACAGAATATACACGTCCCCAGTTACGGTACCTTCAAAGAAGAATGGGCCAACTAAACCACGCAATGACAGATCACACCACACATTAACACTTAGTAGATTAGCATGTTTGTATATGCGAACGTGAGGATTTCCAGGGGCCCAATACACGCAGTTGAGGCGGTTTACAGTACCGTTCAGTTTGAATCGCGCCTCGTCAGACCAGATAACGGTCCCTGCAAACCATTCATCCTCGCCAAGCATGCCTTCAATCCTCTTGCAGTACTCATCCTTTGATACCGGTCGTTATTGTCCATAGCGTGCAGCGATCTCGGAATGTACACTTTCCACTGTGCAGCCATCAGAATTCGTCGTACGCTTGATCGGCTTACCCTGCTTCACAGATTTTTGAGGTGACTTAGTAACATGTTGCAATACAGCAGCGCTGGAAGCTGGACTCGTTGACGTATCCGGTCAGCCAGATCTTTCCTTATGCACATCCTGAACCGTACCGTCGGCTTCAGATTTATCCCGAATACGATGAATTTTTGCACGTGTTGGTGGCTGAGTTCCGTACACGTTACGCCATTGCCGTTGTACCTCAATCATGTTTTCGTACTTCCAGTGCCGCTTCAATACGGCCTTGCTTTGCTCAAACGACAGTCTTACTTCACTCACTGCTGTACTGTCACCTGCTGGAAAACGCGGGCCAAGATCTATTGAGAAAACAATGGAATACGCTACCGCGAAAAATTGCAACGATATGCCATTTTCTAAACGTAGGCTTCCGCCGTCGATGTGACAGTCAATACACCCTGATGAAGGCGTCTTGCAGTAGTCGCGTAAACGTCGGAAATTTATACTTAACATTGCGGTTCCAAACCCAGAAGAGTTTTATTGACTGAGTACGCCATTTTGTTCAAAAGACATTAGCTGCCAAAGAGTGTCTATATTTTTCTGGGCCCGTCTGTATAAGGCGCGTGAACAACGTCAGGTGTTGAGTGATCACTGTGAAGGACATTGAGGTGCCGCGTACTGGTGTGAGGCAGCGTTATCAGCTCCTGGAAGATTTTGAAAGAAGTCTCATTGTGCGTGTCCATTTGCCGGTTGGTCGAGTCGTGGAATATCTAGATTTGTGGGGCGCTCCGAGGTGACAGTGCCTCGATGTTAGACTGCAAGGGAACATGAAGGCAGACATACCCGTCGTCAAGCTTCCAGCAGACCACGTCTGACCGCCGCAGTGGAGGATCGCCGTTTTGTGCGCCGTGGACAATCCTAACTCCTTGAAATCTGTGCTTTCCATCCGAAACTAGTAATGGACGCTCTGCAACTTTCTGTGTCGTTCTGCACTTTTAATAGGAGGCCAGCAACAGCCAGACTAGGTGATAAGCGTCCACGCGTAGGCTGCCTTGAAAGCCGCGACACAATCGGTAGGCGTGGGGCGGTACTGTGAGAGGGAATGAGCACTGGTCTTAGCGATGACTCGCAGCTCTGCACTACCGTAACCTTCTTTGGCGAGTCTGGCAGCTACCTGGGGAGAGGTCGCATTCTTCCATTGCTTTGCAGACACACAGCCGTGTTACTCCTGGTGTCATGGCGTGGAAAGGCATCACGTACGGCATAAGGTCACAATTTGTAGTGTCTGATGGAACTCTGACGGCACAGTAATATGTCGCGGACATACTAAGTCCTCAAACGTTGTCTCTCATGTGGCAGTATCCTTCTGCTGTTTTTTCAACAGGATAATGCTCGTCCACACAATGGCACATGTACATATGGACTGCCTGAGTGACATTGCGGTACTCCCGTGGCCAGCAAGAATACCAGATCGGTCCTCAATAGCTGTGTGGGAACAGCTCGTACTCAACCTGTCGCAGTGCCAGTATCGAGAATATCAAGGCAAAACTACAAAAACTGTAGGCGAGCTTTCCACAGAAGAGGCTGCAACAGCTTGATGACACCCTTCCTGGCCGACCGCTGTGGCCGCGCGGTTCTAGGTGCTTCAGTCCGGAACCGCGCTGCTGCTGTGGTCGCAGGTTCGAATCCTGCTTCGGGCATGTGATGTCCTTAGGTTAGTTAGGTTTAAGTATACTACGGGCCATTAAGAGTGCTACACCAAGAAGAAATGCAGATGATAAACGGGTATTCATTGGACAAATATATTATACTAGAACTGACATGTGATTACATTTTCACATAATTTGGGTGCATAGATCCTGAGAAATCAGCACCCAGAACAACCACCTCTGGCCTTAATAACGGCCTTGATACGCCTGGGCATTGAGTCGGACAGAGCTTGGATGGCGTGTACAGGTACAGCTGCCCATGCAGCTTGAACACGATACCACATTTCATCAAGAGTAGTGACTGGTTTATTGTGACGAGCCAGTTGCTCGGCCACCATTAACGAGACGTTTTCAGTTGGTGAGAGAACTGGAGAAAGTGCTGGCCAGGGCAGCAGTCGAACATTTTCTGTATCCAGAAAGGTTCGTACAGGACCTGCAGCATATGGTCGTGCATTATCCTACTGAAATGTATGGTTTCGCAGGGATCAAATGAAGGGTGGAGACACGGGTCGTAACACATCTGAAATGTAACGTCCTCTGTTCAAAGTACCATCAATGCGAACAAGAGGTGACCGAGACGTGCAACCAATGACACCCCATACCATCACGCCGGGTGATATGCCAGTATGGCAATGACGAATACACGCTTCCAATGTGCGTTCACCGCGATGTCGCCAAACACGGATGCGACCATCATGATGCTGCAAACAGAACCTGGATTCATCCGAAAACATGAAGTTTTGCCATTCGTACACCCAGGTTCGTCGTTGAGTAGACCATCGCAGGTGCTCCTGTCTGTGACGCATCGTCAAGGGTAACCGCAGCCATGGTCTCAGAGCTGATTGTCCCTGCTGCTGCAAACGTCGTCGAACTGTTCGTGCAGATTAGTTGTTGTCTTGAAAACGTCCCCATCTGTTGACTCAAGGATCGAGACGTGGTTGAACGATCCGTTACAGCCGTGCGGATAAGATGCCTGTCATCTCGACTGCTAGTGATACGAAGCCGTTGGAATCCAGCACGGTGTTCCATATTACCCTCCTGAACCCACCGATTCCATATTCTGCTAACAGGCACTGGATCTCGACCAACGCGAGCAGCATTGTTGCGATACAATAAACCACAATCGCGATAGGCTACAATCGGACCTTTATCAAAGTCGGAAACGTGACGGTACGCATTTCTCCTCGTTACACGAGGCATCACAACAACGTTTCACCAGGCAACGCCGGTCAACTGCTCTCTGTGTATGAGAAATCAGTTGGAAACTTTCCTCATGTCAGCACGCTGTAGATGTCCCCCACCGGCGCCAACCTTGTGTGAATGCTCTGAAAAGCTTCTCATTTGCATATCACAGCATCTTCTTCCTGTCGGTTAAATTTCAAGTCTGTAGCACGTCATCTTCGTGGTGTAGCAATTTTAATGGCGAGTAGTGTAATTGTAAGTCGAGGGGAATGATGATCTCAGATGTTAAGTCCCATAGTGCTTAGAGCCATTTGAACCACTTGACACCCGTCCAAACCAAATTAGTGTATGTGTCGAGGCCAGAGAAGGTATAATATCATGTTGATTACAGCCCCCATACTGCAACATTCTTTGCAAATTACACTCGATTTTGCAATCACTGAAATAGCAACACACAGCCTCTCATACTGTGATGTTTTATTTCGTTTCCTCCTCTCCTTCTGGGTCCTCACTTTTTTTTTCAGACTTTTTATATTGGCTGGATGCGCTGGAAAAGTGTTTGTATTCAGCTCTTGGATATAGTCAGATAGACCGAAATTAATTACATATTGTGTAAGTTTGTAGTCTGCAACTGTAATAAAGGAATCAACTGTTTGCTGGCTCACTGCGTATTTTGCTGCGACTGTATGACAACTCGTGACATGTAGATTTAGATGTAGATGAAATTGTTCACTTCATAGAAATGCGCAGACATAGAGGGAAATAGTAACTACCATTTTTTCACGTAAAGAAATGTAAATGTCATGTGACTAGGGCCTCCCTTCGGGTAGACCGCTCGCCGGGTGGAAGTCTCTCAATTTGACGCCACTTCGGCGACTTGCGCTTCGATAGGGATGAAATGATGGTGATTAGGACAACACAACACCCAGTCCATGAGCGGAGAAAATGCCCGACCCAGCCGGGAATCGAACCTTTCTTTTTTTGGAACCATATCTATTTATTTAAATTATTAACAACCATACATTTTTAAAAAGCATTTCTTCCTATTAACCTATTATATTCCTAGAGTTGGTTAACATTACTGTCTTTTTATAGGTTTTCGTTTGTATATTCTTTTCTTTTTCATTTTTCTCCCATTGTTGTTCCTTGAATCCTTTTACATGGCCATTTGTCTTCTTTTTTTGGGTAAAACATAGCAGCACAGGCATAATAATTTATATGTAGCATCGACACACTGATTCTGAGTTCAAATTTGCGTATGTCATGCACTTGTGATGCCACAGGCACATTGTGCATGCTGGTTTGATCTCTTCCTCTAGTTAGCACTGTTAGGTGGGACAGTATGAGGGAAAACATCAGCATGACAGATGGAGCAGAAGTGGAGGAAAACTTTTTTACATATATTACAGATTATACATAAATTGAAGAAGAAAGAGAAATTATGTCATATTACATAAGAGAAGCAGAGAGGAAAGTGTGAGTAAAAATATAAATTTTATAGGGCACATAGTAAAGGAAATCATTCAAAAAAATTGCGAGTAGTTGGCACTTTTCACCAAGTAATGCTTGTATCCTAAACAATATAGTACAAATAATGAAAAAAAACACTATTAGTACTATTGGGCATAATTTTGACTGATATGACTGCGAGCATGACAGGCGTTTAGTGAGAAGCACTTTCTATCACTGATTTCACTTAGAAGAGACACTTTAGAATACTATACTTCGCTATTTGAACCCGGGCCCTTAGGATTGACATTCTGTCACGCTGACCACTCAGCTACTGGGTGCGGACAACATTAAATGTCTTGTGACTAGGGCCTGCCGTCTGGTAACCATTCGCCGGGTCCAAGTCTCTCGATTTGACGCCACTTCGGCGACTTGCGCGTCCATGGGGATGAAATAATGATGATTAGGACTCTACAACGCCCAGTCCCTGAGCGGAGAAAATCTCCGACCCAGCCAGGAATCGAACCCGGAGCCTTAGGACTGATATTCTGTCACGCTGAGCACTTTTTTTGTTTATATTTTTTTAAATCTCATTTTGTTCGCTTTTGTTTTTTCGCATCTGCTCGGCGCGGACGTCGTAAGGCACCCTTTTAAGTTCGTTGTTGATCGATTAACTCAGTTTTTTTATTACAGAGGGCAGCTACCCCTCTGAACGAACACGCTGAGCTACCGTGCCGGCTCACTTAGTTACCGGGAGCATACACGTAAAATTATAGAAACTGCTTTAATGTTGAAACATTGCGTTTCCAAACAAACCGAAAAACTGTTACCGGATGGTGAAAACTTTCGACATAGCACTCGTACGTTGTAACCGTGGATCGTGCGGTGGGTGGATAGTGGATAGCGGTGCTCGCTGACACGCAGCTATCCCAAACGCTCTGCCCATCTCTCCCTCCCTCCGTCCCTCCTCTGTCCTGTCCAGACGGAGACCTGCGGCCCTGTTTAACCTTTCAGCGCGGCCCCGCGGGACCTACGCCGCTGCTGATACAAAATTAAACCTCGTTAGACAATGCTCGACCTCTAGCGAGAATTAATAGTCCACACAAAATTTCCCATTGTGTACGAAGACGGTCTTTAATTCTTTTTCGCCCCCTTGTGCCGCCTCTCTTGATAATTTCATTAGCGGCAGCCAATGGGGACTGACAATGGTGCTCCCCTCCCCCCACCCCCATCACACCCGCCGGCGCAGTCGCGTCAGGATTAAACATTCTCCCTCCACGGTTTTTCTCCCCCTCCCCCTCCCGCTTCCCCTTTCCCCTTCCCCTCACCCCACCGCCACGACGCCAGTCGGCAGGTCCCGGGAGACGACCATTCCTTTTAAATACACAGGCTCTCGCTTCACAATGTAGCCAGACGCCGAACAGATATTAACAGCTATCATTGTTATGTTTCCGACGAATAATGGGACGACCGCGCGCCCCCCTGAAATAATTATGTTGACTCTCTCGCTCCAGTAAGGGTGAGAGGGGGTGCCGTTTTTTTTTTTTTTACCTCGGCAGATTTTCCCCCCTCCCCACACCAGCCTTTCTACCCATCCAGTTCTCCCTCATATAGCAACGGCCGGCACTGCGCCAGAATACGTGGATTGTGTTTCGTTCCAGCGAAGGAAGATACGTCCGACAGGGGTGCGGGGCAGGGCTGAACGCAGACAGAGAGCGGAATCGTGCGCTTCTCTTCATAAATGTCGAGCGGGGCGCTGCATAATTGAGTGTGTGTGGACTCGGGCGCGCGCCAGTAATTTTCGCTGTTAACTTAGCGGTTTTTGTGTCTGGCAGCGCGGGTCTTGCGCCTGAATACTGCAGCAGCGCCACCGCCCCGAGCTCCATAAATACGTCACAGGTGCAATTTGGAGCCTCCGCCACGGCGTATTAACTATAGAAACCGCAAGATAGTGTTTGTCGCCGCGGCGAGCACATCTCTGTCCCTCCTCCCCCCTAACATTTCCCTGGCTGACATTTTTATTTTCACTCCATCACTCCGCTTTCAAATACACACACACACACACACACACACACACACAGACACACACGCACTAAAAACATTTGGGGGCCGATTGCGGAAATCGTGTATTCGTTACGACCCGATCCCGCCCTATATTCACTTCCGAGGAAACAAAGAATGCAAACGCGAAGCACATGGCGGGCTTATACTGCGGCAAAGGTATCAGAATACGCACAGGTCAGCAAATACCGGATTATTTATCAGGGTTTTTTTGAGGCACGCGGAATGTATCCCGATGTGAAAAGGATGACTGCAGCTAAAGGACAAAATAGGTTGTGGGCTCTGACGTAACAGCTGCTGAAATTTTAGTGTTTTCATTTTTTACTCCGCTGTGCTGCAATTGGAACAGCATCCGCTGTGGTTATACTCGTAACTTTCGCACATCACCGCAGCATCACGCTATATGTTTGGCATCAGATGCAATGGACCTAGCTAAGGTGTTGTCACGAGCTAGTTTTAATTTTTCAACGGTGTTTGGAGATCATACATTGCACCGCTCCTAATGCACTACGCCTGTGTTCTAACGTACGACTGCTGTGCCGGAAGTCTTAGCAGCTCTTTAACTGGTAGCCTGGTGGCAAGGCGATTATTTCACTTTTAGTTTGAAAGAGCAATCTTTTCCCACCTTGGAGTGAGTGTGCAGCGTTTCCACCAGAACTGGGTTTCAGATCATGCTGCGAACGTTGAATGAAGTCGCAGGCGGTGAAAGGTGGATATGTCACGCTGCGATTCTTATGCAATTATATGACTACATATTGTTGTTGTGATGTTCTTCAGTCCAGAGACTGGTTTGATGCAGCTCTCCATGCTACTCTATCCCGTGCAAGCTTCTTCATCTCCCAGTACCTGCTGCAACCTACATCCTTCTGAATCTGTTTAGTGTATTCATCTCTTGCTCTCCCTCGACGATATTTACCCTCCACGCTGCCCTCCAATACTAAATTGGTGATCCCTTGATGCCACAGAATATGTCCGACCAACCGATCCCTTCTTCTAGTCAAGTTGTGCCACAAATTTCTCTTCTCCACAATTATATTCAATACATCCTCGTTAGTTATGTGATCTACCCATCTAATCTTCAGCATTCTTCTGTAGCACCACATTTCGAAAGCTTTCATTCTCTTCTTGTCCAAACTATTTATCGTCCATGTTTCACTTCCATACATGGCTACACTCCATACAAATAGTTTCAGAAATGACTTCCTGACACTTAAATCTATACTCGATGTTACAAATTTCTCTTCTTCAGAAACGCTTTCCTTGCCATTGCCAGTGTACATTTTATATCCTCTCTACTTCGACCATCATCAGTTATTTTGCTGCCCAAATAGCAAAACTCATTTACTACTTTAAGCGTCTCATTTCCTAATCTAATTCCCTCAGCATCACCCGCTTTAATTCGACTACATTCCATTATCCTCGTTTTGCTTTTGTTGATGTTCATCTTATATCCTCCTTTCAAAACTCTGTCCATTCCGTTCAGCTGCTCTTCCAGGTCCTTTGTTGTCTCTGACAAAATTACAATGTCATCAGTGAACATCAAAGTTTTTATTTCTTCTCCATGGATTTTAATTCCTACTCCGAATTTTTCTCTTGTTTCCTTTACATAAAGGACTACATGACTACATAAAGAAATTAAATAAAGAAGAATGCCACTCTTCTCTGGTACACAATGATCGTGATACTGCCTCTTCCGTAGTGTTTCTTGAAGATGAACCTCGTTTTAGTCGTTCAGTAACTGCAGTGACCTCAGAAGACATCGATGCTGTGATGAGAATGACTGAAGATTGAGAGGACCTAGATACTGGATAGCCTGTGGCACAGACCATCCATCGTTCACAATCATTTAGGCCTAACCAAGAGATGAGCTCGCTGGGTGCCGTGACAGAAGCTCAAAAACACACAAGAATTGTTTGGTGTCGTTCTATCACGACTTTAAAATATAGAAATGTCTTGATCGCATAGTTCTTCGTTTAGCGTTACGCGTTTCAAAATTTCATCTTCAGATTGAAACTGTGAAACAAAGTCTGCAAGAAAATTAACGACAGCGTGTATGTACGTAACAACATAGATATGCATACAAGTATTCCACTTTACAGAAATTTTAATTAGTATCAATGTGTGGCGCTAGCATTGACTATAGAAAGAAAGTCAGAGAGTAAGTTGCAAACTTCTATGCATTGCGGTCAGAACCTCGTGAACAATTTGAAAAAATTTATTTATGGTAGTTTTATGGAAGAGAAACTCATATACTAACTGCATCAAACGTGCGTCGTTAAGTCACATCGTGAACTACTTTACAGATATAGTCTTTAGTCAATAATCAAAACAAAAGACAACTGCAAACCTAGTGTGTTACAATATAAACATAAAACCGATGTAGGTAATAAATAAAATATAAGTGTGAAGGAATAAGTTTACAACTATCGCTAAATAAATTTTTACGTAAGTGTCACCAAATGTAGTCACACTACAATAGACGAACACGTAATAAATGACGAAGCAGAATCATTCAAGTGAGTCCAGATTAGTGGGAACAACTTGTAATAATAAAGGACTATTATTCAATAAAAACGGATTTTATTAATTTTTTAACTTAGTGTTAGATTGTACAACTGTCCAGCTGTTATGAATTTACAATTACCATAAAAAGAAATGTTACATGAGTATTAGCAATTGTAATCATTACACTAGTCGAAAAAACAACGTATGACATACATATAACCATTTAGGTAAGTCTAAATGAGTGGCAACAATTTGAAATAAAATATTACAATTTTGTCCTTTATTTTATATTAAAAAACGTAAATGTGTAATATCAGAAACGTATAACAACTCAGCTTAAAGTAGATGCGTAAGGACATCCAAAAAACATCTTAGCATATTGTGGTTGAGGTTATAAAGTTAGGATCATTAGTTTACAAAACAGCAGTCGTGATGCTAAAATGTGGTCATACTATTTCGGAATTAATGGATTCCATTTTGGCTTATAAGGAATGCAATGCGAACGTGTATAAAAATGTGGAATTGCAGAGATACATTAGCGAAACAAGCTCGTTGAATTGCTAGCGAAACCCAAACGTTCATCTTTCGTAAGGTTAACCACAATGTACCCGCAACGTACATGTTAGATACGAGAAGTTAAATTTACTGTGCCCATATTTCAAAGTTGTGTTAAATCTGAAAAGTCGTCTGCTTCAATTATCTATCCTGACCCTATCATCTATCATCAATGTAACATAATTATATTAGACACGACAAGTTAAATTTACTGAACCCATATTTCAAAGTTGTGTCAAATCTGAAAAGTCGCCTGCCTCATCATCTATTTCTTCATCAAGTAATGGAAAGTTTCGTTTTATGCTTGAAAATTCGACAAAGGGCTATACAAAGACACTGTTAGCGTCCGCAGACGAAAATGTAAAGTCTCTGTATGTCCATTTTTTGACAGATGGATACGGGACCTAGGCTGATCTGTACAGAATGTCAGCCGTCTAACTTTCCAAATTGTTATTTTATTGGGCTACCAGTTTCGGCGATATAGTAGGCCGTCTTCAGATGTGACGGACGTGTAGGAAGATTTCCAACTGGACCAAAGGTTGCTATCTTCCTACACGTCGGTCAGGGAGCCTGAAGGCGGCGTAATATATCGCCGAAACTTGTAGCCCTATAAAATAACAATTTGGAAATTTAGGCGGCTGAAAGGGGTTTGATTTGAGATTCTGAAAATGTAATGCGTAAATGTACTGTAGAATCATGAATTTAGAAAGACTCTGTAATGGTTTGGATTGTAGTGAATGACGACAATCACATTATCACTTATTATTCACAACCAGATTCTAGTTAAAAGTAAAAATATACATATTTGACGTTTTACATGGCGCACAGCCACAGCCACAGCCACCGACCGAGAGTCCATTCACACATTGTTCTTACCCTCGCCACTGCGAGTGTGCCTTTAGGTGCCCTTTGAGTGAAGGCCTACTGACCATTGTCCCTCCAGTACAAAGTCCTCTTGGCGGTCGCTAACGCGTCTTTATTCATGTGGCATTAAAATCGGTCACTAGACTGAAACACAGACCAGGAAAAGTCACGTGTTCCCAGGAGCACTATCCACCACGTACAACACTTTGTCCTACCTTTTATCTGTCTTTTTCAGTAAGTCCTTTTGATAAATGTAAGTCTACTATCTGTCTTGTTCCATGGACATGGATAGAGCTGTTTATGCAGTAATGAATAACAATAGTTTTTATGTTCGCATCTTATTGGTGAATGTACTCACATTACAATGTACATATTGTGTATTTTATTAAATACACAATATTTTTGCAGTCAGTTTTTATTCTCACAGCCACTTTTTTGTAGTTTAAAAACTGTGTTCATATTTTGTCCATTTGTACCCCAGAACTTGACAAGAGGAAGGGACTAAGTGATAGCACAAGTGTGAAGAACGAAGGAATAACTACCATGGTACTTGAGAGAGTTGTAGAAAGGAAAATCTGTAGGGGCAGACAGACACTGGAACATATCCAACGATTAGTAATTGATGACATAGGGGGTAGGTCACAGATGAAGAGGTTGTCACGGAAGAGAAATTTATGACAGCCGTATCAAACCGGCCAGAACACTGATAAAAAGAACAACAACGACTCTGTCATTGCAGCCTTCTCATAGGTTACATCCATCCAGATGTACTTGACATCTGACAGTGAGAATATTTTATGAACTTACCATCAAACCCTGTCCCAGACTATCGATGGATTACTGTTGTAAAGTGGGAGTGCCGATGGGTGATAAATTACTTGTTGATTTAAAATGTTCTGGTATGGTGGAGGACCTTATGTCTCCAGTAACTTGCAGAACTGAAGTACAACTTCACATCACGCTGCAGGTATTTCGTTCCAGACATTAATATTTGTGGAGACGTCTCAGCCGGCCTAGAGGCGTTCAACGAAGTTTTAGACCTGATAAGAAAAAGTAAATAGTTCTGGCGCAAATATTGATGAAATATACTAGAGGACTGCGAAAACCCAAATTGTGCTCAGAAATGGGTGCGGCTGTGGTTAGAAATGGATAATTGACGGTGTTAGACCTCTTGATTCCTTTCGCCATGTGGGCGTGGGATGGGGTACCCCTATGCAACGTGATGAAGCTTAGCAGTTGGTGCTTTCGTAAAGTTATCCAAAAGTATATCTTTTTTTCGTTAAGTTTTTGTGTAACACATCTGTGTGGCTGGATGAGGTGTACGATATCTGTTAAAAGTATCCGGACACCTATTAGTGGATATTTATATATGATGTGCCCATCCGTCACCCAGAAATTGGATGGGGACACTTCCATTGACGTGTCTGCATGTCTGTGTGAGGAATGGTAGCTCAGCTTCCTCGAGAACCGAAACCTGAGAAGGTAGCGCGGCTGGACGCTGGGTTAGGAGCGTCGTCGACATCCTGACTTGTCCCAGAAGCGTTCCTTTGGGTTCAAATCGTGACTCTGGGTGGGCCAGATCATTTCAGGAATGTTACTGACCACAACCCATTGCCTCACAGATGCTGCAGTATGACTGTCTGCATTGTCACGCTGATACAGTCGTACTGTTCGAACTGTTCCTGTCCTGTACGCAGTACATAATGGTGTAAAATGTGGTCAGACCCGCCGGTCGTTGTAGCCGAACGGTTCTAGGCGCTTCAGTCGGGAACCGCGCTGCTGCTACGGTCGCAGGTTGGAATCCTGCCTCGGGCATGGATATGTGTGATGTCCTTAGGTTAGTTAGGTTTAAGTAGTTCTAAGTCTAGGGGACTGATGACCTCGGATGTTAAGTCCCATAGTGCTTAGAGCCATTTGAACCTTTTTTTTTTTGTGGCCGGACCTTACCCATTTAACGTTTTCTAAAGCGCACTAAGGGATTCTCCGTATCATAATTGCACCGTCTCTGGACTTTACTGTTGGCACCACACATGGTGGCAGGTAACATTCTCCAGGCATTCGCCAAACCCAAACGCTTCCAGTGGACTAGCACAGGGTCTACCGTGATTCATCATTTCAAATTACTCGTTTCCAGTCATCCACTTGTAACGGTGACACCGACAATCTTAAACGGCAGTCGATGCTAACGATATACCTGTACGAGGAATTTTTGAGAAAGTTGTGACCGTGAGATATAATGGGAACAGAACAATCAGACTGGGATTCGTTTCCGAAACACTCCAGAGTATAACCAACAATAAACAGGTGGGTCAGGAACAGGTGTTAGACGTTCTCCCAGCACAAAAGCAAGTCGTAATATTATGGATTAATATCGGTCGCCAGCCTGATTAGGCATTCTTGTGTCAAGTAATATAATAAAGCAGGAGGCAGTGCTAAGGCTAACCTAACCTTCCCTGACACACACACTCTAAACTCTTTGTTTATATCGGTTCACACTACAACACAGTAACTTAACCTTGCGGATAGATGTACTACAAACTTGGAAGTCAGACAAACAAATGGCCAATGAGATACCAAACAGTAACATATTCCTCTCAACAACAGGAACCTTAAATGAACAAGATGCAGCAGTTTATAGAACTAACCACCAACACACATGAAACTAACAGCAATATTAAACAGGGAAGAGCATGAAATTATTCTGACTCAAATCAGAGGGTCTTTTAATGATCATACTCTATAACATCACTCCTTAGTAGAGGGTCTCTAAGCCTGTGCATTAACCAACTTGCAATACAATAGTTAACACAGTAAATGTTTCTTTCTTAAGCTCTGTTTGAAACAATTAAACAGAATGCAAATCTAACTACACTACGTCTGAAGAAGCCTTTGCTTTGCTTTATTGACTAAGTAGCCTAGTACAGAGGGCTGTTAATCTTTCATGGTTTGAAGAACGATTCTCTTTAACAAAACTACACAAGTATAAATGAGGAACGGTAAGTATTCTCATCAATAATTAATAAGTAAAGCACAACAAACGATAATTCTTCAAATAATAAATGTGCTTTGATAAGCAGTCTTTTAACCTACTCAAAATATAGTTGGCTGTGCAAATGCCAACACAACATTAAATTCAAGTTCAAACACATTCTTATGAAAGGAACACTGATAAGACTTTGTAATTCTGATCAAAGTGCATAAATGCAACAGTTAATAATCTTTTTCACTTCAAATCAATATTGTTGTTCTTTTAACCAACAGCTTTACTATTTCTTGAATGAGATTTTCACTCTGCAGCGGTGTGAGCGCTGATATGAAACTTCCTGTCAGATTAAAACTGTGTGCCGAACCCGAGTTCGAGTCTCGGTTCGAGACGTAGTTGTCATCTGACAGGAAGTTTCAGCTTTACTATTTTCAGGCAGCTTTTCAAATAAGGCAAATTATTTAAGAAAATGATTGCAGATTGATTTAAAAATGCTCTGGAAGTGGAGCATTTCTCAGACTATACAACTGGACTTTAAACACTATAACTCTACACATTAGAAAGCAATCATAACTATTTTTACAGCTCCCGAACAAATCGTTCCACAATAAATTAGGACATTCGGAATTAAATTCATTAGGATAGGATTCCTCGCAGGTTTGTGATAAACACAAGTGTAAAATAGAGTTATTAGCAACACCACGATTATTATTAAAATCAGCCAAATTTCACCAATACCTGGTCCATTTACAGAGTGCCAAATATAAACAATTTAGTGGATGGCTGGTGGCAGTGGTGGCGTAATTTTCAGTGGCTGTTAACATAGCGGCGATGCAGTCATAGCAGAACTGTTGACCTCGCCCTGTTACAGATCTTCTTGGGGTCGGATTTATATTTTCACTGGGCCAAAAACCATGCAGTGATAATAGTATCACCAAATGCAACATCCGAAGCCCATACGTACTGCTCTTAAGCTCTTCTGGCCTCAAAACTCCAACAACATGAGCCACAATGATCCGCTACAGCTAGCGATATGTTAACCACGGCACGGCTCTAGCCAAACTCCTTACCCGTGACAAAGAACGAGTTGCCACTTGCCCGCCAACCACACTTTTTCCACTCCGCCAGGCTACTTCCGTAGCTGCGGGGCTTCACCACATCTCTTACATTCAACCCCACGTTCCCTGATTGTGAACCAAGTCATTCATAGTATATTATATAATAATAGTCATTCCATTAGTTATTTAAAGCCAGTAGCACAGTTTAAACAACATAGTTAAAAAAATTCACATAACTGAAATATGTATACATAGTCAAATAATTTCCATGACACCGAGCGAGGTGGTGCAGAGGTTAACACACTGGACTCGCATTCGGGACGACAACGGTTCAAACCCGCGTCCGGCCATCCTGATTTAGGTTTTCCGTGATTTTCCTAAATAGCTCCAGGCAAATGCTGGGATGGTTCCTTTGAAAGGGCACGGCCGACTTCCTTCCCCGTCCTTCCCTAATCCGATGAGACCGATGACCTCGCTGTTTGGTCTCTTCCTCCAAACAACCCAACCCAACCCATTCCATGACAGATACGACACTCTACGTAAACTACATGACAAATTGACATAGAAACATCGATACAGATACAAAATAGGTCCAAAATAGGTGTTACTCACTGTCCACTGGCCGACCGTTATACCCCATTCTTTTTCACTCCCGACAGTCACCGAGCTAGCTGGACTGCTGGTATCACTTGGGAACTCACGAATGATTCCTTCTGCTGATTTCATGCGATATTTTACAACTAATCTCCGCAACGTTCGACGGTTCCTGTCTGCCAGTACGTAAGGTCTGCGTGATGTTGGTTTGTCTGTGGTTGTCTTCCGCATCTTCCACTTCAGTCACATCACTATTAGTCGACTTGGGCAGCGGTAGAAGGGTCAGATGTCCCTGATGGATCTGCTACTCAGGTGACATCCAATGACTAGTTCGCGTCCGAAGTCAATGATCTGGCCCGACGGACCCGTTCTGCTGATATCGCTTCTCTGCCTATACACGACAACACAGTACACCCCGCCGACTCTTATACAGCCTCTCGTGGCTCACATCTGGTGGTCAATTCGCATTACGTACGGGTGTCGGGATACTTTTGATCAGATCGCGTGTATCGCTGTTTGCTCGGGAAGGGTGACGGCGTAACTTTTCTGAATAAAAACGTGTTTGTTTGATGTAAACTAAACATGGGCTGATTTCATACCTTAAACTTTATGTATAAGTGTAGTTGTCGTGAACAATGCAAGTAGTGTAATTACGAAAACGCTGTTTGATGAAGTAAGTCGCCAAACTATCTGAAACTGTATAACTGTATAAATTTGTTGCAAATAGCCTCTACGAAATTAATTAGAAAACCAAAACTGTAAACTAAGGAAACGATCGTGTGTAATTCTGCTTTATATGGTGCAGTGATAAGTGGAATTTAAACTTCCTAAATGACTGAAGGACGACTAACTTCTAAAAAGCTATATTGTGAGTACTGAATTTCATCTTTTGACAGTTACGATCATGTTTAAAAAATTACTTTTTATATCAACTGTATAACCAAGCCATCATTATTCAGTTGGTAAAGCAGTGGTAAATTAACAATCTTTGAGTGCAAGACGTATGAACTGATAACTTATCCGGTCACGTCTCAACAATAAAATGAACTAACCTAACCCAATAAAGCCTTGCATTATTCAGACAGATCATAACTACACCAAGAAGCAGCGCAGCAATAACGTTTCCTCAGATCTTCATTTGTCAAAATAATTTTTACCAGATGATATTCCAAATTCATCCTCAGCTTTATCTTTATCTCCGTTCTCTGCAAACTATTCCAAAACGCTCAGTAGCATAGCCAACACCCGGCTCAGTCACTAGCTTCTTTTAGAATCCAACGACAATGCTACTAGCAACCAAAGATCACGATGCTTGTACTCAAAACAGCCGTGGCGTAAGATATCGTCTACTGAAAAGTGATATTAAAAAACAGTCCTAGGTTTCAGTCCTAAGTTTTTTATATTAACTACAGTACTTGGTTTCTTTACTACCGCGCCACAGTGGACTGGAATAAATTTTATTGTAAACTATTGTTTGAAACTAGCGAATACGCAGTATTGTAGAACACTCAGTATAATGTCGTTTATTGAAACTGAACTACTCTTCTCAAACGATCACTATATACATACAAAAACAAATAACTTGAAGACAACTATTCATCAAGAGCGTCAGTGAGGTCCGTCGGAGCTGGTCCTAGCTCAGCGAGGAACTGGCTGTACTGCTACTGCGCTGGCCTTATAAAGCCGGCGGAGGCTGGCGGAGTACTCCAACTTTCCCTGTATCTGTGAGGCGACCTCCGAAGAGAAAGGTTCGCATTAGTCTCTAGCAAGTTCTGTTTGTTTTGAAGAATTTTTTTCCTCTTGGTAGCGCCTGCAAGTGCTTGTGTAAGTTATATGGTACACAGAAGTGTCTTGAGTGTAGTCTGCTTGGCAGGGGCAGTCTGTGGCAGACGTAGCAGAAACTGTCCAGGTATAAACATGAAGTATAACATCGATGAATATATAGAGCTCACATGATGAGCAAATAAGAAAAAAGTGACTGAAAGTTTATATTCTGGTGAACTAGTACGTCCCACTTCAGTACCGCAATGCTTAGGAAACAACTCGTTGAAGAAGCAGAAAGTAGCGCCTCCATTGCACTCCGTAGGTCCCTCTTCGGTTCCGCTTCGTCGCTACCCGATCAGCTGGTGCTGGGCGGAGGCGGCGCCCGCTGTAAAACGCGTAATCCCGCCAAATAAAACAGCTCCTGCCGCCCACCTCCTGCACAGTTCGCCTCGCCTTGCCTCGCCCAGGCCCGCGTTCGTCGGGATGGCGTTTTAAATTCCCCCATTCGGGTGGCATTATGTTTAAGCCGTACCGTACCTGCCCACCCATTGGCCCCCGGGGGGCCCCTTTTAGGAAGTCGCTACACGTCACCTCCATCGAGAACCTGTGATTGTTTCCAGGCCGGGCCATAAAGAAGTCCCTTCGCGCGGAACGGAATCGATTGCCGGCCGTCCAGGCACTGTGGCGCGCCCCCCGCCGGCGCCGGGCACTAACATTCGTCTCAAATGATCAATCGTGAAGTTAAGAGGAGCAAGTTGGGCCCAAAATAAACAGAGAACGCGCCCCGCGCCGCGAAGCGACACGTCCGGGGAAACAATCAGGCGCAGCTACTCCAGAAATAAAAGGTTCCCCCGGGAGGCGGCGCCTGCGCTCCAGACTTACCATCGCGTCGCCTCGCTTCCTCAATGTGTTCCTCGCGCGTATATCTCGCGGCACGGCCGCCAGCGACCCGGCTAACGGCAGTTACCCGTCCACTTACAACGACGCATTACGTTCCTGTTTCGTGCTCCCATTTCTTATTGCCTGCTCGCACTCTCTGAATTCTAATGAACAACACTGCCGAGATCTTCGAACAGGAAGCCGTTAAAACAAATTGAGGCAAATAAAAGATTTTTTTGCATTATATATGCCCTATTCACGTACCTTTTTTCTCTTTTTTTTTGTCTTCAGATGATATCCAGTAATTCACCAGCTACATATTGTTTATACGTCCACATACGATGCGCTTTTTAAATTTACATGTTGCACTGGTGTCCAGAAGCAGCAAACTGCTCTTTATGAAGATGGTATACCATCCTCATGTAGTTAAGGCTAACCGGCCATTGACCTTCTTGTTCTGTGCTGGATGCACACGTTTTGCCCGAACTCTTACGGAACTCGGTAAGATTGCGTGCTGCGAGTAATGAGTGTAATGGGCAGGGGCACTACGAATGTAGTGCGTGGACATTAAGTTGGGAATATGGGTCTCACGGGGAGCGTGCAAGAGATAAATCCCTGCAGTCCCACTATCCTCTGTGCCCTCGGTGGCTCAGAAGGATAGAGCGTCTGCCATGTAAGCACGAGATCCAGGGTTCGAGTCTACATCTACATCTACATCTACATCTACATTTATACTCCGCAAGTCACCCAACGGTGTGTGTCGGAGGGCACTTTACGTGCCACTGTCATTACCTCCTTTTCCTGTTCCAGTCGCGTATGGTTCGCGGGAAGAACGACTGTCTGAAAGCCTCCGTGCGCGCTCGAATCTCTCTAATTTTACATTCGTGATCTCCTCGGGAGGTATAAGTAGGGGGAAGCAATATATTCGATACCTCATCCAGAAACGCCTCTCGAAACCTGGCGAGCAAGCTACACCGCGATGCAGAGCGCCTCTCTTGCAGAGTCTGCCACTTGAGTTTATTAAACATCTCCGTAACGCTATCACGGTTACCAAATAACCCTGTGACGAAACGCGCCGCTCTTCTTTGGATCTTCTCTATCTCCTCTGTCAAACCGATCTGGTACGGATCCCACACTGATGAGCAATACTCAAGTATAGGTCGAACGAGTGTTTTGTAAGCCACCTCCTTTGTTGATGGACTACATTTTCTAAGCACTCTCCCAATGAATCTCAACCTGGTACCCGCCTTACCAACAATTAATTTTATATGATCATTCCACTTCAAATCGTTCCGCACGCATACTCCCAGATATTTTACAGAAGTAACTGCTACCAGTGTTTGTTCCGCTATCATATAATCATACAATAAAGGATCCTTCTTTCTATGTATTCGCAGTACATTACATTTGTCTATGTTAAGGGTCAGTTGGCACTCCCTGCACCAAGTGCCTATCCGCTGCAGATCTTCCTGCATTTCGCTACAATTTTCTAATGCTGCAACTTCTCTGTATACTACAGCATCATCCGCGAAAAGCCGCATGGAACTTCCGACACTATCTACTAGGTCATTTATATATATTGTGAAAAGCAATGGTCCCATAACACTCCCTTGTGGCACGCCAGAGGTTACTTTAACGTCTGTAGACGTCTCTCCATTGATAACAACATGCTGTGTTCTGTTTGCTAAAAACTCTTCAATCCAGACACTCAGCTGGTCTGATATTCCGTAGGCTCTTACTTTGTTTATCAGGCGACAGTGCGGAACTGTATCGAACGCCTTCCGGAAGTCAAGAAAAATGGCATCTACCTGGGAGCCTGTATCTAATATTTTCTGGGTCTCATGAACAAATAAAGCGAGTTGGGTCTCACACGATCGCTGTTTCCGGAATCCATGTTGATTCCTACATAGTAGATTCTGGGTTTCCAAGAACGACATGATACTCGAGCAAAAAACATGTTCTAAAATTCTACAACAGATCGACGTCAGAGATATAGGTCTATAGTTTTGCGCATCTGCTCGACGACCCTTCTTGAAGACTGGGACTATCTGTGCTCTTTTCCAATCATTTGGAACCCTCCGTTCCTCTAGAGACTTGCGGTACACGGCTGTTAGAAGGGGGGCAAGTTCTTTCGCGTACTCTGTGTAGAATCGAATTGGTATCCCGTCAGGTCCAGTGGACTTTCCTCTATTGAGTGATTCCAGTTGCTTTTCTATTCCTTGGACACTTATTTCGATGTCAGCCATTTTTTCGTTTGTGCGAGGATTTAGAGAAGGAACTGCAGTGCGGTCTTCCTCTGTGAAACAGCTTTGGAAACAGGTGTTTAGTATTTCAGCTTTACGCGTGTCATCCTCTGTTTCAATGCCATCATCATCCCGTAGTGTCTGGATATGCTGTTTCGAGCCACTTACTGATTTAACGTAAGACCAGAACTTCCTAGGATTTTCTGTCAAGTCGGTACATAGAATTTTACTTTCGAATTCACTGAACGCTTCACGCATAGCCCTCCTTACGCTAACTTTGACATCGTTTAGCTTCTGTTTGTCTGAGAGGTTTTGGCTGCGTTTAAACTTGGAGTGGAGCTCTCTTTGCTTTCGCAGTAGTTTCCTAACTTTCTTGTTGTACCACGGTGGGTTTTTCCCGTCCCTCACAGTTTTACTCGGCACGTACCTGTCTAAAACGCATTTTACGATTGCCTTGAACTTTTTCCATAAACACTCAACATTGTCAGTGTCGGAACAGAAATTTTCGTTTTGATCTGTTAGGTAGTCTGAAATCTGCCTTCTATTACTCTTGCTAAACAGATAAACCTTCCTCCCTTTTTTTGTATTCCTATTAACTTCCATATTCAGGGATGCTGCAACGGCCATATGATCACTGATTCCCTGTTCTGTACATACAGAGTCGAAAAGTTCGGGTCTGTTTGTTATCAGTAGGTCCAAGATGTTATCTCCACGAGTCGGTTCTCTGTTTAATTGCTCGAGGTAATTTTCGGATAGTGCACTCAGTATAATGTCACTCGATGCTCTGTCCCTACCACCCGTCCTAAACATCTGAGTGTCCCAGTCTATATCTGGTAAATTGAAATCTCCACCTAAGACTATAACATGCTGAGAAAATTTATGTGAAATGTATTCCAAATTTTCTCTCAGTTGTTCTGCCACTAATGCTGCTGAGTCGGGAGGTCGGTAAAAGGAGCCAATTATTAACCTAGTTCGGTTGTTGAGTGTAACCTCCATCCATAATAATTCACAGGAACTATCCACTTCTACTTCACTACAGGATAAACTACTACTAACAGCGACGAACACTCCACCACCGGTTGCATGCAATCTATCCTTTCTAAACACCGTCTGTACCTCTGTAAAAATTTCGGCAGAATTTATCTCTGGCTTATGCCAGCTTTCTGTACCTATAACGATTTCAGCTTCGGTGCTTTCTATCAGCGCTTGAAGTTCTGGTACTTTACCAACGCAGCTTCGACAGTTGACAATTATAATACCGATTGCTGCTTGGTCCCCGCATGTCCTGACTTTGCCCCGCATCCGTTGAGGCTGTTGCCCTTTCTGTACTTGCCCAAGGCCATCTAACCTAAAAAACCGCCCAGCCCACGCCACACAACCCCTGCTACCCGTGTAGCGGCTTGTTGCGTGTAGTGGACTCCTGACCTATCCAGCGGAACCCGAAACCCCACCACCCTATGGCGCAAGTCGAGGAATCTGCAGCCCATACGGTCGCAGAACCGTCTCAGCCTCTGATTCAGACCCTCCACTCGGCTCTGTACCAAAGGTCCGCAGTCAGTCCTGTCGACGATGCTGCAGATGGTGAGCTCTGCTTTCATCCCGCTAGCGAGACTGGCAGTCTTCACCAAACCAGATAGCCGCCGGAAGCCAGAGAGGATTTCCTCCGATCCATAGCGACACACATCATTGGTGCCGACATGAGCGACCACCTGCAGATGGGTGCACCCTGTACCCTTCATGGCATTCGGAAGGACCCTTTCCACATCTGGAATGACTCCCCCCGGTATGCACACGGAGTGAACATTGGTTCTCTTCCCCTCTCTTGCTGCCATTTCCCTAAGGGGCCCCATTACGCGCCTGACGTTGGAGCTCCCAACTACCAGTAAGTCCACCCTCTGCGACTGCCCGGATCTTGCAGACTGAGGGGCAACCTCTGGAACAGGACAAGCAGCCATGTCAGGCCGAAGATCAGTATCAGCCTGAGACAGAGCCTGAAACCGGTTCGTCAGACAAACTGGAGAGGCTTTTCGTTCAGCCCTCCGGAATGTCTTTCGCCCCCTGCCACACCTTGAGACGACCTCCCACTCTACCACAGGTGAGGGATCAGCCTCAATGCGGGCAGTATCCCGGGCAACCACAGTCGTAGTCCGATCAGGGGATGCGTGGGACGAGCTGGCCGTCCCCGACAAACCCCCATCCGGACCCCCACAGTGATGCCCATTGGCAACAGCCTCAAGCTGTGTGACCGAAGCCAACACTGCCTGAAGCTGGGAGCGAAGGGATGCCAACTCAGCCTGCATCCGAACACAGCAGTTGCAGTCCCTATCCATGCTAAAAACTGTTTTGCAAAGAACGTCTGAACTAATCTACAGAGAGCGCAAACAAATCGACAAAATTTAAATGGTTATTAAAATACAAGATTGCCTAGTAAATGCAGTAATGCTGCTCCTTGCGCACTGCTGACACTGCTTGGCGGCGGAAGGAGACTACGCGAATTTACACTATTCAGGTACTAAAACGCGATGCTACACTCTCAAATACTATAATACGCCCGAAATTTGTGAATTAAACAATGCAAGTACCAAAAACACATTTTCAACTGTCCCCATTGATGTATATCAACGCCTGTCGACAGCTTAGGGTCATGATTTAATTATCATTTGAAACTGCTCTTTCTTCGTCCTGTGTCTAATTCGTGATATAATAATGCAAACTGTCAACAGATGGCCGTAGGATCGTGTTCTGCACGGAAGATGGCGTACCGCTCAACGGACAACTATGCCAACAATAACGTCAGGGCACCTATCAAACGGGGTAGTGTTTGCCGAGTAGTCCACAATCACAAACGCTGTGTGCACAGCCACAGACGGTGCAGTATGGAACAGATAAGACGTCTACCAGTCACTCTGTAGTGGAGGACCATAGGAAGAATGGAAGCAGGAACAGTCTCGAACCGATATGGCCCTATGGCTTAATGTGAATTGTTCTGTTGTTGTTTCTCGGATGTTGTGACATTTTATAGAGACCTAAACTTTATACCGAAGACCAGGGCAGGGCTGACCACGTTTGACATCAGACAGAGGGGACCGCTATTTGGCGACGGTACCGCCTCACTACTGCACTACAACTGGCATCTGACCTCGCAACATTCCCTGGACGTGTTGGAGGGAGGCAAACGATGTACAGAAGGCTCCAGTAGAGTGACCTTTACTGTTGTAGACTTGCTGTATGTTTGCCTCTGACGCGTCTTCACAGAAGGGAACGTCTAGATTGGACCCATCAATAAGCCACCTTGATGGTCGAACAGAGGGCCAATGTTCTTTTCATAGATGGATCCCGGTTTGATCTGGAGAGTGACTGTTGACAGATTCGCATCTGGAGGGCATGTGGAACACGATTTTGGGACCCAAACATTGTGGAAAAAGGCCGATATCGAGGAGGATCCCCAATGATGTGGACATGGATTATGATGACCACTCGAAAACCTCTTCATTGAATTGTAGGGTGAATCAGTAAGATTTAACAAGAGTCAGGCACCGTGAGGATATCTTGGGATCTCATGCGCGGTTGTTGCTAGGTGCTCTGGGCCCAGACTTCCTACTGATGGACGATAATGCTCGACCTCCTAAAGCACAGGTGTTTGACGTTTTCTTGGAAACAGAAGATATTCCACGCCTGGTTTGGCCTGCTAGCTCTCCCGGTTTGAATCCGATAGAGTATATCTGGGATGCACTAGGGAGACAGGTTGCATCACTTGTGCATTCACAAACCACTCACCAAGACTTTTGAGCACCTCTGTAAGAAGAATGGGCGTTATTGTCTCAACATGAGATTGATGACATCATTCGCAACATGCCTCGTCGTTGTCAGGCCTGTACTGCTGCTGGAAGTGGCCATACCCCATACAGAGCATATTAAACAGTTGTCGGAGTGTGTGCACAAACCCGTGAAGTTGGAAAAAATGAAGAACATATTTGTCTACCGATATGCTCTGTTGCAGATGTATACGTTCTGTATTCTACACATTGTTTCTACATTACTGTCACTTGTTTATAGTGTTTTGGGGAAAATAAATGGATCTTGCAAAATTTCCGTTTGCTGCTTTAATTTTGGACACCATTTTATATACATTAGGCTACATCTACAGACTTGAACACAGCTTACAACCTGTCTGACCGTAGCCCGAGTGCGTAATGATCTTAGTATTAAGTATTTTGTTATACAAAATGTTGACCCATGAATGAACAAAAACGTGCTGTGACTTATTAACTTAGTATTTGGGACTAAGCAAAACGTCATAGCACAACGGAAACTATTAACGGGTCTTTAACATATGTTTAGCCGCACGGGATTAGCCGAGCGGTCTTAGGCACTGCAGTCATGGACTCTACGGCTCGTCCCGGCGGAGATTCGAGTCCTGCCTCGGACGTGGGTGTGTGTGTTTGTCCTTAGGATAATTTAGGTTAAGTAGTGTGTAAGCTTAGGGACTGATGACCTTAGCAGTTAAGTCCCATAAGACTTCACACACATTTGAACATTTTTCGAACATATGTTTAACTAATCGTAACGAAAAGTTAAGAGCAAGACGTTCGATTGTTCTAACACAATCTGAAGGTGTACGTGCACGCGAAGCAGACGTAGACTCCACTTTGCATGGCCTAGCACCTATTCGTAAAAAGCACGAATTACAAAAGGAGGATTGCAGTACGTGTCTGTAAGAAAAAAAATGGTTCAAATGGCTCTGAGCACTATGGGACTTAACTGCTAAGGTCATCAGTCCCCTAGAACTTAGAACTACTTAAACCTAACTAACCTAAGGACATCACACACATCCATGCCCGAGGCAGGATTCGAACCTGCGACCGTAGCGGCCGCGCGGTTCCAGACTGTAGCGCCTTTAACCGCTTGGCCACCACGGCCGGCTGTCTGTAAGTTCTCTGGAGTTCAAACCTACCCGTTTTTTGGCCGTAATATCCGTGCAGAGAAGACAAAACTCTGTCTGCTAACGGCGGCTCATCGTGGTAGCAATACCGCTGTACGCAGGACTATTCAGTGAACTGAGCTCGTATCATCTAGGAACGTAGACAACGGATAAGGGAGAACGTGGGCATTGAGCGTGAAAACAGTAAGCCATTTTGAAATGACTTTACGATGAAATAATTAAGGATATATTTGATATTGATTCCTGTTATTATTCAGTAATTACACATGCACGTCAAAGGCCCAAGTGGGAATACAATACCACGTATTATCAGAACAGTATAATATAACTCGATATATTTCAAATGCCCATGATATTATTAAAAGAGAGCAAAACTACGTTAACCAACGGATGACTTAACGAACTGCAGTTATTGATCCTTGTACAATGAAAAAAGCTTCAATCCGAACAATACATTTACCTCAGTCACTTCTTCAGAACTGAAAAAATCTTGTTACACAATGTTATGCCAAAGTTCACGGTCGAGCAATGCTCTCACTCTAAATTCCTGAATATTACAGCCTCCCCTGCCCCCTCCCCCCCCCCCCCTCTCTCTCTCTCTCTTTTCTTTTTTCTTTTTAATTTTCTTTTTATTTGTTTATTTCATCTTTCTTCCAAATGGTTTTATTCGCACTGCTACGAAATCCTATGTCAAGCTTTTTATCTCAGAGTAGCAGTTGCAACCTACATCCTCATTATTTGCTGGATGTATTCCAATCTCCGTGTTCCTCTATACAGTTTTTACGTTCTACAGCTCTCTCCATGGTATCTTAACAGGTGTCATACCATCCTGTCCCTCCTTCTCGTCAGTGTTTTCCATATATTCCTCTCCTCACTGATTCACTGAAGAACCTCCTCATTCCTTACCTTATCAGTCCATTTCAATTTTCAACATTCGTCTGTAGCAACACATCTCAAATGCTTCGATTCTCTTCTATTCTGGTTTTTCCCACAATCCATGTCTCACTACCATACAGTGCTGTGCTGCTAACGTACATTCTTAGAAATTTCTTCCTCAAATTAAGCCTACATTGGATACTAGTAGACTTCTCTTGGCCAGGAATGCTCTTTTTGCAAATGGTAGCCTGCTTTTGATGTCCTCCTTCCTCCGTCAATCCTGATGGTAAGTTTCTCTCTGTTCTCCTTTCTGCTGCATCTCATTACTTTCGTCTTTCTTCGATTTATTCAAAATCCATATTCTGTTCTCATTAGACCATTCCATTCAACAGATCTTGTAATTCTTTTTTACTTAGGGTAGCAATGTCATTAGCGAATCTTATCGCTGATATCCTTTCACCTTGAGTTTTAAGCTCACTCTTGGACCTCAATTTTGCGTCCGTTATTCCTTCTTCATTGTATAGACTGAAGAGAAGGGCTAAAAATTACATCTCTGCCTTACTACCTTTTTGATCCGAAAACATCGTTCTTGGTCTTCTAGTCTTTTATTCCCTCTTGGTTCTTGTACATACCGTATATCACCCAGCTATCCCTATAGCTTAGCTTTGCTTTTTTTTAAGAATTTCGAACATCTTTCACAATTTTCTAGGTCGATGGGTCCAATGAACAAGTCTTGATTTTTCTTCAGTCTTGTTTCCATTATAAACCGCAATGTTAGCACTGCCTCGCTGGTGCTTTTACCTGCCCTAAAGCCAAATTGATGGTCAACCAACAGATCCTCAGTTTTCGTCTCCATTCTTCTGTATATTGCTCTTGGCAGCATCTTGGACGCATGAGCTGTTAAGTTGATTATGAGATAAATTTTGCTCTTATCAGCTCTTGCTATCTTCGGAACTGTTTGGATGATGTTTCACCGAAATTCTGATGGTGCATGGGCAGTCTCATACACTCTACACACAAATGTGAATAGTCTTTTTGTTGCCACTTTCCGCAGTGCATCTTGCAACATAGATCTGGCAATCTCAGCCAAATACAAGAGAAAAGAATTTGAACTTATTAGCTGCAAGGAGCGTACAGCATCACCATGCCCAGGGTCTGCGGAAGCGAGTACCTTTGTATGTCCATCCTCATGGGTAAGCGATGTCTTGCTTTAACTGCTGAGTCACGTAACTGGTCAGCAGGGCTCCGTACACGAAATAAACAGTGCAGACCTTCTTTTACTATGCAGTCAAAGATGAGACGAAAACAGTGCATAGAGAGTGTTGCACAATGCTAGTTACACTAATCACATAGTGATGTTTAACTTGAAAGATGTTTCTAACACGTGCTTTCAAAATATAAATATTCAAAACAAAACAAAATTAAATATCTGTCTGAATTTTTAAAACAGATTCTTATGATGTGTTAAATTCTTTCACGATGTGTACCGCAAAGGACAGTAATGGAAGTAGATAGTTGACCTTCAGCTAGCTGAACTTGCAGTATAATTGGGTTTGCTGAGTTCTGTTTTTGGTACAACACTTATAATAAGCGACTGAAGTCGACCTCTTCTTCACTGTCATGACTGCACACTAGGTAGTCTATAATTTGCTCTATAGTGCAGACTAGGGTACTAACGTTGATGACCTAGCCACACAGGAGCTCTGAAGCCGTTCACTCAGTCTGATTCCGTTAAATCTCGGTTTAATTGGCGGTACCGGCTGAATAAGGGCACAGGATCTTCTATTATGGCCTTTCTGTTTAATGTACCGTTTCCGAAGATGCCTAACTGTCCTTTCAGCCACATGATGTTTATGTCAATTTCAATTTTTCTTGCAGTCTCAGTATGTATATAATGATAGGTGATCGCATTCACATATGGTGCTGTCTATCCCTTGTACTTTTAGAGTCCGTGAAGATTATACCTTTCTTAAATTCCTTCCCTATTCCCCAGATGAGCGCACTCGAAGAGCCAATATTTCAGTGGTGCAATTGGGTGCGTCATTAGGTACAGCATACTTTCCCGTAGATTCTGTTAGTGCGCAGTATTTTTGAGACTTAAACCGTGGTTATATACGTAAAATTCTGCGCTGAAATGCTAAGATTTGCATATCCAAACAGTAGTACACATCATGCCAGTTTGACATTTGGTGCTTGCTGCCTTCATGGTATTATATTTATGATGGCCAACAGAGTAAGATAAGGTGTATTCTATGAATATAGCAGGTGATGGGTCTGCTGAGTTTCGCTCAGATGAGTCACCGACGATTAGTGTTGCTTCTCAGTATAATCAGTCCACATGCGATAGCGGAGGTTGCCCCGGCGGCGAAGACACGAGCCTTCTTGCACATTTGTAAATATCTTTTGAAGAAATACACTAAATTGTTTAATGGGCTGGATATGACATTAATACTAAAAAACTGCGAAAAAATAAGAGCGGTTTAATATGTTTAATTACATTTTAAAAGCTATCTGTTCTCAACACCAGCACGCTCTGCATGAGACACAAAACATTGTAAATCTGTACACAGAAATAAAAGTAATTACAACAGTGATAGCAAAGTTATTTCAGGCCTTCAAAATAGTAGTTCGTTGCTCTCCGTTGAAACTCTGAACTCGTTGAGGGCTGGCGGGCTGAGTGCATCGTAAGGAAAATGCCGCTTCATGAAGTCCCCTCCCAAAAAATTATTGCCAGCAGTTTTCTGGTTACTGTTGAATTAAATTGGCAACTTCAAATGCTCCGCAGTACGAAAAACTAGTTTTAAAAATTTTGTTCTTTTAAGTGCAAAAGGTAGTTGTTGAAATGTATAAGATGTTTAATTACCTCATCTTCCAATAGGTCAATGAAAGCGTTTTTAGACCTACATCTAGATACACACTACGCAAGCCAGCAGACAGTGCATGATGGAGCGTACTTTTTACGACTGCTAATCATTTACTTTTCTGTTCCACTCGCCAATAAATCGAGGGAAAAACGACTGTCTGTCTTCTTCTGTACGGGCCCAAATTTCTCTTATCTTGTCTTCGCGGTCATTAGACGAAATGTGCGTTGGTGGCAGTTGAATCGTTCTACAGTCAGCCGCAAATGCCGCTCCTCTAAATTTTCTCGATAGCGTTCCGTGAAAAGAATGTCATGTTCCCTTCAGGCATTCTCATTTCAGTACCCGAAGCCTCCCGTAATACTCGCGTGTTTATCGAACTTACCGATAACAAATCCAGCAGCACGCCCTAGAATCGTTTCCATGTCTTACTGTAATTCGACCTCGTGTGTGTCCCAAATACACCGGCAGTATTCAAGAATAGGTCGCACTTCACTAGTGTTTTGTACGCGAAATCCTTTATAGGTCAGCTACATTGTCCTAAAATTCTCCCAATAAACTGACGATTCGCCTTCTATCGATCTTACGTGTTCGTTTTCATTTCATATCGCTTTGCAACGATACCTTTGGAGAACAATGTTAACATTTACAGCCATTTTATAAATGGATTACAAAAAAGTCTCTTCCGCAAAAACATTTATTTCAATGGTAACCGGTTTCGATCAGTATTTGACCATCTTCAGACGCTCATGGCATGATGGTAGACGGAGGCGGCGAATGGGGAGGGTGTTGTAACTCCACGAACGTCATTTGCTTTAATGATAGAGACTGTTTTGTAATACATTTTTAAAGTACTTTTAGCTAGACCACTGTTTCTCCACGAGAAATGTTCTCAAAAGTTACTAGTTACAGTTATCTTTCTTAGTTTCATTTTAATTATTCTTTATCTTATAGGCAAGAAACAAGTTAGTCTTTTGCAATGAATGTTTTATTTATCTGTAAAAAAAAATATTTTTCGCCTGTTGATGCTAGTTGTCCTCAGTGGTATTCATTTTTACGTCCGTTTTGTCTATCTTCGTGTTCTTCTGTATGTACTGGATGTACATAGCATCAATTTCTTCCAATTGCTAGGTTTGATTTAAGCATTTCTCTACGCGCAATCCACAATACAGAACACTGCACACGTTACTGTGCACTTGCTTTAGGGTATATTAAACCATGAAGCGTGTGAGCGAGAACATGTGTAATGTGCTACAGTATAGATTACGTGCAGTGAAGTGCTTAATGTACCAGTCGCACACTTACTACAGCGACACACACGAATAACCGTATTTACTATCATACCACGATGCATTTTCACAGGTTCAACAGTTTACTAGTCAAAAAGCGTGACCGCTCCAAGGCGGTGTAAGTCGACAAGGGGGCGTGCCAAGTTTGCACTGGAACAGCTTCCTCTACTATAATGCAGTAACAGATTGCCGACTGTTGGCCATTTATCAAAACAGAGGGATAACTCATGCCCACTACCAAATCGATAATACAACTGCGAGGTGCCGGGGCTAGTATATTTAAATTCTTCTAGAATCTTCATATGGAAATGATGCTCTAAGCCCCCTCCCACCCTTTTCTAACTCCGACTTTTGCTGTTGTACATGGATTAAGAAGAAACGCGAACTGACTGTAATCGACCCTGCAAGTGGAGTAGAAAAGAGTTCGGCACCTGCAATAATTTAATTCGATAGAAATTAATTTGATAAAGGAAAGTTTCATTAACGTAGTAAGAAATGAAAAGGTTGCTTTACCGATCCACAGAATGAAAGTTCTGTCCAAAATAACAATATGATTTATTATGACTAAACTCAAAATGATAAACAAAACACATGAAACATTTACAATACGTGAAATTGGGTATTCAAATAAATTCTGTGAAGGTGAAGTTGTCCATAAACTAGATTGTGACATTTATGACCAAGTGGTATGTGGAGCCAATTCCTTGCAACTCATTCAGTCTGGAACCGCGTGACTGCCACGGTCGCAGGTTCGAATCCTCCCTCGGGCATGGATGTGTGTGGTGTCCTTAGGTTAGTTAGGTTTAAGTAGTTCTAAGTTCTAGGGGACTGATGACCACTGATGTTAAGTCCCATAGTACTCAGGGCCATTTGAACCATTTTTGAACCTTGCAACTCAAATCTTAAGAGAAACACCCAGCCAACCCAACATGAATTGCTGCTACAGTAGTGGGAACTCAGACAATGAACACCCAAGACAGAACCACATTAGAAACGTCGGGAACAGGTACGCCCTGCTGAGCTCTGATTGTCACATAGCAAAATTCCCTGATTTGTCGGTGCTGCGGACATACATTACCAAGCTGTCTTCTTAATTGCAAGGACACGATCTGGCATACCGGAGGCGATGGCTGGTTGCTTCGCCATCCCGTCGTGGTGATGATAATGTCGAGAGTATAGGCTGAAACAAATTCTCCTGGTCTGGTTGTTCCAGACTAAAGACTTCCTAGCAACACAAATGCGTCTCTGAGGGAGACGAAGAAGGCTCGCTACACACTCACTGACGGTGCAGTGAGTGATTTTAACAAGTGGACTCACACAGTAACTCCGATAGAGTCAATTTTAGCCAAAACTGCTCAAGACGACAACACAGGCCGCTTGTACGCAGAACGCTCAATTGCCAACTGTACTCGGAAAGTTACGTTGAAGTTGAAACTTCAGCAACTTCATCAAACAGTTACAATTAAATGAAAGTATATTAGACAGCAACGGAAGGCAGGCTGTCCAGAGCAGCGCGAGCTCAGTCTTGTAACCTACTCCGACTGAAAGGCGAGAGCCGACCCTCTCAAGAGCACCCATACAAGCCGAACACAGAACATTCCTGCCTCCACGACAGTGGCCGTGGTTAAACGTTCCAATCAGCAACTCGAAAACCGGTGTAAAATTCCACTCTATTGTCGACGCACTAGTATTCCACCAATGGAGATACTTGGCGCCAATTTCTGCTCCGATTTTGCTACGTCACGGAGCTATTCCCTGAGCAAGCCAATTGCAGTTATGATTTTGCAGGAAACGCGGGAATTTGCCGCCTCGCTGGTAGCCCACCAGAAAGTGTTTTCACTAAGTTTCTGCGAAGTAACGGAATCTGTAGCCCAACCGCTCTGTCAGGCCCCTGTGGGCGTGTCGGCCCCGCACTTATGACAATCTCGGCGTCTGGAAAGCATCCGCTCGACTTCCTCACACCCGTCGGCTTAACCCTTTCAAGATCAGCAGATCTCGCCTGTCACTGGACCACCTGGGTGACGACAGACGCTGCGTGGGAAGTCCGCGTGTGAAGGAATAGCAACTTTTCACCGCATCCAATTAGAGAGCAAAATCGACTTACTCAGAGTAAGGTAGAAATATGAGAGGGGGGCTCATGCCACCTCTCACAACTTTTATGAATTTATTGCACCTGAAAGTTTTTCTATTGAATTACCCTTGTACTTGTAAATACTGAATTGTATCACGCAAACTGAACATGAGACAAAACGCTTATTCACACAAATAAAATTACCTAAAAATTTGTTGTTAACTGTATTTTTCAACTAATTTTGTCTTACTCATTTCTGTAGATATGATATTTAGGCATTTTGTTGATAATGTTCAAAGTGTACAGTGTGCGACGGTAAGATCATTCTTTGTACGGGTTGTTACATCAGTACAGAGGAAACGGGTGCGGGGAGGGTAAAGGATGAATAAACAGCTCATCCCAGGCAAGCTGCTCTTAATGTGATTGCCGTCCTCAGAGGTAGGCGCTCTGGCCTTCAGCGCAGGGAGACAATCTTCTTACTTTTCGCCCTTTATGTTGTGCCGGCACGGCCGCTTCTGAAAGGTGAAAGGGGGTGGACACCGGAGTCGAAATTAATTGCTGCGGATAGGTATCTGCTAAACGTTTGTGTACAGTCCTTTGTCTGGAGACGACGATGATATCCCTGGGGCGCGCATTGGGGACTCCTCCCCGAGGCGCCTCAGGGCCGGCTGTGACGTCACAGCGGGGGTGGAGAGCATTTGTCGCGGGGGTTCAATCGGGTGCGCCACCGGCCACAGCATTATGGACGCATAAAGCGGATTTCTTTGCTTGTCTTTAATAACGAGACACTCCCGCAAATGAACGCACACTCCTTCTCTGCATTAATTCTGGGCGGCCTATGTCCCTCTCTGCCAGAGAGAGAGAGAGAGAGAGAGCTTTATGAGTCTTGAATCACATCCCATAATTATGTACCTGTAATTAGGACGGCGCAGTACTTTAGGAAAGAGCTCTGTTTGTTGAGTACCCTCACCCTCTAAAAATTGTAACTTTTTTTCTCCTCTAATCCAATACACACTCGGTTCTGTAACACAAAGCAATGATTTCTTTAGCGTGCTTTATTCACGTCACAAAAGATCCCTCTTAAAAAGATTATACGACAGGGCTGCAGTATTATATGGCAACTCGTCATGGAGGCAGTAACAGAACAGACACTACAGTACATAGACCACAGATAACGTAGACTGCGCGTGACGTCATTACACTAAAGCCGACATCTAAGTCACGTGACTCGCGGCAGGACGCCGAGTTTCTGTTATTACGCACTGTGTGGCGTGGATCTGACAGTTTTTCTCATTTATAGCTGAAATGAAGCACTGATTTTAACAAGAAAATAATTTTCCTTATTGCTGTTACACATGTAGCAGTGCAGTTAATCTGATTTCTCCGAAATTCCCAACATTAATGCGATGGTTATCGTTTTTATGTGTCGCCAGGTGAAACGTACTGACAGTTCTGTTTACAAATAACAAAATACAGTTCTTCAGTGAATATATGCCCAGAGAAGATTCGTTTTGACCCTACACACTTCACAAACTGATGAAAATCTCAATTGTGAAAGGGAACTATTTCAAAATACTTGCAGAGGTATTTGCAGTAGTTGAAAGTTAAGATGGCTGTTCGTCCTCGGATGCAAAACCTGATGAGTGACTACAATTTTAAGACGACATATTTTAATATCTAGCCCACTACACTAGTATACTCAAAGTTGGGTAACATATTGCTCTTCCTATCTTGCTATCGTTTCGGTATTTATTTTGGATTGAGAAAAGTCAGAAAAAACATGCGCTTATACATACCTGACATTATGTAGAGAAACGCATTTCCTTTCGTACAATAGAATATAACATTTCACTCACGTTCTTGTGAAATCGTTAGAAAACTAGTGCTGCGCGCGGAATTATTATATTGTCTTTCACTCCTGTGGAAGTGGTGAACTACAAGATTTCACAGTTGGAAAACAGAGTATTCACTAAACAACAATTATTCTGTCGGTTGTTAAAAAGAACTGTCACGTTGAATTGTCAAAATCAATGCTTCATTTCTGCTATAAATTGGAAAAACTGTCAGCTCCACTTCGCACAGCGCGTAAAGACAGGAACTCGGCTTTCTGCCCGGAGTCACGTGACTTAAAGGAGGATTTCAAGCCCTAACACGCCAGAGATATGGACATGCGCGTTCTATTTTATATACGGTCTAAGCTACTACAGTCTAATAAATACAGTCGCGACACTCTCTCGTGTGAAAGTTGTTACCGTTTGGCAGCCGGGGAGACACTAGCGGTCCAAGAGGTGAAAAAGCAGTCACATATGTCGTAAGGATAATAATGGTTTTTAAAAATTTCCTACTTTATTAATGGAATAGTATTTATGCTTAAGTTATCAAGAGACATGAATTATCATTAAATACGTATAAAAACATCTGATTCGCACTTATTAAGTGACTTAAGTTAAAATTCATTCATGAAGAAGTACTTTCGAATATAGATTTGCTGCTTATTCCGCTGAAAGCAAAAGAATATAGACACATTTCATGCATGAGTAGCTTATATATCTGTTGCTATTACCATAGGCACTTTCTCGGGCACTTAAAGAAATTGTGGAGCCCACTGATTCGTCCTTTCGTACACTTCACTCGACTGTCTATTACACGAATGTTTTGTAAATGTAATTAGTTTTTGCTTCGAAAGCGAATGTGTTGAAGATTATCGCCGTTTGTGGCTCAGATTTAGCAACAATAGTGGAGTTGGTTTCTATTCTCTCGGGAAACAGTTTTATTGTTTTTGACGATTTATTTTCACGTCTGTTTGGTTTTCCCTTAAGCTACAGTTGTGGTGGCCTATTTGATATTTTAAGTAATGTAAGTATTACATTCCATGTAGGTTTCCTCTGTTCCACATTCACTGATTTGGCTGAAAGTGTAGCGAACAAAAACTCTACTTTGTTCGCTGGATATACGACGTCTTTCTGCAGAAGGTCAGGTCTTCTGGTGCTTACCACAAATTTTTTGTTATTAAAGAAAAGCGACATTATTCAGTAGATGTACGTACGTTATAAGAGAATCACAAATAAATTGTCCTTCAATGCACCGTTTTGTATCTTCCAGGGTGCTTCGGAAACTAAATACTCACATATGTGTTGTGCGCCACCGTACCGTTATTGTCGATTTTTATGGCTCTAAATGCGGTCCCTATTATAAAAATTATGGTATAAATCAATAGAAACGTTAGTATTCTCACTCTTTCGATATCGTATTCAGAAATGTTGCTTCCTGGCCCAAGGGCCGGTGTTGTCGCTGGCTGTAACAAAAACGTGACTTGATATCGCGATACGAAACGTACATGCTTACCCAGGAATTGTTAGGTTTTCCTTGGCCTCGAGCATTGTCATTTCGATGTTAAAAAAACCTCAGTGGCAGTTTGCTGCAGACGTAGTCCCGTGCTCCACGGGAAGGCTGAAGGGGTACATATCCTGAGAAGCTCCACGGAAGTCACTTTTACAAGTGTATGCAGACAAAATCGGAGAATACTAGGTAAGTATACGGGCTATCAAATGATACAACTGAACCATAGAGTGGTCCCGTTCAAAAATAATAGCGCATAAGTTTTATGACATAATCGTCCTACGAATGTTGAAGTTCTTCTTATTTCCATGCTTCCTAAGAAAATTAGAGATAAATTCCACCTTATGCAAGACACCTTTGTAGTTTTGTTTTCACCCAGACATGTATCAGCACCCTCTGTCCTGTCTTCAGTGGGTTTATCTCGTTATTTTTTTTTATTTTTCTTCTGCAAAATTGTCTTACATGTTATCTTTAAACAAACTTCTGGTAAATATTTACATCTGTAAAATGAGAAATTATTGTCAAATAATTTACACTGGTTAGCGTACAGCATTCTATGTTCTTTATTCACGATGTGTCTGAAGGTTCTAGTTTCGTAGTTCATTTGGAAATAAATTGAATGCAAAGGTATGTAAACAAATAAATACAACTGCTTTATTTCCAGATGTACTATAAAACTAGAACCTTTAGATGTATCGTAAATAAACAACATAGAATGCTTCAACACAGTGCTACATATCTCAACTCTCTACCGTATCCTAACCAATGTAAAACATTTGACAATAATCGCTCTTTTTACAAACGCAATTATTCTACCAACAGTTGCTTTAAAGATAACAGATAACAACAGTTTTGCAGAAGAAAAGTAAATAAATAAACGGCCGGCCGGTGTGGCCTAGCGGTTCCAGGCGCTTCAGTCTGGAACCGCGCGACCGCTACAGTCGCAGGTTCGAATCCTGCCTCGGGCATGGATGTGTGTGATGTGCTTAGGTTAGTTAGGTTTAAGTAGTTCTAAGTTCTAGGGGACTGATGACCTCAGATGTTAAGTCCCATAGTGCTCAGAGCCATTTTTTTTAAATAAATAAACGCACTGAAGATAGCATAAAACTGCTGAAAAATGCCTAAGGCGGATTTCCTCTTCAATGCGTTCAGACATTTATCAACTGGGAGACAAGACAATTAATTCTTGTTTCTCAGAACGCGGCCAGCCGCTGACGGATTCAACCGCACCCACTCGTGTACTTCCTCATCCGAATGAAATGACGTCCACGGAGGATGCTGCAGTGTTTCCCTACCAGATCGCTGAAACGTGGCCTTCATCCTGCTGGCGAGACGGGGGTGGGAATTATTGTGCAACAGGATGGTTCCGTCCAACAGCATTCCTGGAAGGTTTGACTGTGCGGCGAGTCGAAGTATCTTCACAGCATTGCACACAGATTGTTCTTTCACGCTGGAGGAACTTTACGAGCGGAGGGGCCCCTGCAGTCGAAGAAGGTTGTCGTGAACTAACCGGAACTTGTGTGAACAGCTTAGGATTTCTTTGGCGGAAGAGGTTTGGAAAGTTTCCACTGATGGCTTTGCCGTTTGACCTCCGGCTGTCGGAGTGCTTCTAACAGCTTTTTCTGTGCCTCCAGCCGTACTACCTAGCTGGTCAGTTCCAGGGATGAAACTGCATTCGATGAGACGCACAGACAAAGCGTTAGCGTTTCTACTTTTTGCACCTGTATTAGTTACCACTTATGGCCCTACCTTTCAGTTTCTTAGTCATTAACACTGGCAGCTATCACCACAGACCACGACGATTGCGGAACACCTATCATACCAAGCCCGCAAGAGTTGCTCAACCATAGAACATTGCTAGTTTTACTTACGTAATATGATGAAAAATAGGAGGCATAGGTAAAGTGCTCAAGAGCTTTTAAAGCTACTCCAACTAAACAGGTACTACTAAATTTTGACATCTTCTGCAAGTTTGGTGTGATGTACAGCATCTTCGGCTTAGACGTCAGCTTTCGGTGGCAAACTCTGCTCTTCGTACTAATTCCTACTTTCTGTTTCCTTTGAGTGTAGCATCAACATTTTAACACCCTCCTTACAACAAAGACAACAACCTCTCCTTCGATCGATGGAGACTTATACTACCGCAACATGCAGACACTCGGTCACTGCCCAGTATTTCAGTTTATCCATTAGAACAACAAGGCTACACTACATGCCTTCTTTATAAAAGACCTATTAAACATTCTTAGGACCAAATTGATACTTGCCTCACAAAATTGTTCAACGTGTATCAATAAAATAAAAAATATAATTTCTTCGTTATCAATGTCATCTTTGTGTTACACTTACAAATTTCATTAATTTTACATCTTTGTATTAGACATCGTTTTTTTCTGAAACTCCACTTTATGCAAAACACTGAATATTTCCTTTTTGTCTCCGCAGACATGTTTCTACATTTATGACTTATCTTTTATGGGTCTCGACTTACTTCTGTAAAATGCTATAACGCAGTTCTTGGTTATTTTTCTGTTGTAGGCCTAAAAGCTACAACATGTGCGTTTTGTATAATTTCTTTAGAGTGCTCTCTTATGATTACATTGATTGTGAAATTTTATTTTTGCAGTTCGGCTTCTTTTGAGCCTTTTTATCGTGTTTGAGAGTACTCCGTCTGCAAAGAAGTCATGAATAAATTTGCTGATGTTTGAAATATTTTTTCGCGAGTAGTGGTCGTGAATGTCATTGTACTTATATTGGCCATCCATTTGTGCATCTCTGGTGAATTTCTCTTTCCATAACTAAAGTGTGCACTATATTCCATATCTTTTCTTATATTTCACTCTTACTTTCGTTTCTCACACGTATTTTCCGCAAAACTATATTTCAGTAAACACCTACGCCTCCATCCTGATAGAGAGACACTATGTTACTGTCGCGTCTCACTTGTTCATCGTTTTCCTTCTCTTCAGTGTCGCGCCAATTTTGAATGATTTGGTGAGAACTATAGTGGTGTGCCTACTGAGAGAGACCTTATGTGATGTGGTGTGACGTGATAGATATATATATATATATATATATATATATATATATATATATATATATATGAGAGAACTGAGAAGCAGATGTTTTTGGATATTTCTGTTAGATTGAAAAATTTCACGTTGCCCCTTACTCACATGTCTCAATTTCCTAACAGTTCTCAGACAGTCACTACATTGTTAATTTAATGCGGAATTTTCTCTTTTCAGGAAGAAATCGCAGAGCAGCAAGACAGCCCAGCCGGAGGTGAAGGTGAGTCAACATTCCTCTCTCCTACCCTCTATTCGAAATTCCGCAAACGAAAATCCTTTCAGAATGGGGAAGGCAGTCAATCGTGAACGTGCAAGTTTCCACTACTAAGAATTTGCTATGTTGAAAGTACTAGTAGACACAGTAATAATAGTTACTAATCAAATCAGTCTTGATCACAAATTTATTTATTCTGGTAACCGGTTTCGATCAAGCTTGTGGTCGTCTTCAGACCAAAATGCTGTCTGAGCAGGAGCCTCCTTGTGGTGGTAAATCACTGCACGTCCACATAAACGTAGCTATATGAAATCAGATGCCGGACAGGTATTAACTGCAAAGAAGAAGGCAATGAAATGTAGGTCACTCGCAAAGGAAAGAAGCATAGTTCATCAATACTCCTGTGTTACTCGTAAACCAGGATCGTTACAAGCTAGAACTGATGTAAAAGATAAATAAGTTACACATAAAAATGTATGTAGTTCAGCATGTAGATAAATACTGAATGCGTTTGTGTTATTCTGCCATAAATCTAATCTTAGTTCAAAAATATTAAAACTTACATGTTTTATCAATCATTTATTGCACGATCTTACTTCATACAATTCCTGACCGAATTTAAAAAGTTTAAATGCCTACTCATTAAGAGGTACAACATCACGTTAAAGGTTTAACACATAATTATTTTTGGTAAGCTTCACAGCCTCAACGTATTTTAAGAATGAAAACACGCTCCAAGTAGGCTGTACTCTTTTTGTTTTCCGTGCAATCGACCAATTTCAATCGTGGGTTATTTTTAAGCGATGTCTTAGAATGTGAAATAAAGCTGGAAACTTAAGATATGTGCTTGTGAATTACCCACTGTTGAAACTGGACGATTACACGAAAGATAAGAAGCATACAGCCTACTTGGACCATGCTTTCATTCTCAGATCCAGCATTAAAGATAGAAACTGTGTATATCTCTCGAGGCATCGTAACTCAAGGCGCGCAAATTACCTAGACTGTTTTCATCCAGTATTTAAGAACGAGAGTACTAGCGACTTCCAAAAATCTTTGGTCATCATTTCAAAACTTTTCTCACAGGGACGTCCACGAGAGAAGGAAAAACAAGTTCACTGCTTTCTGCTTTCTGCAGAATCGGACCTGACGTTTCAGTTTATTACTTGTTTAGTACTAACTCTATTAACAACACATTTTGCTGAGTGTTCAGGTATACTACTGAATTTATTGTATAGTTGCGCGGCACATAGACCAAGAGAAATAAATATATAAACATCTGTTTTATTTTTTTCATTATTTTCTGGATGAATAGTTGGAAACTAATAAAAACTAAGATACTTAGGGTTTTTTCATTTTTTTACATACTTAACGTCAAATACGAGGGCGTACTGAAAAGTAACGCCTCCTAACTTTTTATGTGAAAATGTTAAAGATTTTTGAACAATACGAACTTTATTAACATTTTACATTTTCATTCATCATGTGTACATATTTATTTCTCAAAATAATCACCCTGGTGCCGAACACACTACTTCTAGCGAGTGACCAGTTTGTTGATACCGCCACTGTAGAACGTTTAACTTTGTTGATGGAGCCGCAACCTCACCTCTGCCTGTACCAATTCATAATTATCAATGTAAAGTCCTCAAAAATGTTATTTAAGAATAAAATTTTCAGTCTTCAGCGGAGTGTGCGCTGATATGAAACTTTCTGGCAGCTTAAAACTGTTTGCTGGACCGAGACTCGAACTCGGGACGAGGTACTGGTGGCAGTAAAGCTGTGGGGACTGTTCGTGAGTCGGGCTTGGATAGGTCAGTCGGCAGGGCACTTGCCCGCGAAAGGCGAAGGTTCCGAATTGCTATCTCGGTCCGGCACACAATTTTAATCTGCCAGAAAATTTCCTGTTATTTAAGTTTTGGAAACTGATGAAAATCGGATGGTTCCAAGTCGGGACTGTTTGAAGGACGATCGATGGCAGCGAACCCTGTGGAATGTTGCAGATGTCGCAGCGCTCGTGTGTGGTCTGCTAAAGGAGCAGGCTCTCACAGTGTGAGCGAACTCTTTCTGCGGTTAGAAACTCAATTACAGCACGCTGTTTCTCACGCAGCGACACATTTTTCTGTTGCGCAGCACCACGTTACACTTTACAGTTCGGAGCCCTGTAGCGGCAGAGGGTTGCAACTTGCTTCAGCGAAGAAGGAACGCCGACCGAATAATATGCATGTTATGCAATACCTCAGCCGATATTGAAAAGAGAAGAAAAAATTCGGAGGCATTACTTTTTAGTACTCGCTCATGTTTAACACATTAGCGTCCAAGATGCTACTCCAGGCGGGTGTAAAATGAATGTGCGCAATGGAAAATACTGAACGCGAAATTGAATATTTGGCCCTGTATGACTACCCGCTGAAGCAGATCTTAGGATCTCTTAATGCTGATAATATTTCCAACTTCTTGCGCTTTAACATATAAATTACAACATAAACAAAAATCAATGATTAAAGGAACTAGTAATTAATAAATGATAAATGTTATTTCTGCTTATATATTTACTGTACATTAAAACCGTTTTATATATTACAAATGTTTATACATCAATGTCCAATATTACTGATCAGTTGCCCAAATCTGCCCCTTTTTTTATGGTTACGTGATCTAATACACTCCTGGAAATTGAAATAAGAACACCATGAATTCATTGTCCCAGGAAGGGGAAACTTTATTGACACATTCCTGGGGTCAGATACATCACATGATCACACTGACAGAACCACAGGCACATAGACACAGGCAACAGAGCATGCACAATGTCGGCACTAGTACAGTGTATATCCACCTTTCGCGGCAATGCAGGCTGCTATTCTCCCATGGAGACGATCGTAGAGATGCTGGATGTAGTCCTGTGGAACGGCTTGCCATGCCATTTCCACCTGGCGCCTCAGTTGGACCAGCGTTCGTGCTGGACGTGCAGACCGCGTGAGACGACGCTTCATCCAGTCCCAAACATGCTCAATGGGGGACGGATCCGGAGATCTTGCTGGCCAGGGTAGTTGACTTACACCTTCTAGAGCACGTTGGGTGGCACGGGATACATGCGGTCGTGCATTGTCCTGTTGGAACAGCAAGTTCCCTTGCCGGTCTAGGAATGGTAGAACGATGGGTTCGATGACGGTTTGGATGTACCGTGCACTATTCAGTGTCCCCTCGACGATCACCAGTGGTGTACGGCCAGTGTAGGAGATCGCTCCCCACACCATGATGCCGGGTGTTGGCCCTGTGTGCCTCGGTCGTATGCAGTCCTGATTGTGGCACTCACCTGCACGGCGCCAAACACGCATACGACCATCATTGGCACCAAGGCAGAAGCGACTCTCATCGCTGAAGACGACACGTCTCCATTCGTCCCTCCATTCACGCCTGTCGCGACACCACTGGAGGCGGGCTGCACGATGTTGGGGCGTGAGCGGAAGACGGCCTAACGGTGTGCGGGACCGTAGCCCAGCTTCATGGAGACGGTTGCGAATGGTCCTCGCCGATACCCCAGGAGCAACAGTGTCCCTAATTTGCTGGGAAGTGGCGGTGCGGTCCCCTACGGCACTGCGTAGGATCCTACGGTCTTGGCGTGCATCCGTGTGTCGCTGCGGTCCGGTCCCAGGTCGACGGGCACGTGCACCTTCCACCGACCACTGGCGACAACATCGATGTACTGTGGAGACCTCACGCCCCACGTGTTGAGCAATTCGGCGGTACGTCCACCCGGCCTCCCGCATGCCCACTATACGACCTCGCTCAAAGTCCGTCAACTGCACATACGGTTCACGTCCACGCTGTCGCGGCATGCTACCAGTGTTAAAGACTGCGATGGAGCTCCGTATGCCACGGCAAACTGGCTGACACTGACGGCGGCGGTGCACAAATGCTGCGCAGCTAGCGCCATTCGACGGCCAACACCGCGGTTCCTGGTGTGTCCGCTGTGCCGTGCGTGTGATCATTGCTTGTACAGCCCTCTCGCAGTGTCCGGAGCAAGTATGGTGGGTCTGACACACCGGTGTCAATGTGTTCTTTTTTCCATTTCCAGGAGTGTATAAATAACGCGTGATGACTGGCATCATCTACGTACCAAACACTAGAAGACATTACTTTCAAAGATGATCTACAGTGGTGCAGAACGTCAGTGTAAATAAAATTTACGTGATCATAGCTGTTTAGCTTTGTAGCCCTAATAATCCAACGCAATTAGCAATATCACCGTATGTACTGCGTCCGGTGCGACGGAGAGAAGGTTTTTATGCACATCTTCGATGGTGGAAGTACTCGAGCCACAAAATAAAAAACTCTTTCAAACACTAGGACAGCAGAAAGCGGTCCTCTGACTATTATAATCTAGCACTGTCTTCTCCTCTCTGTGTTCTACAGACGAGAAACACGAACTCCCAGCCACGAGGACGGAATTCAGATAACGTTTCAACATGAGTATAGACACAAGAAGTCCTCTCAGTCATTGAACACTGCGTACTCAACGACGGCTTCCTACCCGAAGGCGAAGTTCAGATTCGTATAAGTTCGCAACAGTACAGTACCTAACCGTTCTAACTATAAAATCTCCTGAGAGCAAGACAGCAAGTCTGTCTGTACCAACAAAACCCGTCAAACATGGACGCTCAAAACGGAAGACCTCTTTCTCTCCACCGCTGGCTTCCCAGCAAAGCTCGTCTCCCCTCTCTTGTAAAAGCAGAAAGCGAATCATTTTCTCGAATCCACAGAATATTCGCCCTCTCTACAGATTGTTCCAAACGCCGACCAACCATATTTTATTCTTTCGTCGTCCAGCGCGCAAAGTTTGCGAGGAAATTTCTCTATCCGTTAATTAGGAATTCATACAATGCTACGCTACTCAGAGTAAAAATCCTGAGAAGTAACCCAACCTGATGATTTCCGAGGTAACGCTTCCTTGTTCCTCTCTGTGGCGGCCAAAATTATCAGAGTTTCCGAAGTATTATCCGGTTATCATTCCGGCCCCGCTACAATACCGGCCGCCCGCCGCTGTATTGTGCTTCACCTCTCAGGTGCCCCGACCGTCCGTCTTAGGATACTTCCTGTGCGGGCTTTTCCACCCAGGGCCTGAGTTACACCTGCTGTTTCATTTCCACCGGCGTTCCAGCTTCTACTAGTATAGGCAATCATTCATTACGCCGTTTTGACAATAAAGACACTCCATCACCTTTCATGTTATAAGCGTTAACAACAATTTACAAGGTCGGCGAGCAGCATCTGCAGGCACATGCCCAAACAGCTGCAACATACATCGCGTTTCTACAGAATGATCTCCCAACGTTGCTCGAAAATGTCCCACTGGAAACGCGTCGACGTATGTGGTATCAGCATGATGGTGCACCTGCACATTCCGCAATTAACACTAGGCTGACCCTTGACAGGAAGTTCGACGGGCGTTTCATAGGACGTGGAGGACGCATAAATTGGCGAGCCCGTTCTCCTGATCTTACACCTCTGGACTTCTTTCTGTGGGGTACGTTAAAGGAGAATGTGTACCGTGATGTGCCTACAACCCCAGAGGATAAGAAACAACGTATTGTGGCAGCCTGCGGCGACATTACACCAGATGTACTGCGGCGTGTACGACATTCATTACGCCAGAGATTGCAATTGTGTGCAGCAAATGATGGCTACCACATTGAACATCTATTGGCCTGACATGTCGGGACACACTCTATTCCACTCAGTAATTGAAAACGGAAACCACGTGTGTACGTGTACCTCACCCCTCATGGTAATGTACATGTGCGTCAGTGAAAAAGACCAATAAAAAGGTGTTAGCATGTGGACGTAATGCGCTGTTCCAGTCTCTTCTGTACCTAAGGTCCATCACCGTTCCCTTTGGATCCCTACGTAATTCGGTGCTCTCCGATACACACGATCAAACAGCGGAGGTACTCAATCGTCAACTTTAGGTTACAATATCTCCGGATGTAATTAACATTTTACAATGCAACAAACGGCCCTGATTACGTATTTGTTTATATGTTCAGATGTGCTAACAAAACTAGTGGGGTTCCATTTAAAAAAACGTAGGTTTGTGTTAAAAAACATACATCCGTGCATTTTTTTTATGGTTTGTAGTAACCAATTACACTAGCCCCTCTCCTCACGTTCGGTGTGTGGAATCGATTCGTCAGTATTTGATGTGGTTTACGAAATATATCCAGCGGTAATGTTAGGTGACTCACCCTGTATACGATGTGCATCCTATCAAATGACGCCTAATTCCGATTGTAAATCACGACAAAGTATGTAGATGAGTGCTTGTAAGGTGCGAAATTATAGCCATTTTAGAAGGTGTGTTGTCTGTATACATCGTTGTTCGACCGTTTTTAGGGTCGGGGGCAAGGGGGAGGGGGGGGGGGGGGTAGGGATGTTACCAGCTGTAGTGTATTAACAGTAAATAATTTTAATACATCCTACACAAATAGTTTCTCGTATGTGTTCTGTTTCCTGACGCATCCCTGAAGGGTCTACTTTGGGACGTTCACAGAGAACGTGGGCGCTGTGTTGCAGGTCAGGCGGTTCCGCGGCCGGGCCTGTGGGCTGTGGCGCGCCTCTCGCTGGAGCACCCCGAGCGCGCCCTCTACCGCAGCGAGGTCGCCAGGCAGCTGCACATCATGAGGGGTGAGTCGCTGGCGGCCGGGGGAGGCTCGTCTGCAGCGCGGGGCATGGGAAGCAGCGGGGCGACGGCAGCCATAAGCGCAGCACGGAACGTGAAGTGGCCCGACGCCTTCGAGCTTAAAGCCGTCCTCACACGGGACGTGAAAGCATTCGCGGACGAGGAGCTGATCGAGTTTTGTGATGTGATAATGGGGAAATTCACGTTCCAAAGCATTCCGAAGGGTGTAAGACTGCATCAGACCAGTCAGATTTTTGCTTAGTGGAGAAGAAAGTGGCCAATGAGATGCAAGTTTGCGTTCTACATCACAATCGAAACATCGGAAACGACATAATGCATTAAGTTTTTTCAATTGAAATCCATATTTCGTGCTTTCAATGTAGTAATTAGTAAATGCTGTTTCAAAGCAATAGTGGACTGAGGATCTCTCGAAAACGCATCATTTTTCGTACAATTTGTTGTAAAAAAATGACGAGAAACGTTATTTTGATGGTTAAATAATTTTCGTATTTGATTGGTTTCGTGATGTAATTTGCTTGTTTGAAAGAATGCCGCCTCAAGGCAACGGCATATAGAATCTCCACTTCGGGTTTCTATGGTTATTGAAGAGACTGGCAAACTTTGACTGGCCACTTAGAAAAATGTTGGGCCTAGAAAACCTGTCAGTTATGGCATTATTACTGTCAATTATATAACTGATATGTCTTCAATAGTAATACGAGTATATAATAAAGAAAATCAAGCTTCAAGATTTATTATTGTATTTGTATTGTATTGTATTGTATGTCAACTGGGAGCCTAGAAACGACGGAGAGGCTCCGTCCCCGCCGCAGCCGCAGTTGTCCACAACCCCACGACCAATGCCGCAGACCACTTCAGCCCTCTGCCGCCCCACACCGAACCACGCTTTCAGGGTTATTGTGAGGTTCAGCCTCCGGTGGACCCCTCCTCCTTCCCCTCCCCCCCCCCCCCCCCCCCCCCCCAGGGAACGTCTCACACCAGACGAATGTAACCCCTATGTTTGCGTGGTAGAGTAATGGTGGTGTACGCGTACGTGGAGAACTTGTTTGCGCAGCAATCGCCGACATAGTGTAACTGAGGCGGAATAAGGGGAACCAGCCAGTATTCGCCTAGGCAGATGGAAAACCGCCTGAAAACCATCCACAGACTGGCTGGCTCACTGGACCTCGACACAAGTCCGCCGGGCGGATTCGTGCCGGGGACCAGGCGCTCCTTCCCAATTCGGAAAGCTGTGCGTTAGACCGCACGGCTAACCGGGAGGGCTATTACCGTAGTTACTTAAGGTCTCTGATAGTTTACAAACTATAAAATAATGATGCTAGAAAATATAATTTTCCTAAAAAAAATGTGCGAGGTGAGCCATTGAGCAATTTCTTCCTCTTCTTGAGCTTCCAGATTTTCTCGCTCACTCAACAAACGTGACGTATTTGTAGAAGAATTGCAGTAAACTGTGAAGCTTAAAAAGTTCGTGCACAAAATTACGTCAACTTTATCACATATTGGCTCAACCATTCGCGACAGCAGCTGTTACGTTCGCTAATGACAACAGAAGGCAATATTGTCAAGGGACAGATTGCGAGACTTCCGAATATTGTTCTCATATGAAAGTAATCCAGTTTTCGAACGATAGGTGGTTCGCGAGTCGAAAAAGTCCCGGCCCGAGCTATACTCGTTGTGGCCCGGTCCGAGCTATGCTCGGGCTTGGTATCCATTGTGTTGGTAGATTAAGTTTTATTAAGGAATCTATGTCCGGAAATAGACCGTTTGGGATTAAAATACATTTGAAGATCCGATAAGTTTCGAATGTTCCGCTTCACGATTTGCACACAACGGACAGTACGAGCTCTGACCTGGGTGCCTACGGAGGCCCATAGCTAGGAGAATGTTCCGAGCACTTGTCTTCGCATTTTCTTCTACGTGATGGAGGACGTCCCATTCGAAGTCGAGAGTGCAGCGCATCTGCGCAGCTGACGGTCAACCCTCATACTTGCAAACGTACCAGTTTCTCATAACCGTTGTTGCAGTCGGACGAAAATGGCATCTGCTTCCTTAATTGTGAAAAGGACTGACGACACATCCCTATTCCATTTTACGTGCTTACCATAAAGTGGGATATTTACAAGTAAACGGTTATTAAAACCTATTTTACAAGTGATGCTCTTTTCTAAAAGCAGGTTGGTTTCATTCAGGATTCCAATACACCACATCATTCGCCACTCTATTGCCTGCATAATCCTATTTCTCAACATAATCTCCATTCAATTCGAGGGACTTACTCTACGTTACTGGGAGTGCCTGTATGCCCTCATCGTGTCACTCTGCAGGTCAACGTCGAGGTCAGCGTCTTGCTGCATCAATAATCTCCCCATTATCCACGTTCTGTGTTCCACGGAGTGCATCCTTCACTGAGCCAAACAGATGGAATTCGAAAGGTGAGAGATCCGGGCTGTAGGATGGGCAGGGAAAAACGGCGCAGTGAAATTTTGTCATCTCCTCTCGTGTGCACAGACTTGTTTGAGGACAGTGGACTCGCATTCGGGAGGACGACGGTTCAATCCCGCGTCCGGCCACCTGATTTAGGTTTTCCGTGATTTCCCTAAATCGCTCCAGGCTAATGCCAGGCTAATGCCCCGTCCTTCCATAATCCGATGAGGTCGATGACCTCGCTGTTTGGTCTCTTCCCCCAAACCACCGAACCGAACTTGTTTTTTTAAGTCTTGCGTTGTTATGTAGCGGGAGACCTTCGTTCACAATTTTGTGGCCACAAACAAGCTGAAATCGTTTCTTCATTGTTCTGAGGGTTCCATGATACACGTCACAGTTTATCGTTGCGCCATGAGGGAGGATATCAAACAGAATAACCTGTTCAGAGTCCCAGAAGACCAACTGAGGGCGCGTCTTTTCTTCGGAGCAGAGACAGTATACCGCCACTCCCTGGATTGACGTTTTGCTTCCGGTTCGAAGTGAAGAATCTATGTATTATCGCCAGTGAAGAAGTTCGACAAAAAATTGTCACAATCGGCCTCGTAACGCACAAGCAATTACGCACACATGACCCTTCAATGCTCTTTATGAACTTCTGTTGGGCCGCGAAGAACCCAGTGGGCACACATCTTTGAGTTATACCAAGTGGGGGCTGCGTGGAGTAGCCGGTCGCGGTCACGGTCCGCACGGATCCACCCGTCGGAGGTTCGAGTCCTCCCTCGGACAAGGGTGCGTGTGTTGTCCATAGCGTAAGTTAGTTTAACTTAGATTAAGTAGTGCGTAAGCTTAGGGACCGATAACCTCAGCAGTTTGATCCCATAAGACCTTACCAAAAATTTACAATTTTTGCCCCAAGTGGGGACGACTGTGTCAGGACTACCAACAAAAGAGTCCAGGTCAGAAACAAGGTGTTTGTAGTCTGTCGATCACCTGGAATGAGAGTGTGAGCTCGTTCCAACATTGCACGAGACACAGCTGTGTGCGGCCGGCCGACGCACGGGAGATTGGAGAGGTTTGTGCGACCTTGATGCGATGAAGACAGACGCCTCGCCCAACGGCTTACCGTACTTTTGTTCTCTGTCAGGTCTCCGCAGAAGCTGTGTAAGCGCCAGCGATCCTCTGGCTTTGCGCCAAAAGAAACTCACTCACATCTCTCGGCTTGGAAACCCCCGCCATTGCATTCTCCATTATGGGCGCTACGTGCAACGCCGCCACCTATGGGAAGTTTGTGAAATTATAGTGGCGAAGTAGGAATATTCCACGATGTCCCATTACAAAGTATGATTTTTTTCAGCAAAAACTGTCCGATATAAAAAATGTGTTGCATTACTTATTGAACGCCCCTCATACTAAGCCCCCTCTATAAGGCCTAGAAATCTGTGACTAGACTCTACATCTACGTGATTACTCTGCTATTCACAATAAAGTGCCTAGCTGAGGGTTCAATGAATCACATTCAAGCTGTCTCTATACCGTTCCACTCTCGAGCCGCGGTGTGGCCGAGCGGTTCTAGGCGCTATAGTCTGGAACCGCGCGACCGCTACGGTCGCAGGGTCGAATCCTGCCTCCGGCAACGATGTGTGTGATGTCCTTAGGTTAGTTAGGTTTAAGTAGTTCTAAGTTCTAGGGGACTGATGACCTCCCATAGTGCTCAGAGCCATTTTTGAACGTTCCACTCTCGAACAGCACGCGGGAAAAACCTGCACTTAAATTTTTCTGTGCGAGCCCTGATTTCTCTTATTTTATCGTGATGATCATTTCTCCCTTTGTAGGTGGGTGAAAACAGAATGTTTTCGCAATCGGAGGAGAAAACTGGTGATTGAAATTTCATGAGAAGATCCAGTCGCAACGAAAAACGCCTTTGTTTTTATGATTGCCACTCCAATTCACGTATCATGTCTGTGACACTACCTCACCTATTTTGCGATTATACGAAACGAGATGCCCTTCTTTGTACTTTTTCGATGTCATCCGTCAGTCCCACCTAATGCGGATCCCACACCGCACAGCAATACTTCAGAATAGGGCGGACAAGCGTGGTGTAAGCAGTCTCTTTAGTAGACCTGTTGCAACTTCTAAGTGTTCTGCCAATGAATCGTAGTCTTTGGTTTGTTCTACCCACAATATTATCTATGTGATCGTTCAAATTTAGGTTATTTGTAATTGTAAACGCTAAGTATTTAGTGGAATTTACAGCCCTCAGATTTGTGTGACTTATCGCGTAATCGAAATTTAGCTGATTATTTTTAGTACTCATGTGAATAACTTCGCACTTTTCTTTATTCAGGGTCAATTGCCACTTTTCGCACCATACAGATATCTTATCTAAATCATTTTGCAAGTAGTTTTGATCATCTGATGACTTTACAAGACGGCAAGTGACAGCATCATCTGCAAACAATCTATGACGGATACTCAGATTGTCTCCTATGTCGTTAATATAGATCAGGAACAATAGAGGGCCTACAACACTTCCTTGGGGAACGCCGGGTATTAATTATGTTTCACCAGATGACTTTCCGTCTATTACTACGAACTGTGACCTTTCTGACAGGAAATCACGAACCAGTCGCACAACTGAGGCGATACTCCGTGGGCACGCAGTTTGGTTAGAAGACGCTTGTGAAGAAATCTAAAAATATGGAATCAATTTGACATTCTCAGTCGATAGCACGTATTACTTCATGAGTATAAAGAGCTAGTTGTGTTTCACAAGAACGATATTTTCTGAATCCGTGCTGATTGTGTGTCAATAAATCGTTTTCTTCGAGGTACTTCATAATGTTAGAATTCAGTATATGTTCCAAAACCTTACTGCAAATCGACGTTAGTGATATAGGCCTGTAATTCAGCGGATTACTCCTACTTATCTTTTTGGGTATTCGTGTGACTTGAGCAATTTTCCAGTCTTTAGATACGGATCTTTTTGTGAGCGAGTGGTTGTATATAATTGCTAAATATGGAGCTATTTTAACAGAATTCTCTGACAGGAACCTGACTGGTATATAATCTGGACCGGAGGCCTTGCCTTTATGTGATTTAAGCTGCCTCGTTACTCCGAGGATATCTACTCCTATGTTTCTCATCTTGGCAGACTTAAAAACAGATTGTATGCCTGCGATCTTCTACCTAAAGGACCTCTTCTGAATATTTCAGTGTTCGTACATCTACATTCACATTTATACTCTGCAAGCCATCCAACGGTGAGTGGCGGAGGGCACTTTAAGTGCCATTGTCATTACCTCCGTTTCCTGTTCCAGTCGCGTATGGTTCGCGGGAAGAACGACTGCCGGAAAGCCTCCATGCACGCTCGAATCTCTCTATTTTTACATTCGTGATGTCCTCGAGAGGTATAAGTAGGAGGAAGCAATATATTCGATACCTCACGCAGAAACGCACCCTCTCGAAACCTGGACAGTAAGCTAAACCGCGATGCAGAGCGCCTCTCTTGCAGAGTCTGCCACTTGAGGCTGCTAAACATCTCCGTAACGCTATGACGCTTACCAAATAACCCTGCCACGAAATGCGCCGTTCTTTGGATCTTCTCTACCTCCTCCATCAACCCGACCTGGTACGGATCCACACTGATGAGCAATACTCAAGTATAGGTTGAACGAGTGTTTTGTAAGCCACCTCCTTTGTTGATGGACTACATTTTCTAAGCACTCTCCCAATGAATCTCAACCTGGTACCCGCCTTACCAACAATTAGTTTTATATGATCATTCCACTTCAAATCATTCCGTACGCATACTCCGAGATATTTTACAGAAGTAACTGCTACCAGTGTTTTTTCCGCTATCATATAATCATACAATAAAGCATCCTTCTTTCTATGTATCCGCAATACATTACATTTGTCTATATTAAGGGTCAGTTGCCACTCCCTGCACCAAGTGCCTATCCGCTGCAGATCTTCCTGCATTTCGCTGCAATTTTCTAATGCTGCAACTTCTCTGTATACTATAGCATCATCCGCGAAAAGCCTCATGGAACATGCCGAAACTATCTACTATTTGCCTGGAAATTTACTTTGTCAGGATCTTATGAGTGAATTTTGAATATGAGCAGTAACAATAAGAACTTAGTGAAAGAGTATTGTGTTGTTACAAGCTGTGAACACGGGGGAACATTTTCTTCGTATTCCTTTAGTGGAAAACATTGACAGAAATCTATCGCATCTTTGCCAAACAATATCGTCCGCTACGACCGAGACAGACACGCAGTCGTCTCTCGCCAGCGCAAGGCACATGTGTTAACTACCAGCTAGCTCCAAATTAACGCTTCGCACCGGCGCAAAGCGCAGCCGAGTCCGCGGCACGTACAGAGAGAGAGTGGCGTCCATTAGTTCTGGCGACGCACGCTGTTCTGAATAGCGTTATTCACAGCAGCGGAGACGCAGGCGGGCGCGCGGCGTCAAAGGCGCTATGGAAGCGGCTAGAACGTCCGGCCAATCCGCGCCGCGCGTCCTGAAAGGACGTCGCCGCCACAATTATACGGGCTCTGTACACCTGTGTACACGCGTTCGCGGGGCGCCCTGTGACGCTGCCGTTTCAGTCAGTGCATAATTGGAATGAGCATGTGGGCAGAGCGGCATTTAATAGGAAGCTCGCCGCCTAATAGGCTTATGCGACGCGTCGCTCTGAACACCAATTACGTCTGCGGCGGGCGTAGACGCGATGTGCTGGCGCGCCTCCCGGCGCTGTGTCTGCATTCAGAGCGCAGCTGTCTGCCCACGTCAGCTACGCAGCTTACTAGTGCAGGCTTGTTATCAAAAGTTCTCTCTCCACTGTAAATGACAATGAAGTAAAATGAAAGCCAAAAAAACGTCCTAATTTTTAGCGCAGTGCCACCTCCCGAGCAGTTCATTGCTCTCGAGAGAGTGGTTACAACACTCATCACGTAAGGAGACTGTGCTTTGAAAGCCGCTTACTAACTGTCAGAACTTAACCTGACAGTTCCGCACTGCCGCCTGATAAACAAAGTAAGAGCCTACGGAATATCAGACCAGCTGTGTGGCTGGATTGCAGAGTTTTTAGCAAACAGAACACAGCATTTTGTTCTCAATGGAGAGACGTCTACAGACGTTAAAGTAACCTCTGCCGTGCCACAGGGGAGTGTTATGGAACCATTGCTTTTCACAATATGTATAAATGTCCTAGTAGATAGTGTCGGAAGTTCCATGCGGCTTTTCGCGGATGATGCTGTAGTATACAGAGAAGTTGCAGCATTAGAAAATTGCAGTAAAATGCAGGAAGATCTGCAGTGGATAGGCACTTTGTGCAGGGAGTGGGCACTGACCCTTAACATAGACAAATGTAATGTACTGCGAATACATAGAAAGAAGGATCCTTTATTGTCTGATTATATGACAGCGGAACAAACACTAGTAGCAGTTACTTCTGTAAAATATCTGGGAGTATGCATGTGGGACGATTTGAATTGGAATGATCATATAAAATTAATTGTCGGTAAGGCGGGTGGCAGGTTGAGATTAATTGGGAGAGTCCTTAGAAAATGTAGTCCATCAACAAAGGAGGTGGCTTACAAAACACTCGTTCGACGTATACTTGACTATTGCTCATCAGTGTGGGATCCGTACCAGATCGGGTTGACAGAGTAGATAGAAAAGATCCAAAGAAGAGCGTGATAGCGTTACGGAGATGTTTAGCAAACTCAAGTGGTAGACTCTGCAAGAGAGGAGCTCTGCATCGCGGTGTAGCTTGCTGTCCAGGTTTCGAGAGGGTGCGATTCTAGATGAGGTATCGAATATATTGCTTCCCCCTACTTATATCTCCTGAGGAGATCACGAATGTAAAATCAGAGAGATTCGAGGGCGCACGGAGGCTTTCCGGCAGTCGTTCTTCCCGCGAACCATACGCGACTGGAACAGGAAAAGGAGGTAATGACAGTGGCACGTAAAGTGCCCCCGCCACACACCGTTGGGTGGCTTGCTGAGTACAAATGTAGATGTAGATGTAGATGTACGGAAGTGCAGAACAAATACGCTGAGGTTGCAAAAGACATCGGGTATGCACGTATACAGATGACGATAGTATCACGTAGACATGGTATATAAGGACAGTGCATTGGCGAAGTTGTCACTTGAACTCAGGCATTCACGTGAAAAGATTTCCGACGTGATTATGGTCGGGAATGAATTCGAACGCGGAGTGGTAATTGGAGCCAGACGCATGGGACCTTCCAATACGGAAATCTTTAGGAAACTCAATATTCCGTTATTTCAGGCATTCTCTCTGTGATTAACCTTTTGTACTTCTTTTATGTTTTCGTCTTGTTTAAAGGCAAAGAGAAAAATAAAAAAAAGTTCAAATGTGTGTGAAATCCTATGGGACTTAACTGCTAAGATCATCAGTCCCTAAGCTTACACACTACTTAATCTAAATTATCCTAAGGACAAACATACACACCCATGCCCGAACCTCCGCCGGGACCAGCCGCACAGTGCAAAGAGAAAAGATGAAGTGGTAGCCCATCATAGAGCCTATGCCTACCGTCAGGTATTTTTGATTTTCAGTTGTTAAAAAAGAGAGGAGTTTTTTCTTGTACCAGGAGGAGGAAGGGGGGATTCGCGCTCAGCTAGTGAACGAGTGAGAAGCACGTCATTTTAAGCGAGTAATTCTAGACCGACATTTTAGGGTCACTATGAATAAGTGAGGCGTACGTATTTCACATGCGCACAGTTTGGAAAAATACAGTATTGTTTTATTAACAGAAAGGTCGTGTGAGTTGTTATTTCAAATAGTACGATAATTACAAAAACTGAAGCCCACCTGTGTACTTTGGAAAATTACGAAGATCCGATAAGCTCAATGGGAACACGGTCAAGACTTCTAAGGTGAACACGGCGACCAAATGTAGCATTATAAAGAAGGGTAAGCACAAATCTACAGCGGAGAAAAACTCTACTTCCCCCTGCAAAATAATATGAACTAATACGAACGCATAGCTCAGCTTATTGTGCTTGTCATTCATGCCGAAAAATTAATCTCATTAATTAAATACATTTCAAAAAGCCACGCATTTCAACATTTTATTATCATCTATTCCATTATTTTATTATATCTCTCACCACAGACAAAGCAGTGACCGACAGCCTTCACTTAACGATCGAGAGCAGAGCCGTTTTCGTAGCGTTGTCAGTGCTAACAGATAAGCAATACTACATGAAATAACCTTACAAATCTATGTGGAACGTACACGAACGTATCCGTTAGGACCTTGCGTTGAAATGTGGCGTTAATGGGCTGTGGAAGCAGACGACCATCGCGAGTGCCTTTGGTGACACCACGACGGCGCCTGCAGCGCTTTCCCTGGGCTCGTGTCCATATCGTTTGCACCCTAGACGACTAGAAAACTATGGCCTGGTCAGATGCGTCCCAATTTCAGCTGGCTTCGAGTGTGGCGCACACCCCATGTAGCCATGGACTGGAATTACGAACAAGACACTGTGTAAGCAAATGGTTGCTCCATAATGGCGTGTGTTGTTGCTGCATCGGCAGCACTTTCACAATTATAAACGGCCCTTTGGTCCAGCTGAACCGATCATTGCCTGGAAATGTCTATGCTCGGCTACTTTGAGACGTTTTCAGCCATTCATGTATGGACGACAATGTTCCATGTCACCGGGCTACAATTGTTCGCTACTAGTTTGAAGAACATTCTGGACAATTCGAGCAAATGATCTGGCCGCCACGTGCAGGGCTAGGGGAAGTGAGGTACACCTATTCACGATTATGATAGCACCGGATTTGACGTAGGCTAGTTAGTAGTTAGTTGGATTAGAAGTAGATAGTAAACTAGGAACCTGCAGCGACTAGTAGTTTTGGCCTGCCCAGTGTCAGGGTCACGCTCATCGGGATTATCTCGATGAGCAAGGACTTGAAGTAGGTTTATATCTATGCTGACACACCTGAAACGCTGCAGGCAGTTAGGATTACTAACAAGTAGGTAGTAGTGTATAGTTTAACAAATCGTAATTTGCCTATTAGCACGTACTGTCTTGCACTGTCTGTAGCTCACAAATTAACTGTAATAATTTTAATAACTGTACTAGCTGCAAATAACATATAATATTGTATTAATATTAGGACCCACTAATCGCTAAGGTGGTGGGTTAATTTGTATAATTATTATTGTTATTGCAATAAAGATTTTTTTTAATGATCTGGCCACCCAGATCGCCCGACATGAATTACATCGAACATTTATGGGACATTATCGAGAGGTCAGTTCGTGCACAAAATTCTGCACCGGCAACACTTTCGTAATTACAAACGGCTATAGAGTCAGTATGCCTCAGTATTTCATCAAGGGACTTCCAGCGCCTTGTCTAGTCCATGCTCCACTACGCCGGGCAAAAGCAGGTACAATACGATGTTAGGTGGTATCCCATGTCTTCTGTCACCTCAGTATACTACTGTGGTGTTAATGCTCTACTTTTATAAAATTTCATCCATGAATTAATAAGAACGCCATCTGACTACAGTGAATGAAATATTACATAGCAAGCATACTTTCATAGCGCAACGTAATACGAAGAAGGGGCCTTTAATGTGAATTAAAAGACTCACAACCAAGGGTTTCAACTATTCTAATCAAAGCCATAAGTGTAGATACTCCTCTTCTAGTAGAAAAGACGAGTACAATGCAGATGTGCCTCCATCTTGTATTTCTTGATACCTGACGAAAAGAAGCATGAATGACAAAAATACAAAATATCAGTGTATTCAGAACTGTAACACACGTCTTGAAGTTCTCTGTAACTCAGCCTACTGTCTTTAGCTGCATACAACGAAGAAAAACTTTGTCTGATGAAGACGTGCATAGTACGGGGACGGTGTTCCGTGTGCTGCAGTACAGGCTGTATACATAACAGGACCCTGAAACAGAGTAGGTACGTTCATTAGTCGGTGCGCTCGTGGAGAAAAAAGTAACATTTACACTTCCTGCCAGCAGGTGAAAATATGACGTTGTATGCAGTCAGAATGTGAAATTTTGACGTCAGCACACTGTTTGTTACTTGATGACGCACGCCGCGCGGGATTAGCCGAGCGGTCTGAGGCGCTGCAGTCATGGACTGTGCGGCTGGTCCCGGCGGACGTTCGAGTCCTCCCTCGGGCATGGGGGTGTGTGTTTGTCCTTAGGATAATCTAGGTTAAGTAGTGTGTAAGCTTAGGGACTGACGACCTTAGCAGTTAAGTCCAATAAGATTTCACACACATTTGAACATTTCAACTTGACAACGCGTGTTGATTACTTTTATGAAGTGACTCTTGGTGTAATCGACCCAAGAGGTTGAACTTTTCCGTAGAAAACGCAATGTCTGCTGAGAAGGAAGACCATGCACTTCTGCCACTACGGCAGCAACAGCAGAGCAAGATTGCTAGGATATCGCAGACAGAAACAGCTGCAAAGAGACCCCAAGGCAATAAAGGGGATAAAGAATATGATCAAGAAATTGAAGAAACAGGTGAATTAAGTGGTGCAGCAGGGAGAGGGCGGTGTCCAATTCCCATGGCATTTGCTGATGAAGTTTCTGTAGTTATAACCGACCTGCAGCATATGCCTCAAATTCTACAGCCAGTGCTCTAGCTGTGTCACGAGAATTGTCTCGCCCCTTGGTCAACAGATTAAAAGATTTTGTGGCGCTTTTTACACTGGTATCCTTACAAGATTCAGAGTGTGCACCAAATCAATTCCCAAGATAGGCTACCACGCCGCGACTTTTCATTTCCTTTCTTGGTATGCATAGAAGAGCGTGACATGTGGCCGGGGAATATTCTTTGGAAGAAGCACATTTTGCTCTACACGGGTGCCGTGAATGCGCGGAACTGTCGCATATGGTCTTCTACTCCGTCACATGTTGCGCATGTATTTAGGTCGGAGGATGTGGAACGCCACACACCTTGAAATTGTCTGGAGATGATACAGTCGCTGCCGAAGGTTTCTCGAGGTAAATCTTTCACATGACAAGTGACATTTGACGCCGCCGCATCTCTCGTGAAAATAGTGGTGTGGTCGACCGGCACGGTAGCTCAGCGTGTTCGGTCAGAGGGCTGCGTGCTCCCTGTAATAAAAAGACTGAGTCAAGGAATCAACGATCAATTTGAAGGCATGTCTTGTGACGTCCACCATATATATATATATATATATATATATATATATATATATATATATATATATATATATATTGAAGGAACTTGCGAAACCACACCACAGAGTCAAAGAAGCTGAGTGCGCATTTTGTGGGGGATATCAGAGGGCTCGTATCTATCAGGGATGTGTCCAGACTCTCCCCGATCTGAAGGACAGCATACGACAACATATCACTCTGATTATACGAGGTACTCTGCAAACAACTGTCGACCATGACGTGTTATGGGTGCAACTAATTGCTGAGTCGGTAGAAAATGTTGAGTACACGTTTAACTTGTGACCATATCCTAAAAAACGTGCCAGAACTATAGTTATCGTGTGTTTGACCGTTACTCCCCATTCCTGGCACCCACACGACATTCTGACTGCTTATATCGCCATACTTTCGCCTGGTGGCAGAAAGTGGAACTATTGTCTTTTCAGCAAATAGAAGGTGACTGACATATGTGGATTCTCTGGCAAAAAGAGATACTAATCTTCGCTAAATGAGGCAATGACGCGAACCGAACAAAGGATTGACCTTGCACCCATAAATATATAAGGGACAGTCAAATGAAAACGAGACACGTGGAAAGTCAGTAAATTGCTTATTATTTCAAAATAATCGCCATAACAGGTTAACACATTTATCCCACTGTGAGACAAGACGATCAATGCTTGAATGGAAAAATGTTCCCAGTGTCTTATGGCATCATGATTGTGCCCTGGCGTGCACATCTTCAAATGGGTCTAAGCACTGTCGGACTTAACATCTGAGGTCATCAGTACCCTAGACTTAGAACTACTTAAACCTAACTAACCTTAGGACATCACACACATCAATGCCCGAGGCAGGATTCGAGCCTGCAACCGTAGGGGTCGCGCGGTTCCAGACTGTAGCGCCTAGAACCGCTCTGCCACACCGGCCGGCGAATGTATAGTGCTCGAGCCAAGAGAGGAACTCACAGCTCGCGTATCGATACATAATGCGAAAGACGTTGTAAGGAGGTTACTACTTTTGTAGTCTGTTACTTTATCTACACATTTTACCCAGCATCTGTGGTTAAGTACAGTGTGTAGGAATTTAGTGGCGCGCCCAATTCAAATTGAGGCACAAGGTCCTACACTTCTCTCTTACATCCGAGCGATAAAGAAATGTAAACATGCAACGAAAACGCTAAACCCAGTACAAACGTGTAGCGACGAATTTCATTCAGTGTGCAGTTTCTCTGAAAGCGGTTGGGTACTCTCTAATGAAGATGAATATGAAATTATCTATAATCTTAATTAATTTCGAGTTAAATTGACTAAACGTTTATTACAAACATTCAGCTTAATCCTTTACACTTATTAAACTTCAGTTAGTTACTACAGTTCCTTAAGTACTGAGCAGTGGGAAATGTTTTGGTTGCTAGCAATCGGTACGGGATATCCTCATCAAACACAGATTTGATTCGATTTGTGACAGGAAAGAGGACATGCACACAACAAAAGGGACCGGCACAGACAGAAACTAAGAAAGCGTATGGCCTCATCACCAACTCCGACTGACTACAACGAAGCCTTGAGTAAACTATTTGACATAGGAAAGCCGGCATTCTTTAAGCTGGCAACCCACGGCACAATCTGACTGCGCGAACTGCGGCCATTATTATAGCGTCTCAGGACCACGTGGTGATCTACCTTATCTTACAACCAATACAGACTCAATCGACTTTAATTTCAGGAACAGTGTAGAGTGAGTGTCTCGCAACACTAACCGCGTTTGAGCAAACAAAGACTCGTTACCAGACGCTCCACTGACTCCTTGTTATGATCACATGTGTCCTACGTAGCTCACGCAGGATCCACGTACTCTATCTAAAACTTCACACGAAATCATTAAAATGCACTTACTATACTCAAAACGAATATAGTGATATACTCCCTACTCTTGGTAGCGCTGATGCCATCAGGTTTGAGCGCGAAATAACGTACACATATCACCTTGAATGTACACTTAAAATCACGTTCTAACAGAACCGTCTGTACTCAACGAAGCCTGAACAGTAGGCCCTCGCCCCAGAACTCAACTTCCCCCTGAGTCCAGGACAAAGATCTGAGAGTGTGGGCGGTCTCGGCTAATCTCCAACGCCCACTATACAACACCTGACGCTAAATCAATTAGAGTGACTGCAAAAAATGCGGGATGGTAACAGGCACTGTGCCTTAAGGACAGGCGGTTTTCTAGTGCCTTCTGGAAGCTTCCATGGGCGATCTCCCCTGCACTAATCGAAAGACTGGATTTTGAAAATGGCGGGAAAGTGCATTGTCGACTTTGTAACTCGCTCCAGCCAGTCAGGTTTGAGGAAAGCCATCGAACTTCCCCCGTCTTCGGCGTGGAGGAAAAGACGGGAAGTAATCGCCTCAGACTCCACCTCGAAGACGCCGTGCTACTATTTTCGTGATAATGGCTACGTAAGGAATTGGGATACGGTGGGGAATGATGCCTCTGATCTCAGTAGTCACACGAGGAAATTAAAATGAAATTAAATCATCCATTATAAATCCTTCCCCAGGTGTCGACATGTGGCAGAACAAAGTGGATTACGTAATGATTGACCATAAACCCGCAACAGCTTAAAAATGAAATTGTGAAAGGTACGTGCTAGTATCGTCCACGTTGTGACAGACACACAGTAGCAACATTCACATTACGTAAGATACACGCAAGTAACATCTACCTTCCCTCGGCAACATCCACGTTATGAAACATACACGTAAGTAACATCTACCTTCCTGTATCTCTAACAGACGACTTTCAACTTGTGTCCACATTGTGGTCGTGTAGTGAGAAGTACTGACACCTTGCACGGTAGTTTAAACGATATAAATATTTCTCGCTAGAATTTCAACTGCAGCAAATAGTTTGTCGCCTCCACTACATCTTCCCACAAGAGTTACACAGCTAGTAACCCAGCTGCCACCACATACAATTGGAAAGCAGTTACTGCAGAACAACGCAGCAACACGGGGAACCAATGCGGCTATGCATAGTCGTCCTCAAGAGAGGCACTTGGCCCTTCTTGGGATCTGGGGTACAGACTTGTTCTTTACTACAGACTTCTCTCTAATTTCTAAAGCTGATTCTTTCTGAGTCTACTAAGTCACATTTGGCATTGCTGAGCGCGACAAAGGTGATTTTAGCAATCGCTATCTAACTTTGGTTGTTTGTTTATCTGGTTGTTGATAGAAAATTATGTCGTTTCCCTGGCATGGCGGCAGTTGTGAGTTGTGCTGCAGGCAATATGGACGCGAACCTTCTCAGAACATTGCCGAAACTGAGTTAACCACTCTATTCTCTGTCTCTCCGCCACAATTTTCATGTTTCCCAAAGACTCTGAACGATCTTCGTTAACTTTTTTTCGTCAAAGGAACATACAGTACATAAAAAGTCGTTACCAGGATAACGAGATTACGAGAAATTACTGCGTGACTGTAATGTGTCGTTATTTCTTATAAAATTTCTGGAGGCAGCTATATGTACGATACGTGGCAGCTAATGCGAGTAATAACCTGGGAAGGAGCTCTGTTACAGAAACAAAATAACTCTTTCTCACTTTGACGCCCGTACCAACGAGTAGGCGTTGGGCTTTCAAGCGAATTAAAAACCGCTCGATAAAGAGCTTAGTTTGTTATTGGGTTTTTACTGATACACGTGGATTTACTTAAATGGCAAGAATTCCGCCGCTGACTTCATTTCTTTTGGTTCCGTTGGCTGTCTCTCCGATATGTCAGCACTGAGGGAGCAATCATGCATATTAAAAATGCCGGATATTATAGACTAACAAACACCGAGGTGCGAGTATTTTTCCCGAGAAATCGTTAACTCTGTTATGAAAAAGTTCGTTTATTCTTACGCAAAGAGCGGCGGCGTGGCGGTCAATGTACACTGCCTGTCAACGTTACGTCACGCGCATTATAATGACAACATTTTAGAATAAGAGGTGCGTAATAAGAGCAGCGGTTTCCCATACATCATTTATACCGAATAGCCGAATGAGGCTGGCCGACGGGGTGGTAATTTGTTGTGCCTATGGAGGTCGGCAAACACGATTTGACGCTACAATAACTTCGGTATCACTTCATGAGTACAACACTTGTTTTCCTATTGAGCTTCCATCTTTTTCATTGCTTTCGCTGGAGGTATATACGTAAGGCAGCACGTGATGCAGGGCATCACGTGAGGGTCGTTACTGTTTACAACGTATATGCTAAGCCAAAACATTATGACCACTGCCCACAACGGCGTTGGATGCCGGCTGTTTGCGTTGCGGGCACGTAACGCGGCAAGAAATTTATGCAAGCGGAGCAGACGTGTACGGGGGAGTCACCCTAGCCAAGATATGGGCAGCAAATGGGGAAATCAACTGAGATAAGCTACTTTGACAAAGCGAAGATTATTATTAAGCAGATCCTGTGAACGAGTATCTCAAAAACGGAGAAGGTACTCGAATGTTCACATGCTACTGTCGTGAGAATCTATGGAAAGGGTTAAAAAGAGAGACTATCACTAGGTACTAAATGGTTAGACCTCCATGACTCTTTATAGAACATGAGGTTCAGGCGCATGTCTATTCTGTAAAGTAAGATAGATGGTGCTCTGTCGCATCTCTGCCGAAAGAGCACAGTGCTGGTGTACGCCAAATGTTTCGGAGCGCACCGTTTATCGTGTAGTTGTTGTTGTTGTGGTCTTCAGTACTGAGACTGGTTGGATGCAGCTCTCCATGCTACTCTATCCTGTGCAAGCTTCTTCATCTCCCAGTACTTATTGCAACCTTTTTAAATTTTCTAACCTCTTTCTCCTGATAACGACGTCCTCTTGAGTAGTCCCCGCCCGGAGATCCGTATGGGGGACTATTTTACCTCCGGAATATTTTACCCAAGAGGTCGCCATCATCATTTAACCATACATTAAAGCTGCATGCCCTCGGGAAAAATTACGGCGATAGTTTCCCCTTGCTTTCAGCCGTTCGCAGTACCAGCACAACAACGCCGTTTTGGTTAGTGTTACAAGGCCAGATCAGTCAATCATCCAGACTGTTGCCCCTGCAACTACAGAAAAGGCTGCTGCCCCTCTTCAGGAACCATACGTTTGTCTGGCCACTCAACAGATACCCCTCCGTTGTGGTTGCACCTACGGTACGGCCATCTGTATCGCTGAGGCACGCAAGCCTCCCCACCAACGGCAAGGTCTATGGTTCATTGGGGGGGGGGAGGGGGGGGTTACAACGTATATGCTAACCAAAACATTATGACCGCTGCCCACAGCGGCGATGGATGCCACCTGGTGACGTTGCGGGCACGCAACGCTGCAACAAATTTATGCAAGCGGAGCAGACGCGGACGGGGTATCACCCTAGCGAAGATATGGGCAGCAAATGGGGAAATTAACTGAGATAAACTACTTTGACAAAGCGCAGATTATTACTAAGCAGAGCCTGAGAACGAGTATCTTGAAAACGGAGAAGCCACTCGAATGTTCACGTGCTACTGTCGTGAGCATCTATGGAAAGAGTTAAAAGGACAGTGAAACTCCCACTAGGTACTAAATGGTTGGAACTCCACACCTCTTTATAAAACTTGAGGTTCGAACGCTTGTCTGCTCTGTAAAGTAAGACAGATGGTGCTCTGTCGCATCTCTGCCGAAAGAGCACAGTGCTGGTGCACACAAAATGTTTCGGAGCGCACCGTTTATCATACATTGTTGAATATGGAGCTCCGGAGCAGACCCCTACGCGTTCACACGTCGACACAACATCATCAGTTATGATTGCAGTGGGCACGGGACCATCGCGATTCGTCTGATCAATGGGAACGTGTCGGCTCTTCGGGTGAATCACATTCTTGCTATACTAGGTTGATAGTCGTCATCGAGGTGAACGGCGGCTCGCACCGTGGAGCGCTCCACAGATGCAGGCTGGTGGGGGCCGGATTATGCTATGGGAGACGTCCTCCTGCGCTTGTTTGGGTCCTGTGGTAGCAATTGAAAACACGCTGACAGCTGCGAACAACTTGCATCCTTTCATGCTCGATGTCTTCCCCGGCCTCGATGTCATCTTTCAGCAGTATAATTGTCCCTGTCCCGCAGCCAGAGCCGTACTCAAGTGGTTTGAGGAGCATTATAGTGAACACACTATAAATGCTATGGAACCCACCTGGGTCGAAATTTGGCACGTATGCAAATAACGGCCCGTTATTTACACGAATCACATGATCTGTGCGTAGACATCTAATGCCACCTCCATAAACCTACCAAGAAACTGGGCCGAGCGTGGCAGCCGCGCGGTTTAGGGGGTCTTCCCACGGATCGCGCGGCTCTTCCCGTCGGCCGGCCGGGATGGCCGAGCGGTTCTAGGCGCTACAGTCTGGAACCGCGCGACCGCTACGGTCGCAGGTTCTAATCCTGCCTCGGGTATGGATGTGTGTGATGTCCCTAGGTTAGTTAGGTTTAAGTAGTTCTAAGTTCTAGTGGACTGATGACCTCAGACGTCAAGTGTCATAGTGCTCAGAGCCATTTGAACCATTTTTTGAACCGCCGGTCGGAGTCCCCCCTCGGGCACGGGTGTGTGTGATGTCCTTACCGTTAGTTTAAGTTAGATTAAGTAGTGCGTAACTCCAGGGACCGATGACCTCAGCAGTTTGGTCCCATAGAAACTTACCACAAATTGCCGAAATTTCCAAAAAACTGTAGGATCCCTGATACGCAGGATCAGTGATGTATTTCGTTGTAAAGACAACAAGCTATTAAGCTGGTGGTCATGATGTTTAAAGGTGTAAATGACCTAGTAGAAAGCATTGGAAGCTCTTTAGGACTGTTCGCAGATGATACGATTGTCTCTATGATAGTAGCAACGCCAGAAGACAGCATCTACTTGCAGAACGACCTGCAGAGAACTGGTGAATGCTCCAGGTTCTGGGAGGTAAATAAACGTAAAACATTGTGCATGCATTGAAAAAGAAATCCACTACTACTGTACTGCTGCACAATTGGTGACGAACTGAAGGAAACAGTAACCACCGTAAAATATTTAGGAGTAACTTCCTAGAGCGATCTTAAGTGCAATGATCATATAAACAAAATATCAGGTAAAGTAGATGCCAGACAGAGTCATAGGAAGAATTTTCAGGAAATGTAATTCATCCGCTCAGTAAGTGGCTTACAAGGTGCTTGTTCGACCGTTTCATGAGTACTGTTCATCAGTCTGGGCTCCTTATCAGGTGGGACTTACAGAATAGAGAGAGAACATCCAACGAAGAGTAGCACGTTCCGTCACGGGATCGTTTAGTCGGCGCGAAAGCGTTACAGAGGTTCTCAACAAACTCCAGAGCTACGAGAGAAATGTTGTGCATCACGGAGAGGTTGCTATTGAAATTTCGAGAGACCACTTTGTGGGATGAGCCGTGTGACATATTACTTCCTCCCATATACATCTCGCGAAATGACCACGACCAAAATATTCGATAAATTACAGATAATACAGATGCTAACTGACAATCACTTTTCCCACGTCCCATTTGCGAGTGGAGGAATCAGTGAGTGGTATCGGAGGTAACCTCCACCACACACTCCATTGGCTTGCGGAACATGATGTGGATGTAGATGTAGATGTAGAAGAGGCGACTCGACTATAATCGGAGCAGAAATAACGAGTAGCGTGTATCATAGTACAGATGATATACAATAAGATATCCATTGCAGGAAGAACAAAATTTGACCCTTTTCTAAGTGATCATAATATTCATTACTCATTAAAAACAAAGAAAATGTTGTACAATAGCACAAAGATAGTCATAAAATGAAAAAATACATGCAGTGGCAGTAAGAAAAATAAAAATGAAACCTCAAGCAAATCATACCAAACTATTGTGAAGAGAGTGTCGTCACTTGTCAAAGATTCAGTTGAAACTATTGTAGTCACGACGGCCTGCACAAAGAAGAAATTTCTTGACGTGGACTAAGATTAAAAAGTTAGGAAGCCATTTTTGAAGATATCTGTTCGGGCTGTAGCGTTGTACGGAAATGAAACGTGGACCATTAGCAGTTCAGACACAGAGTGAGACGCCTCACTACGTCCCTATTAGGAAGGACAAGGAAGGCCTGGGAAAATGGGGATTGAACCTCATTCGTTAATGCACATTTGAATTACAGTTTATCAAGTTTATAAGATTCCACATAAATCAGTAAACTTAAAAGGATAGCCACCAAAATCGGAGGGTATACTTACCAGTTTCTAAACAGAGAACACTGTAAGGCAAAGTTTTAGGTATTATAAAATTTACCAGACATTTTTTACAACAATGAGCACTTGAGAGTAAAATTACATAATCTTAACGGTATAGGCTTTCAATAAAGTCACACACCTCACAAAAATTGTAGCAGTGGGTGAAACAATGCACACAAACTCACAGTAACGAGTAACTATACCTTAACTGGGCACGCCCAGTGACATTTAAATCATTTTAAGGAATGTTCTGAAAAAGACTGATACAACAACTGCAACAAGAAATTTGAAGGTGAAGCCTTTGCAAAATAATCTGAGCAACCTTCTGGTATTGCAAGCGGTTCGCACCTGGCCGTAAAACCTGTGACACTCCACAAGAACGGGGTCAAGTGCGCCAGCTTACTAGTTCTAAAGCATACACAAGGCTATTATTACCAACACAATAAAATTAGTATGTGCAGTATAGCGTGGCAAAAAACAGCTGAATCTCACACTCTGGGGATAATATTCAGGGATTAACTGCACCAATTCCTTCAGCACCACTGTTTTACAGTTCAAGAAAGGAAAAGCAATAAAATTCCTGGTACCAGATGATATAACAGAGAGCTACAAGAAGTTAATACAATTTTACTTCGTTTACAAGAAGTAGACAATTTTTGGTTGCAAGACGCATACTATCGATCTCAAAGCAATCCCTTTAATACTTATAAGAGTCCAGGCTGGGGCAACTCCATAACGATGGTTGCAAGAACACAGATGGAACGCTAAAAGTCCCACCAAAACTTTACGTTGTTCACAACGGCAAAGTTTACTAAACGTAAGATCATAAGTTCTTATCCACTTCTCTCACCGAAGGACCAGCAAGCATGCAGTCAGAAGAAAGTTTTACTACAGGATGCTGAACCTTGTCAAACAGATAGAATTATTTAAATAGCAATATGATAATTAACAGGTACTGGTTTCTCTCAGAGGTCCGCCCAGTTAACAAGCAGTACCCAAGTTTTACCTTGGAAGACACTCGGCTCGTATAACTTGTCGCAAATGCAGTGACAACTGCACTTCTCTACTGCTAAATGTAAGCGACAACTTGAAAGTTCCTCACTGGGTATTAATGGAGAGACGTAAACACGCAGCTTGCGCTGCTGTGTAGAAAAATGGCACAGACTGCAGTCTGCAGCACAAGTCATTAGGTAACGAAGGAAAAGGCCCCTCTGCCCACTACACCATAAGCTACAAGCTACAGAGGAACGGGTCCCACACGCCCGTCACAGAAAGCACACCCGCCAACCCAGCACCGCCAGGTGCTCCACATACCCCACAACTTTCCCAGTTTGGCGCCATCTGTATCCTCAGCAGACTATCTGGAAGCTGTCCGTGGTCGCCCTCTAGCCAAAGATAACCATGCACGAAATCCTCTGGCGCGTTAGGTCGATTCGCGACACGGCTCAGCCCCCCCCCCCACCTCCCCGAACCTCCCCCACCCCATAAGAACTCGGTTCCCAGGGTAGGGTGTACAAAATGCACAAAACCAAAACTAAAGACCACTTGTCGCATTATGGATTCAGAGTGCCAGAGGTTGACACCTCTAAGATACGTCATGGTGGTGGTGGTAAGTTCATATGGGACCAAACGCTGAGGTCATCGGTCCCTTGTCTTACGCACTACTTGATCTAACTTAAACTAACTTACGCTAAGGACAACGCACATACCCCTGCCCGAGGGAGGACTCAAACCTCCGACGGGGGGGGGGGGAGGGGAGGGGGGAGCCACTCGAACCATGGCAAGGTACATCAGACCGCGCAGCTACCCCGCGTGGCAACATATGCCATGGACCTGTAAAAAGTGCGCCAACTTGCCCGTTGCATTACTGCCATCATCTCGCCCCCCAAAGTTCCCGATGAAAACTACGACTGCGACCTTGATCTATCCAGACCATCGATCGCAGTTGTAACACGCCGCTTCTCTTTTATGGAGTCTTTCTGTGTTATTCCTAACCTGTACCAGTTATCTTTATTAACTCAGTGGGTCGCTTGATGAGTTCCGTGTCTTGGAGTATTGAATGCCAAATTAAGCCGTGGCAAGAAGCTATCCCACTTAGATCGAGCATCCGCGTGATATACAATCAGCGCTGCTCTGAGATATCCGTTAAGTCTTTCCACAAAGGATGGCTTGGGATAGTAAGGTGTTGTAACATGGTTCATTCCTTGTTGAAAACAATAATTTCCAAAACTCTGTAGAAGTAAACGCTGGAACATTATCGCTCTCCAGGATCTTGGGAGGACCAAACAGTGAGAGTATGTAACCCAGATGCTTGACACTTGACACGCCTCCTCACCTCTCTACTCTGCAGTAACCACACATATCGGGAAATGCCATCGACAGCCACAAAGACGTACCTGCTATCTGCTTCAGTGCGAGACAGTGGTCCGAGATAATCAATAAATAAGTATTCCATTGGATGCTCGGCTAGGGTAGACTGGAGCAACCTCCTTTGTCGGTCAGAATTAGGTTTAACAGTCTCACAAGCCCGACACGGACCCTCCATTTTCCGCATGTCCTTATACAGAGACGGGGTACGTTAGTGATTCTTATGTATTGTTTTAGAAATAGTGTACCCCTAAAGCCGAACACAGCTGAGACCAGGCCCTCGGAGGCAAATTTTTAATTATCCATCCTTTTTAGTACGCAAACAAAGGATGCCCTGCCTTAGATGATACTATGGTACAACCTCACCAGATTTTAGGTGACCTTTAACAAGCCTGAGCTCATGATCCTCTTTTTGCTGTTCCTCCATGTCGGCGAACAGGCTCGGCACCTCGGCAAGCACTGCACACACAACCTCTCCCCCACCTGCGTCCTCCGCCACCATCCGACAAAGAGCGTCCGCCGATAAATATCAAACAATTGCCACTTTTATGTGTAAAATACGAAGACCTTAAAGAGATGAACTTTTGACACTTCATTTCTGTAGCTAGCAACAGCTGTTCGTGATATATTTCAATTTTCCCTCGAATAGCTAATTTTTGTCTTAATTGTCAAGTAACTAAATTTTTCTCTACAAAACTAGATTTTACGCAGGTCACTTTGGTACCTCTTTTGTCCATTTTCCATTCTTCATTTGGCTATGAAAATGCAGACGAAAATCGATTGTGTTTTTTTATAGGGAGACTTGTTTTGACTCCCAACAAGAATTTGACCGAAAATACCTTCTCTGAAACACACTTTCTGTAGAAACTTGACCAACATCGTGAAATGTAAGAGCAAATCCCGTAACTTGACGTCGGCTCGCTGGACTGCAGGGTTAACGTGATTTGCTCTCTCAGCGCTCTCCAGCGGCCGTTGTCGGCTTTATTTGGCACGCAAACAATACAGTTTCTTTACGATGTTCGACGCACGTAAAATAGCTGCGACAGTTCTGTTAGCGGCTGTCGAAGCAGAACAGAGAAAATCGTGAAGAAGGTTCTGGAATTGTCGATGGCCCGAACAGCGAATTGCTGATACAGGAATATGGCATAATGCTGTATAACGATATGAGATACGTACTAGAAGAAGTTATTCGTTAACACAGTGGAATTTTCATCCCATTTAAGGTTTTAAATTGAATCTAGTTAAGGTGTAGTCTCTAATGTCATCTTGCGCATGCGTAATATCCATTTTCGACGTTGCATTGACTACCAGAACTTCGTCATATAGATTTCAAGGTCGAGATTCGTTTCGCAATTTCATTCGAATGGAAGAGGAGATTTTTACGAAGCTGCTCACTATAACTGAAAAAGAAATCTACTAGCAAGATACAAACCTGAAACAATCCATAAACCCAGAACTAGGTAAGTTATATACACTGAAGAGCCAAAGAAACTGATACACCCGCCTAATATCATGTAGGGTGTCCGCGAGCACGGAGAAGTGCCGCAACACGACACAGCACGGACTCGACTAATGCCCGAAGTACCGCTGGAGGAAACTGATACAATGAATCCTGCAGGGCTATCCACAAATCCGTAAGAGGGCGAGGGGGTGGAGATCTCTTCTGAATAGCATGTTCCAAGGTATCCCAGATATACTCAATAATGTTCACGTCTGGGGAATTTGATGGCCAGCGGAAGTGTTTAAACCCAGAAGAGTGTTCCTGGAGTCACTCTTTAGCATTATGGTGGTGTGGAGAATCGCATTCCCTGCTGGAATTGTCCAAGTCCGCCGGAATGCACAGTGGACATGAATGGATGCAGATGATAAGACAGAATGCTTACGTACGTGTCACTGGCAGAGTCGTATCCAGAAGTATCTGGAATCCCACTTCACCCCAAAAGCTCACGCCCCACACCATTCCAGAGCCTCCACCAGCTTTAACAGTTCCCTGCTGACATGTAGGGTCCATGGATTCGTGAGGTTGTCTCCATACCCGTACACGTCCATCCGCTCGATGCAATTTGATACGAGACTCGTCCGACCAGGCAACATGTTTCCAGTCATCAACAGTCCAATGCGGATGTTGACGGGCCCAGGCGAGGCGCAAAGATTTGTGTCGTGCTGTCATCAAGGGTAAACGAGTGGTCCTTCAGCTCCGAAAGCCCATATCGATGATGTTTCGCCGAATGGTTCGCAAGGTGACACGTGTTGATGGCCCAGCACTGAAATGTGAAACAATTTGCGGAAGGGTTCCACTTCTGTCAAGTAGGACGATTCTCTTCAGTCGTCACTGATCCCGTCCTTGCAGGGTTCTTTTCCGGCCGCAGCGATGTCGGGGATTTGATGTTTTAGATGTTTTACCGGATTCCTAGTATTCACCGTACACTCGCGAAATGGACGTACGGGAAATTCCCCACTTCATCGCTACCTCGGACATGCTGTGTCCTATGGCTCGTGTGCTGACTATAGCACCACGTTCAAACTCACTTAAAACTTGATAACCCGCCATTGTAGCAGCTGTAACCGCTCTAACAACTGCTCCAGCCACCCGTCGTCTTATATAGGCGTTGCCGACTACAGCGCGGTATTCTATCTGTTTACGTATCTCTGCATTTGAATAACCATGCCTATGGCAGTTTCTCTAGGGCTTCAGTGTATATTTTACAGAAAGTTTCATAACAGCAAAACCTTTTGGTGTGTATCTTGTGTTTGCCCTCAGACTTACACTGGCAGTCTCGTTGAGATTTATGGCCTTTGCAAAAAAAAAAAAAAAAAAAAATTGCAGCAAGTACATTATTTATAATAAATAACATCAAATTTTAAGATTATACTTCCAGTAAATGAATAAGAATGACCCAGAATCATTTAGAAAATGAAAGTGAAAAGAAATTGGAAGGAGGTATCAGCGAACCCCACTTTTGTCTTCAAAATCATACCTCACGACGCTCTAACTGCTCTACAGCTTCAACCTAGGAAATAGCTCTCCGTATCTGGTACACACGGTTTAGAGACCGTACCTGTATAAGGCATTATTTGATATTTAATACGCAAACTGTACCAAAAAGACGCGCTTTTGATAGAGTACCACTGTGCGGTAGCATTGAAACGGTATATTTTCGTAGCACACAAGTTATAGCACTATAACATCAACTACAGTGGAGATCTTTAATTTGCTGATACTTTCAAACAGGTTATATTCATACCACGTTACTCTATGAGAAAGAAAAACCACCAAATACAGCGTGTTTATGAATGTATATCGGGGTTTTAACGCTTTATAATATTTATTATATTAAACTTACAGCTATAAATGATATATTAAATGAAAGAGCAATTCGAACAGTTTATCCAAGTACCTCATTAATGTACAGTGTGAGCACCATTTGTCACACGGCACACATCAAGTCTGTACCCAAGCGCTGGATAGGCCGAAAGGGGCCCAATGACAGGGCTTACTTTGCATGGCCTCCACGTTCATCCGACCCAACGCCATGCGGTTTTTTCCTTTGGGGCTTCATCAAAGATCGTGTGTGCGAGCCTCCGCTACCAGCAGACCTCCCTGAATTAAGAAACCGGATTGAATCAGCTGTTCCTATAATCACTGAAGACACGCGTATCAACGTTTGGGAAGAACTCGGCTATAACTTGTGCCGTGTGACAAATGGTGCCCACATTAAACATTTATAAGGATCTTGGTAAAACTGTTTGAGTTGCTCTTTCATTTGACGTATCATTTACAACTGTAAGTTTAATATAATAAGTATTATAAAGCGTTAAAACCCCAATACTCATTTATAAAGACCCTTTACAGTATTTAACGCCGTACATTACGTCGGCTCTTATGTTCCGCTTATAACGTAAAGCAATGTCGCATCTCACTGGCCACGTTCCTCTCCACGAGGCTAAAATCTGACATGGCAGCTTTCTCATTTGACGCTCCGTAATGTAGTGGACGTGAAAACCCATGCTGTGACGTCACCAGCTCCTCGTTCGTCCACATGCGTTTTCACGTTCCGTGAGAGGACGGCTTAAGGTATACTACAAGGTAGCGAAGCGACTGGGAAAATGTTCGAGCAGGCAGACAGTAAAAATGACGACGTACGGCGGCGAATGAGCGGGGAGCGGAATTTCAAGTACCGCACCCAGCGGTCCCCCGAGTGCCGTAAACACTCCAGGCCGCCACTTTAATTGCTGGGCTCCTGGTGACGAGCGTACACACACCTCCCCTCCCCCACCCGCCCACTCCATACGGACAAGGGATGATTTATGCGTCTATCGCCGCGGCTTGACGTATGCGACTGCCGTGGCGTTTAAACGCCGCTCTGGAAAATTGGACGCAGTCGGTCACGGCAAGCGACCGAAGGGGGACTCAGCGACGCCCGGTGCGTAATGACGGCGGCATTTAATATGCACGCGGCTCACGCACACTCTCGCAAATTACTGTGCCGATAACATCCGGTGCGCCACTGTTATTTATTCCTCGCGATAGCGATCAAATCATCCTTAATGCGCCTTATTTACGTTTCACCGTGACAAGCGTCGGGAGACCCTGTTGCTGCCGATCACCGTCTTCGTCTTCGAACAAGTCGTTCGTCTATTTTGTTCCTTTGTGATGGGACGATCTGATGGAGTGTCTCTGATAAAGTGATACTGGCACATTTGAAGGTCTTTCGTGAAATTCCTTACTTCCTGATGTCATACATGTACCGGTATAACGAAATATCGAAGAGAATGTCGGCTACATCATAATTAAGCCCAAAGAACTGGTATTATACCCACAAAAGGCTCCCCTGTACTTGATATAGTTTTATATTAGTGAAGAATTGTTATGTGCCGTAGTTTTCGGCTTATTTGTCCTGCCGTGCTGCATGTTAACAATGACTTGTGTCGTAAATCAATAATTACGGAACATACAAAAATACCTGACAAATTAAACTGTGTGCCGGATCGCGACTCGAACCTGGGACCATTTGTTTGCCGACTGACACAACGATTGTATGAACTTCCCCTCAACGACCTGATCCATATTGATAGGTGGTGCAAGGCATGACTAGGACTTCAGCGTATGCAAACAGGAAAACGCAACTCTCAACCGTTTCCGAGAAAATCGAGTTTGAAAATGTAAAGTGTGCTTACGTGCTTCTTATGATCACTGTTAACCAAGGAGTCCGCAGCCGAGCGTGTTAGCGATTAGTTTAGTAAGAGCGAGCTCTCTGGGTCCAGTGTCACTGCCCGTACATCTTGTTTTCTTTTTTTTAATTCGCACGTGAATCTAGCAACAGATTTATTATGGCTGTGCAGATTATCAGCATTTAATGATACATTTATTTTTTGCAGAATCTTTATCTTGGGACAAGGAAAAAAATTATTTTCTCAAGAAGATTGGATAGATACTGCAAGACAGAAAAAACGATGCATCACGAAGGAATTATCTAATGGGACCGATATCGGTAGATGCGATCTACATGTACAGACAAACAATTGATTACAATTTTAGAAAAATCGGATCATTTATTTAAAAGAAAGTGCTTTAAAAATTGAGCAAGTTGGTCCGGTCCACCACTGACCCTAATGCAAGCTGTTATTCGGCTTGGCATTGACTGACAGTGTTTTGTCGGATCTCCTCCTGAGGGATGTCCTGCCAAATTCTGTCCTACTGGCGTCTTAGAACAACATCAAAATTCTGATGAGATTGGTGTGCACTGCTCACAAAGAACAAACGTTCTCGTTTGGGGAAAGATCCGGCGACCTTGCTGGCCAGGACAGGGTGCGGCAAGCACGAGGAGAAGTAGTAGTAACTCTCCCCGTGTGCGAGTGGGCATTATCTTGCTAAAATGTAAGTACAGGACGGCTTGCGATGAAGCGTAACGAAACAGGGCGTTAATATCGTCGACGTACCGCTGTGCTGCAAGTGTGCCGTGGGTGACAACCAAAGGGGTCTTGCTAAGAAAAGTAGCGGCACCATAGACCATCAGACCTAGTCGTCGGGCCATATGGCGAGCGACAGTCAGGTGGCACCCCGTTGCTGTTCAAATGGTTGAAATGGCTCTGAGCACTATGGGACTTAACTGCTGAGGTCAACAGTCCCCTAGAACCTAGACCTACTTAAACCTAACTAAGCTAAGAACATCACACACATCCATGCCCGAGGCAGGATTCGAACCTGCGACCGTAGCGGTCGCGCGGTTCCAGACTGTAGCGCCTAGAACCTCTCGGCCACACCGGCCGGCCCCGTTGCTGTCCGGTTCGACTCCAGACGGGTCTTCGCTAGTCATCGGCTCATAATGCAGGACTCATCAGTGAAGACAATTCTACTCCAGTCAATGAGATTGTCGCGCGGGGTTGCTGCGCGGTCTCTGGTGCCTTGCCACGTTCCGCGCGGCCGCCTACGTCGGAGGTTCGAGTCCTCCCTCGGGCATGGGTGTGTATGTGTTGTCCTCAGCATAAGTTAAAGTTAGATTAAGCAGTGTGTAAGCGTAGGGACCGATGACCTCAGTAGTTCGGTCCGATAGGAACTTACCACCAAAAAAAATCGATGAGATTCCAGACGGAGGGCGTGTCTGGAGACGTCCCGGACAGTGGTGGGACACCAACCTGACTGTTGCCCGCCAAACGCCCCAACAACCAGGAGTAATGGTGTGGGGTGCTATTTCTTTACATAGCAGGACCCCTTTGGTTGTAACCCGCGGCACCATTACGGCACAGCGTTATGTGGACGATATTCTACACCACGTTTTGTTGCCCTTCATGGCAAGCTGTACTGGGCCTACATTTTAGAAAATTGATTCCCGCCCGACCACGGCGAGAATTTCTTCTGCTTGTCTTCGTGCTGTCCAAATCCTACCTTGGCCAACTTGGTGGCCAGATCTCTGGCTGATTGAGAATATTTGGAGCATTATGTACATGGTCTCCAACTGGCTCGAGAGTATGACAATCTAACGAGCCAATTAGAAAGAATTTGGCACCATATCCCTCAGGAGGACATGCAATAACACTGTCAGCCAATGCCATGCCGAGTAGCTGCTCACATAAGGGCCAGTGGTGGATCAACGTGTTACTGACTATCTCAATCTGTGAAGCTCTTTTTATTAAAGAAGTCATCCATTTTTTCGGACATTGTAATCATTTGTTTGCCTGTACAAGCGCATCACATCTACCGATTTCCGTCCCATTCGGATAATTCCTTCATGGTGCTTTTTTTGTTTCTAGCGTAAAAACAAAACGGGATACATAAGAACTTTCAGCCAAATCAGTAAAGCCATTCATTTAAATTATTGTATCTACATCTGTGAAAAGTTAATGTGAATCTATGGAGCACTACAGAATTTCTGACTGATATTGATCGTGAAGTGTGGAAAACAATAATTATTGCGACATACAGCACATGTATTGGAACCGAATTCTTGCGTGTGCATTTTTTTAGTGTGCTTATTGCAAAGCAAACTTGATTTACATTCATAATCGGTTCTCAGTCATCGTACAGTTTCAACGTATGCCACGCATATCTGCTGTTATAATTACGGGTAATGATAAAGAAGTACCTAACTACCAGAAGCGATAGTCAACCCAGATACCTTGCGACTATGAAACTAAGTGCTTACTCGCTCGGATGAGAACTCATTGAATGTTAGCGGCCATACGAAATACATAAGCACGCCTAAAATTTTCGAAATCGATTTTCTCAAGAAAGTACTTATCCATGATTACAAATATTGAAGTCCTAGTCGGCCTCAAGCATATGACGAATCTGTGAGGCGAAGTTCGTAAGCTATCCTTGTGAGATATCCAAGCACGCCTCATGGCCCACTCTCACAGCTTTCCTTTTGCAACGACCACACTTCATCTTGTCCAAACTTAACGGAAGTTATCTCGCATATTTTTCTGTACTAGCATTTCTTCCAGGCTGTGGCTAAGCCATGTCTGCGCGGTATCCATCCTTCCAAGAGTGGTGAACACGCATGGAACGGAGCGCTACTTCTGTGAAGTTTCGATGGTAGAGGGTAAGGTACTGGTGGAAGTAAACCTGTGGGGGAAGGGTGTTTGTGTGTGTCGGTGAGTCGGACTTGGGTAGCTCAGTTGGTAGAGCGTTTGGCCGCGAAAGTAGAAGGTCCCACTTTCGAAGCCCGCTCCAGTACACATTTCTAATGTAACAGGAAGTTTCAGATCAGCGTACATCCCGCAGATGACTGGAAATTCGTTCTGAAATTGTATAACGCTCTGACTGCAATGTTAGCGAATGTACCACATTACTCCTCCTCTCCGAATTCGTTTCTCCGTTGGGCGAATCGTAATTAGTACACTCATGTGGTCAAAAAATAATTTACCTGTCCCTTTAGTGGCAGATTACAATACGCACAAAAATAGGATTTTATTGACAAAAATTAATGATGAAAATCACAGCGCCTAATGAATTTCTTTTGTGTTGCAAGTTCAGATATACTATAAATGCGACGCGAATGTTTCACATGAACTTAATCACGAGATGGGTGCATTCCTCCATTGTGATACTGAAATATACACCTCAGTGACTCTGAATCCCAAGAGCGCTGCTTACGAATTGTAACTGATTCAGATATTACGCCCAGTGCACGCACATCACGAACTACGACAATAATTTACAAAACACTGTCAGAAGCAACTGTTATTTTCACTACTGGATACAGCTTAACCAGTTGTTCCTCCATGATTATCGATACTCATCATTCATTTCAAACTAAAGAATAAGCATGAAAATAGTAAATAATATGACGTGTAATGGTATGGGAGCCTCACAATCATCTACATTCATTTTTTGAAGCTGATAACATCGCGACCATGTGTTGCGCTGCACGTGAAGTTATTGTCTTATTATATGAAGGTGATCACAGAACTGAGTCAAAGTCGCCACATTTATTACAAGTAGAGTAAATACAGTTCATCAAACGTCCACAAATGATCAATTAGACACAAAATTCCAAACATTTTAGTTTATTCGTCCAGGAAGTGGACACTCGTAGAGCAATGTACAGCTCTCGGTGTCAGTCCTAAAAAACTCGCTGTTAACTCGAAGACAACTCGCTGCCGTAGAGCTTCTGAATGCCCTATTAGCGGAAGAGTAATGTCACTCTCTGGTTTATAGCATATGACTGGCGTTGTAAAGAAAAGCGGGAACTTTGGTGCCCTCCGGTAGGATTGTTGATAGCCGGAACTATATTGTGGTTACAGTATTGTCGTGTTTCTGCAAGAAGCGGAATATACAGTTGTAAATCAGACAGAAAGGGTCCTGCGTTAGAAAATATTTTATATGGCCTCTGCTGAATGTGTGAATGTACAAACTGTACCATGAAGTTCAACTAGTATTAATATAATTCACTGCGTCTATGATGCATATACGATATTGTATAGAAAGGCTGTAATTACTCACTTCTCTGGCTAAACGATTAACGACACAGGCCAATAAATGAGTAAATAAAGTATAAATACAAGGTGTACAACTTTGCTTTCGCCGTTTGCCGATAGGTGGCGACAACGGTAAGTAGCGGTCGAAAGAAACAGATCGCAGACGTCAGGTTGTTAGCTTGGACCTCGGTAAACATAACCTCATTCAGACATTAGTCGATTCGTGTCTGCATCATAAGGTTGTTCTTGATTGAAAATGTCAGTTTACGAGCCTAATTCTCGTCATTTGCGGGAGGTGTTACTGTTTTGTTACAATATGAAGAAAACGGCGGCTGAGTCTCATCGAATGCTCTCAAGTACGTATGGTAAAGACGCTATTAGTGAAGTAACGTGTCGTGGGTGGTTTCAACGCTTCAAGAACGGTGATTTTAGCGTCTTAGACCGGCATAGTGGTGGAAAAGAGAATGTTTTTGAAGATGCAGAACTGGAGACATTGCTGAGTGAAGACTCGCGTCAAACTCAAAAAGAATTGACACGATTAGTGGGAGTGACACAGAAAGCCATTTCAGAATGTCTCAAGGCTATGGGCATGATACAGAAAGAAGGAACTTGGGTCCCGTGTGAGCTGAAACCAAGATACATTGAACGGCATTTGTGTGTTTGCCCTGCTGTGTGAAGAAGTATGTAACTGCCTGCTGAGCATTCTCGTCCGACAGGAAACGTCGATCCTTTCAGACCTTTTTTGAACGAGCGATGGAGTGATAATCTCGTGAGGAGAGGTCAGCACTGTAGGGCGGGTGCTGGAGTGTCTCCCTTCAGTTAGTAATAAGGCTGGCCTCTCTTGTCGACCAGCGTGCTGTGTCGAATCAGGACCAGCACGGAACTTGGCGCACCATTCCACGTCGGTGTTCTCGACAGACATGGTACCTCATACACACTGTTCATTCTCCGATGGATGACTACCAGTATTTGCCCTTCGGAAGCCAAGAAAAGAGTAACAGCACGATATTCGTGCTTAGATGCGTTTGGTAATGACGTCAGCATAGTTCACGTTTCCGCATTTACCGCACACACGTCGGAAAGACATGAATGGCTCTGAGCACTATGGGACTTAACATCTATGGTCATCAGTCCCATAGAACTTAGAACTACTTAAACCTAACTAACCTAAGGACATCACACAACAGCCAGTCATCACGAGGCAGAGAAAATCCCCGTCCCCGCCGGGAATCGAACACGGGAAACAGGGCGCGGGAAGCGAGAACGCTACCGCACGACCACGAGCTGCGGACGAAAGACATGAATGCCACACTAATTCCTCACCTACATGTCGGTGCTTATGTACTTGCATCGTGGTCGCGTTACGTTGTATACACGTTGCAGCAACGTCCTCAAAAGGAAACTTCTTGATCGTCCCGTACATACTGTCAAGTCACATTAATGTGACCACCTGTCAAAAGACAGAATAACCATACTTTACAGCGCGGAACGCTGCGAGGTTAACTATCCTGGTGCTCTTCGAACCACACACGTACGCTGCAAGCTGTGTGACAAATTGAACTGTGTTGCAGAATAGATGCCATCGTGCCGAGGAAAAAGAAGCTTCATGTATTGGTGGACCTGCTCGCTAAAGGTACATGCATTCTTTTGTTGACACAGTGTGCCTTGCAGAATGACGGGATCACCCAGGGTATACCATGAAAACATTCCCCAGACCAAACGCTCCCTCCTTGTTTGCTTTCAGACGTTTCATGCCATACATGCCAACGACCACCTCTCCGATGGAGTATGGCCATTTGTCGCCACTCAGTGGACGTCCAGTTGTGGTATTGGCGTGCTAATTCGAACTGTTATCGCCAATGAACAACAGTCAGCGTGGGAGTATGGACCAGGCGCCTGCTGCGGAGGCCTATACGCAGCGATGTGTGTTGAACAGTCATTGAGGTGGCACTGTTGGTGGCCCCTTGGTCCACCTGGGCGATCAGCTATTCAACAGTTGCACGTCTATTCGCCTGTACACACATCCGCGGCCGTCGTCACTTCTGTGATCTATGGCCCGTGATGCGCCACAAATACCTCGGCATCCGTTTTGCCATGAGCGGTATACATTAACCATGGAGGTACGCGAATTATTGACAAACTTAGCCATTTCGTGAATGCTTCAAACCTTAGTGCGGAAGCCGGAGATGGTCCCCTTTTGGACGTCAGGTAAATCGATCCCGCTTTACGACGACGGCCGCACTGTATTCCGCTTCTCCCCGACGCGCTTTATGTACCCTCCATTCCTAGTGCTGCTACGTGCCGTCTGTGAGTGGTTTTTACACGTGGTCACATTAATGCGTTGTGGTACGCTGGCACGTCTGCTGAATAGGCAACCCTACAGACATGGTTGTATCACGGGAGGACGCACGCTCCTTGGATACAGCAAGTAAAAATTTAAAATATTACACGGCGATTCTTATTAACGTTCAGAAACCTCCGAAGCGACCTAGAAACCCAGAATCAACTCTGTAGGAATCAACATGGATTCCGGAAACAGCGATCGTGTGAGACCCACCCCGCTTTATTTGTTCATGAGACCCAGAAAATATTAGATACAGGCTCCCAGGTAGATGCCATTTTCCTTGACTTCCGGAAGGCGTTCGATACAGTTCCGCACTGTCGTCTGATAAACAAAGTAAGAGCCTACGGAACATCAGACCAGCGGTGTGGCTGGGTTGAAGAGTTGTTAGAGAGACGTCTACAGACGTTAAAGTAACCTCTGGCATGCCGCAGGGGAGTGTTATGGGACCATTGCTTTTCACAATATATATAAATGACCTAGTAGATAGTGTCGGAAGTTGCATGCGGCTTTTCGCGGATGATGCTGTAGTATACAGAGAAGTTGCAGCATTAGAAAATTGCAGCGAAATGCAGGAAGATCTCCAGCGGATAGGCACTTGGTGCAGGGAGTGGCAACTGACCCTTAACATAGACAAATGTAATGTATTGCGAATACATAGAAAGAAGGCTCCTTTATCGTATGATCATACGATAGTGGAACAAACACTGGTAGCAGTTACTTCTGTAAAATATCTGCGAGTATGCGTGCGGAACGATTTGAAGTGGAATGATCATATAAAATTAATTGTTGGTAAGGTGGGTGCCAGGTTGAGATTCATTGGGAGAATCCTTAGAAAATGTAATCCATCAACAAAAGACGTGGCTTACAAAACGCTCGTTCAACCTATACTTGAGTATTGGTCATCAGTGTGGGATCAGTACCAGGTCGGGTTGACAGACGAGATAGAGAAGATCCAAAGAAGAGCGGCGCGTTTCGTTACAGGGTTATTTGGTAAGCGTGATAGCGTTACAGAGATATTTAGCAAACTCAAGTGGCAGACTCTACAAGAGAGGCGCTCTGCATCGCGGTGTAGCTTGCTGTCCAGGTTTCGAGAGGATGCGTTTGAGGATGAGATATCGAATATATTGCTTCCCCCTACTTATACCTCCCGAGATTTGAGCGCGCACGGAGCCTTTCCGGCAGTCGTTCTTCCCGCGAACCATACGCAACTGGAATAGGAAAGGGAGGTAATGACAGTGGCACGTAAAGTGCCCTCCACCACACACCGTTGGGTGGCTTGCGGAGTGTAGATGTAGATGTAGATGTAGATGAAGCTGAGGCAATTAATTTAATATAAGACACATGGGGGTCGCAAATGTCGGGAAATATCCCAAAAGTGGAAGACAAATGTGACGTCACCAGATGACGCACCTCGCCGTCCAGTGGTTGAGCCCACCGGTATGTGGCACCCAAGTTAGGTGTCCAGGTAGAAGTTGCTCTCGGTCCACGTGCACGACATCAGCGACTGGAGCTCAGGGTTCAAGTCTTGCGTCTGACAGACAGTATTTTTTAAATCGCTTAGACAATTATGTGCTTACATAGAGGTAATATTTATTATCTCAATCGTCGGTCTCGCGGTTTCAGCTGGTTTATTGCACAGTGCTGTACAAGAAGAACCTACCGTACTGCGTCACATGTAAATGGGTGTACACTTCCGAACTGCATCGTTACCATTAAATGGCCTAACTTTTCTTTATTAAATAATGTCTGTAGACAAAAGAAAGAAGGGACAGAAGGACAGAAACAAAAAATAAGATCAACTTTTGTTCAGTTACGGCGAGGACTATATCGCGTAACTTCTACGTTTACAACCGATCACATTTACAAAATGTATTCGAAATTTGCACCGGTTGCTCGATTGCAAATATTGCTTCGTTCAATTCTTCCTTCACACACAAGCCCAATCGCTACACGGGCGGCGAGATAGTCATCTGGTGACGTCATATGTTCAACATTTCTCATCCGTTTTGGGGTATTTCCCGACATTTGCGACCTCCATGTGTCTTATATTAAATTAATTGCCTTGGTGTCATCTGCATCGCTTCGGAGGTTTTCAAACGTTAATTAAAATCAACCCGTATCGTGGTTATTAATACACTTCTTGCGTCTTGCACCGTGTTTCTGCTAGCACGAGAAAGAAGGTTTTCCGCTTGAGCAGCATGTTTTGCACGCACAGCTTATGTCATCTTTAATAGAAAGAGAATTATCGCCCTCTTAACGCGGCTTTGAGACCTACAACGTCACTAAATGTAGACCCTTTGCGGTTTTCGCGTGTGAGGAGAGGATGGGGAAGGCATGTGAACGCACGTTGTCACGAAAGAAACACAAAAGCAGCTTTCAACTTCTTGCAACACATATCGCTGTGACGTTTACTGTTCACTGTAAATCCCTTTCCTAGATTATGTTCCACAACTGATCCACGCGTGTCCAAAACGATGTGAGCTTTTCTTTTTCTGCAGAGCCTTTTGAATTTATTTTTCTCTGGAAATTCGGACTGTTTCTCTCCTAGGCTGTGGCATTAGCTCTGTGATTAGGAAAGATGAATCTATGTTTCATCTGCAGTGATTTGTTTCAATAAAGTTTCACCTTTGTTAGCACGAGGTTAGATTAGGTACTGACAAATTCTCAGTCCATTATTGTGTTCTTCACAGAGTCATTTTGGGCTGCAGACTTTATGAGAAAAGAGGAAGGGAAGTTGGAGTTAAGTGCACCATCCACCACAAGATCATTAGAGACGGAAGACAAACTAAGAATTAGGGAAGAAATTGATCTTGCCCTGTTGGAAAGAAAACATCTCTCCATTTTCGTTAAGAGATTAATGGGAACTGCTATTCTTATTCTCTTCTTCTTTAGTGTTCAACTCTGACGTTGGTTTGCAGTAGTACGCCGTCCCACTTTTGTCTACCTTCCTCTTCATTTCTGCATACGTAACACAACCTACATCATTGCTCCATACATGACATTCTTGGTCGTCCCCGAAAGTTCCTTCCCTCAATAGCTCTTCTGCCATTGTTTCAACGATGTTATTGTGTCTTAAAATGTGTGCTGTTGTTTGGATGTGCCTCCAGAGAAATCTGGTTCCCTGTGCTCTTCATTGGTAACCCTCCAGCTGATCTTCGGCTCCTTGTGTAGCACCCACTCTCTAGGGAGTCTCTGTTGTTTTCCTATCGTCCAAGTTTTACATACTCATAGGACCATACTCCAAACAAATACTTTCGTGATTCGTTTCCTTATTTCCACACTAATGTTCTTGCTGTTCTTTGTAACTTCTTTCTCAGATTAAATGCAGTTTTAACCTGCTGTATTCTGTTCACAATTTCTTTTCGGGTCCTAGAATCCTTTATGATCCTTCTCCATAAATTTTTCTATAAGTTCTAACTCCTCCCTTCCAATTCTCATTTCTAGAAATTCCCATTCTTCTAGATTATTGCGTACCATCACTTTAATCTTTACCTTTTTTTTCATACCATACCAAGAACGGGAAATTCTTTCCTTTGGACTAAGGATCTTCACTAGATTTTCTTTCCTTTGGACTAAAGATCTTCACTAGATCTTCTTTCCTCCCCGTGACGTCAATATCATCTACATATCGTAGCACGTCTGTCTTCTGTTCATTAATTTTTATCCATACCTCAGCTCTTTGGCGAAATTTGTTTATAGCTTTCTGGGTGCATGCGCTTAGTATAAGAGGAGAGAGAGAGAGAGAGCATCTCATTCTTCACACCTTGCTTCTTTGCTTCTTATTTCTTACGGAAATTCCTAATCACAGCCACTTCATTCTTATAGAAGGTGAGTATTACCCGAATGTCTTCGTATTTTTCATCTGCTTTCTTCAGTACTTTGAAGATTTCTTGCCAGGTAATACTGTCAAATGGCTTTTCCACGTGTACAAAGACAGCATAAGTTCGTTTATTTTTCTGTAATTGACTGATAAGAAGCCTAAGTACCAGAATCATCTCTCTTGTTCCTAATCCCCTCCTGAACCAAAGTGATCTTCACCCAGTATGCCCTCCACCTTCTTTTCAACTTTCCTCAGAATTATCGTTATGAGAATTTTTGAAGCATTTTATACAAGGCTTAAGGTTCGGTACTGTTTACATTTCTTAGATGTCGCCTTCATTGATATGGTAACCATGACACATTTTCTGGAAATCAGTAGGTATCGTTATGAATGTCTGCAGCACATTCACTTCATGCTGTTGTCAGCATTCTAGATTAGTTCTGCAAGTATGTCTTCATATCTTTTGCTTTTCTATCCCATATACATTTAAATCTTTTCTCACAGTCTTCTTTCAGAATTTCATCTTCTTTGTCATCTTTGTCAGCTTCCTCCTACTTTTCTATTACATCCTACGATAACGTTGCCCCGTCATACAGTTCCTCAATGTGTTCTTCCAATCTCTTCAACATGGCTTCACGAAACATCATTTTCCAAATTGACATCTACTGCACGCGAGATGGTTGTTTCGTGTTTGTTAAAAAATTGTTTGCTGTTCTGTATGCTACTCAGTCTTCCAGTACGCACATTTTCTTCCACATTCTGGGACATTTCTTGGGGAAGACCTTATTTTGCTTTCCCTGGTTCTCGAGTTTCTCAGTCTACTGTATACACCTATTCCTTGTTCTACAACTGCATTTTTGGGTAGTCTTCTGTTGTCAGTAAGATGAATAACATTCTTGTACTTTTAGGTTTAGATACCCTAATTTTTTTCTTCTGCTCCTTTGCATAGACCAGGTGTAATTTATCCCATTCGTCTTTTGCTACAATGATTTAGAGTTTTTTTAAGTTAGTCTCTCAGTTTTCAAGATTTCTATTTCTATTTTCTGTTTTACAGCCGTTTTCAGTTACATTTGAATCTGAGTGAACTTTTTATCAGGATCCTACTGAGATAACTGTTCGCCTCAGCAGATGGATAGCTCCTGCAGCGTTTAATTTGGTTTCTAAAATATCATTTCATTAAAATGTAGTCGATCTACTGTCTCATTAAGGTTCCTGAGACCATCCAGGTGTATCTCCTCCGCTTGTGATGTTAGAATAGTGTGTTTCAACAACTAATATGTACCTCGAGCAGAGCTCAGTTCGTCAGGCTCTTCTTTCATTTCTTCTTCCGTAGTCCATAGCAGCATGGAATACATCATTCCGGTTCTTCGCCCACAATCGCATTCCAGTCCTCCAAGGCTATCAGGTTTTCATCTCCTTTAGCATATCTTTTCACATTACTTTTTTTTGTAATTTCTTCACCTACTTCTTTGGACGTTGATAAGTTCACTTGTACTATCACAGTGCTCTTCAGTTTAGTTTGAAGTTTGACCAGTATTATCTTAGATGATAGATATTTCACATCCTCTGAAACATGAGCCACTGTTTTTCCTTGAAAACACTCCTATTACTCTCATTACCGGTTCTGTCTTCATCAGTTCCGGTGTGAATGACTCCAGACCAGACCAGAGCAGAAGTCTCCTGATTGAAGCCGTATCATCTCTGAAATGCCAATAATATCCATTTAAGATTTGGTTTTCTAGTTTGTTGCACTGCAGCAGTGTTCTCACATTCCAAGGACTGTTTTTCTTCGCCTTGTCTATATGTTTTACATTCCGCACCTAGAAATCGGCTTGGGGAACTAGTTTCTCTCTGGAAAACTTTTCCGAAAATACTGGCATAGTTTACAGTTTATGTTTGGGGCATCCATGGATTTTTAATGTGATGATTTTCCATTGTCTTCCATACTCAATGTTGTTGACCATCAGTTGATTCTTCTGCCTTCGAAAATTGTTTCTGGTTTCCAGGATAAGACGTTGTCCCGGCCAGCAAACGCTGGGATGATGCCTTATCGCAGTCATCCTTCAGTCGCTGTCTACTTTTCCCGTCACATTATGTTGCCCTCTCTACCCTGGGAAGGTATAGATCAGGAGTTTCCCTTCGTCGAGTACATGGCCTTAACGGTATTTTCTAGATCCATACCGAGCGAGGTGGCGCAGTGGTTAGACACTGGACTCGCATTCGGGAGGACGACGGTTCAATCCCGCGTCCGGCCATCCTGATTTAGGTTTTCCGTGATTTCCCTAAATCACTCCAGGCAAATGCCGGGATGGTTCCTCTGAAAGGGCACGGCCGACTTCCTTCCCCATCCTTCCCTAATCCGACGAGACCGATGACCACGCTGTCTGGTTTCCTTCCCCAACCAACCAACCAACAATCTAGATCCATCCGGTAATTTAGAGGAAAACGCAGAAAACCCAATTCTGGATGCCGTGCGACGATTTCAATCAACGTCCTTCTGAATGAGGATCCAATGTGTTACCATTGCGCTACCTTGCTTGGTTAACTTCTGTGTGTTGTTCCTTTCGTGCATGATTTCATATGGAAAGCCTTGACTAATGTGTGTATAGTGTGCCACTTCATCAATAGTCACTCATCGGTTACTGGGAGTCATAGCAAGGACTTTCTGAACATTGGAATCAGTAGTGGATGTGATGTCGTTGGATGTCATCTTCTCTTTTAGTCCGTCAAGCTCATTCGGCCGCTTTTGAACCCTTCAGCCACCAAACCGTAGTGAAACTCGAAAAACGAATTACGGTGCAAACATAGCGGTGCAACCATGTTCACTATACAAAAACGCAAAAGTGAATTATTGTGTGAACGCCGAAACCGACGTCTAACATATGTGAAGAGAACGCTGCCATGTAGTGGCCGGCTAGCGCAGTAAGGCGTACAGCCAATCTCCCGTCGGTTACAGCAAAACTGATATCGACTTATCCTTATATTATAAAGTAGCTCCTTCTTTGTAAAGTGAAGCACTTGCCGCATACCGTTTCTTGGAACTGCTTTCAGTCCTTCTTCGCCCTGTTGGTACCCAATTGGTGTCTTTTTCTTGGTTCGTAGTCTAGCTATCTGGAGGACCAGATTCTCCAATTATTAGTGCTGTTTTTAATAAAGTGCAGGATGAAACACAAACTGGAATCGTATAATAACAGTTTTTCGCTGAGATTTGTTGAGATTGTAAGTAGACGTTCCTTGTACTCTAAAGTACAACACAAAAAATTCAGCCCGGTCTTCCTGATAACTTCGCTATGTTAACACAAAACTGATAATGAGTTTAATTCGTTCTTCGCATGGAGCATACCGATGTCTATAGCGATCAAGCTAGATGACATAGTGTGAAACTGGACTAAATTGGTCAAGCCAAATGCCGGGATGTTTCCTTTGACAAGGACAGGCCAATTTCCTTCCCCATCCGTCCCCAGACCGAGAGTGTGTTCCGTGTCTAAAGACTTCATCAGCAACGGGACATTAAACACTAACCTTCCTTCCGCCGGCCGCGGTGGCCGAGAGGTTCTAGGCGCTACAGTCTGGAACCGCGCGACCGCTACGGTCGCTGGTTCGAATCCTGCCTCGGGCATGGATGTGTGTGATGTCCTTAGGTTAGTTAAGTTTAAGTAGTTTATGGGACTGATGACTTCAGAAGTTAAGTCCCATAGTGCTCAGAGCCATTTGGACCATTTTTTGAACTAACCTTCCTTCCTTTCTTCTTTCTCCAGGCGAATGCCGTTTGATTCACGTAACATACTGTGGTGTTAGCAGCAAATAAGGCAAGTGAAAGCTGCAGGGAATGCTCGCACACTGTCGGGGGAAGAATCCTCGGAAATTGTAAGAACTCACCTTCCCCCTCTGCTCTACAGCTGAAATTTCCTCGGAGTCTTACCTTGCGTAGAAGCTATTCCTCAGAGTCTTACCCTGCGTAGAAGCTATCAGCCGCAAGGCACCGTTTCCATCTCCTACTGGCTGGAGTTTCCTTGGCAGTTAACTAAATGTGGCTAAAACTGGAACCAACAACGAGAGGAGGAACTCCAAACACAATCAAATAAGAGTAGTAAGAGTCACCTTTTACCATTTACAGGGTCCGTGACTCAGTCGGTAAAAACGGAACTTTGTTATCCATATTTGTGTCTATCTGCTAAGGCCCGCTCTTCTTTTCTTCTTTCGAGCTGAAATTCGTGAGAAACGCTAAGGTCTACGGTGCCTTGGCGGTTATAAATTTAAGATTCCAAGTCATTATAATGAAAAGATATGGTCTTTTATATCACAGACTGTAATACAAACTCACTCATCAAAACCTATTGATGATCTGTGTGTATACTTAAATACGTTTCCTGTTCCAATTATCTGGTTTTTATTACTATTAGATTTTTCGCTCAGCAGATCACAGAGATAAACAAAAACCTTAACCAGTTACCAAAAAAAAGCACTTTGACTCAGTCAGATTGTAAAAGAAACAAATAAATAACGAAATGTTTCTTCAAAGCTTGCCAGAACAATGAAGAAACATGCAAGTCAGTGTGATCTTCCGCCCACGGGCCAAGACAGCTGCTCATCCGGATCTGCAGAAGTTGATCTGTTCTTACGAAAGGCGGGTACTTATCAAATTGTTTGTCAATGACATAAAAGAACAAACGCGACTCATTATACAAGAACGTTGCAACGAACGATAACGACACGCTTTGCGTTCTACAGCCCAACAAATATACGGTGATTCAACATTGTCACCTACTTCCTCTGATCATTCCATCGATTACGTAAAAATTAAATTACTGACGAGACTCAGCCTCTTGGGGCTTTTTAATTTCAAAAAATACCTATGTATTTGGTTAAAAAGGTATTAGTATTCATAATATCGCAGAAGATTTTGGAGCTATAAATTATACAAAAATTTCTCATAAATGTGTACCCACTCATTTTGTGTTGGGTGTTGGGATTCAGTGATTAAGGCACCTGTGGAAACACAACTGCCAGAAAGCCTGCTCAACCGCCACGAGAGTTTTGATCTCGACAACTCAGGGAAACCTCTTATTTCATTTCTGTACTGCGAAAGGAATTTTTCTTCAGAATCTTCGCTGACAGGGGTTCCAAAACCTGCCCTCGGCTTTAATGACTATGTAAAGCTGATAACGACCACAGTTTCAGGATTTCACAGCATACGTTGTAGCAGCGCTGTATTACTTACAAGGATACCACGTGGCAATCTAACTTTTTTTTCATTTTTTATACTTGTAGTACGTGAAGTGCAGAACTCAAATATCACTCTCACAAAACAGTTCGATACAACTCTAAAAAATTCTAGAGATGATCAACTTCGAAGTATCCTCGAGAGCCTTTAGTGGCGTAAAGCAAGAACGAATTTTTAACGCCCCGTTTGGCACTGTGGTGGAATGGTCGCCTTCCCACGTGGTTTTGATTTTCACCTGATGCAACTTTTTTAACAAAGATGCATGCTCTACGAGAATTTCTATGAAGCACACGTAAATATGAAAAAATGGTAGCACTTTGAGATGGGTAATCACTGCACTGATGGTTCGAACGTTGCTTCGCTGATTATTTTTTTTTTTTTCGTCCAGTTCGGATACCTCTTGCATATGACTATAAAATTCATTAAATACACTGTAAGACAAAAAGAAAGACTCACCACGAAGGAATTATCCGAATCGGACTGAAATCGGTAGATGAGAGATACGTTTTCAGACATACAAGTGATAACAACTTCAGAAAAATTGGATGATTTATTCAGATAGAAAGAGCTTCACAATTCTGCAAGTCAACAACGCGTTAGTTCACATCTGGCCCTTATACAAGCACTTATTCGGCTTGGCTCTGACACAGTTGATGGATGTCTTTCTGAGGGATATCGTGCCTAATTCCGTCCAACTGGCGCGTTACATTGTCAAACTCCCAGGCTCGTTGGAGGGCCTTGCCCACAATGGTCCAAACGGAGAGAGATCCGGCCATCTTACTGGCCAAGGTAGGGTGGACAAGCAGTAGAAACTCTAGCTTTGTGCGACCGGCATTGTCTTGCTGGAATGTAAGCCCAGGATGGCTTACCATCCAGGACAACAAAACGGGGCTTAGAATATCATCGACGCACCACTGTGCTGTAAGGATACCGCGGACGACAGCCGAATGGGACCTGCTATGAAAAGAAATGGCAACACAGACCATCACTCCTGGTTCCCGGGCCGTATGTTGGGCGACAGTCAGGTTGGTACCCCACCACAGTCCAGAGCGTTTCCACAAACGTTTTCGCTGGTCATCGGGGCTTAGTTCGAAGCGGCACTCGTCACTGAAGACAATTTTACTCTAGTCAGTGAGATTCCAGGTCGAAGACCTGTGGCGGCACCCGTATTACTACTCTTAAATGATGTCTTTTGCCGGCCGGGGTGGCTGAGCGGTTCTAGGCGCTACAGTCTGGAACCGCGCGACCGCTACGGTCGCAGGTTCGAATCCTGCCTCGGGCATGGATGTGTGTGATGTCCTTAGGTTAGTTAGCTTTAAGTAGTTCTAAGTTCTAGGGGACTGATGACCTTAGAATTTAAGTCCCATAGTGCTCAGAGCCATTTGAACCACTTTTGATGTCTTTTAAATCGTGATTAAAAGGATGATACGCACATTTACTACACAGAGGCAATGATTCCCAAATTGTATGTAGATAATATGTGATTCTACTTACAGTACCTTCTGAAGAAGACAATTTTAAAATTGTCGAAACCGTGGTCAAGATCTAATAAACCTGGATTTTGCAGCTGGTTGGTTGTTATTTCCAATACATTGAAGCTCTTGAATGCACAGTTGCTGAATAGCAGCCATGTTCAAAATTTTTCATCTTTACGCCTCAGAGAAAGGTTTGAAGAAAATGCACCTTTATTTAAGAGTTGCGTTGGTCAGCTATTGAACCCAGGAGACTCATTCTACTAACCGTTGTACCAAAGAGCCACATACACACCGAAGCTTTGTACTCACATTAACACATTTAAGACGCCCGGGAAAACTTTAAAGTCGGTTTTGTCGAGAGTATGTGAGATTTACAACCGCCAAAGCAGTTCGATATTTGTGTAGCGAACTTCACGTACCATAAATGTAAAAAATTACGAAAATCCAAATGCCACATTGTCTCCTGGTTACATAAAGCTTCTGCTTGGATTGTGTAGCACATCTTGAACCGACATTTTCTCCTTGAACAAAAGCGTTTCCAGTGGTGTATTCCTAGAAATTGTGCTCCGTATGCCAGATAGTCTTGTCCTCAAATAAACATAGCCGTTTCTGTTCTGTTGGCAGAACTGGCAGCTCCAGTGCCGACGGAGCCCTGCGCCTACTTTGGTCTGCCAGATGCTCTCCACGCACCGGACAGGATCAAAGGTACGAGCAAGCGTTTCCCACAGGGCTCCCGCCAGATTAGGGGAACAGTAGTGATTTCAAGCTACCGTAGGTTCCAGCACGGGAAAAAAATATATTCTCCTCTCTTCTAGAAGCAGCCACATTTTTTTACGATAAAATATTTCGCTTTACAGAAAGCAAAGTCGTTAGCCCGTCCGGATAGCCGAGAGCGCTAAATCAAACGCTTGCGGGACACGGGGAAACGAACCTGGCCAGGATTGAATCCACCTTACGGATTAACAAGGAGGGCTTTTGAGCCGACTACTGGTGGATGTGGGTTTTAGGCGGTTTCCCACATCCTCTTATGTAAATACTGGGCTGTTACCCAAGTCCACTCCCACTTACGCACTACATAGAGACTTAAAACGTTGTCACTCTTGAACGTGACGTCTACACTAGGCACAGACATATGGGCCACACATATTCCTTCGCATAGAGGTGGGAGGCAATGGTGACCTCAGAAGGGTATCCGGCCCGAAATGGGTCTCTGTATAGGAGCGGGAAAAGGTAAAAAGGGAAAGAATGTAAGCACACTTGTTTCTATAAAATGGGGAAATAACAGAAAAGTGCAATATAATGGGGAAATGTACAGCACTTTCTTCACCTGTTAGACATGTTTTGGAAAGCGAGGCAGGTAGCAAACGTCTCTTCAGTATTTAGAAAGAAAGAAAAAGAGGAATCAGTGAACTGAATTCCACGTATAAGATATACGTAAGAATCATTAACAATAGTCTTAAAGCAATTAGGGCAGCCGTGATAAATGAAGAACAACATGTATTCGAGGGACGACACTAACTTTTTCAAAGATGTTGAAAACTACCATCGTTTTGCTGATGGCAAATTGCAATCATTCTGTGGCTGTCCCTCACATACCCCACCCCTTCCCTTCCCTCAACCCCACCTCGGCTCCAAAAACTCACAGGAGCATGCTTCACCATTTGAGAACGGTGCTTGGGTAGCTCAGTTAGTAGAGCACTTGCCGGTGAAAGGCGAAGACCCCGATTTCCAGTCTCAGTCCGGCACACAGTTTTAATGTACCAGGAAGTTTCAAAAGTTGCTTACTTTTACCATAAAGTATAAATTACAATTATTTAGGGTATGTTACTTGCTGGTTTCACCATTTAATTTGACCCTGAACTTCCTATCGCTCAGCATGTTGTTCATGAATTTCAACGTTGTTTTGCATTTGACTCTCTTTGCCAGTTTTAACATGAGACCATTTAGCCATACAGTGTCGTACGCTGATGTCAGGTCTATGAAGACTATCCCTGTTTTCTTCTTTTCCTGAAAGCCTCGTTCAATGTGTGTGGTAAGTGCCAGCACCTGGTCGCAGCAGCTTCTTCCTTGTCTAAAACCTGCTTGCTGGTAGTGGACCTACACTCCTGGAAATGGAAAAAAGAACACATTGACACCGATGTGTCAGACCCACCATACTTGCTCCGGACACTGCGAGAGGGCTGTACAAGCAATGATCACACGCACGGCACAGCGGACACACCAGGAACCGCGGTGTTGGCCGTCGAATGGCGCTAGCTGCGCAGCATTTGTGCACCGCCGCCGTCAGTGTCAGCCAGTTTGCCGTGGCATACGGAGCTCCATCGCAGTCTTTAACACTCGTAGCATGCCGCGACAGCGTGGACGTGAACCGTATGTGCAGTTGACGGACTTTGAGCGAGGGCGTATAGTGGGCATGCGGGAGGCCGGCTGGACGTACCGCCGAATTGCTCAACACGTGGGGCGTGAGGTCTCCACAGTACATCGATGTTGTCGCCAGTGGTCGGCGGAAGGTGCACGTGCCCGTCGACCTGGGACCGGACCGCAGCGACGCACGGATGCACGCCAAGACCGTAGGATCCTACGCAGTGCCGTAGGGGACCGCACCGCCACTTCCCAGCAAATTAGGGACACTGTTGCTCCTGGGGTATCGGCGAGGACCATTCGCAACCGTCTCCATGAAGCTGAGCTACGGTCCCGCACACCGTTAGGCCGTCTTCCGCTCACGCCCCAACATCGTGCAGCCCGCCTCCAGTGCTGTCGCGACAGGCGTGAATGGAGGGACGAATGGAGACGTGTCGTCTTCAGCGATGAGAGTCGCTTCTGCCTTGGTGCCAATGATGGTCGTATGCGTGTTTGGCGCCGTGCAGGTGAGCGCCACAGTCAGGACTGCATACGACCGAGGCACACAGGGCCAACACCCGGCATCATGGTGTGGGGAGCGATCTCCTACACTGGCCGTACACCACTGGTGATCGTCGAGGGGACACTGAATAGTGCAGGGTACATCCAAACCGTCATCGAACCCATCGTTCTACCATTCCTAGACCGGCAAGGGAACTTGCTGTTCCAACAGGACAATGCACGTCCGCATGTGTCCCGTGCCACCCAACGTGCTCTAGAAGGTGTAAGTCAACTACCCTGGCCAGCAAGATCTCCGGATCTGTCCCCCATTGAGCATGTTTGGGACTGGATGAAGCGTCGTCTCACGCGGTCTGCACGTCCAGCACGAACGCTGGTCCAACTGAGGCGCCAGGTGGAAATGGCATGGCAAGCCGTTCCACAGGACTACATCCAGCATCTCTACGATCGTCTCCATGGGAGAATAACAGCCTGCATTGCTGCGAAAGGTGGATATACACTGTACTAGTGCCGACATTGTGCATGCTCTGTTGCCTGTGTCTATGTGCCTGTGGTTCTGTCAGTGTGATCATGTGATGTATCTGACCCCAGGAATGTGTCAATAAAGTTTCCCCTTCCTGGGACAATGAATTCACGGTGTTCTTATTTCAATTTCCAGGAGTGTATTACGATAGCTGTATCGGCGCCACTGTGGTAGTCATGAAGCGGAGTGATTTTAATTATTGTAACTGTTCCTTGATATCTTCGAAACTGGCTCTGGGACATAGTCGACATCCGAGCACCTCATCGACACGGTTTGTAGACACACGTGCCACCTGTGGTGGAGCGTATGCCACTCGAAAAGTGACACGACAATACTGCCGCACGAGGCGCCACATCTGGTGTAATGCAGAACCACGAATCATCGTTGAACGCAATAAGACGCCGCTCATGAGCAATCCACGCTACCCAGCTAGCGCTCCACTCCAAATGCAGTTGTTAGTGTTGTGGCAACAATGGATAGGACGGAAAATTCCTAGTTGGAGTGCTGGCAGTCTCCGACGAATGTTGCGGGGTGGCACAGAATCCATTACTTATTCCCGGATGGCAGTTTCTGATGTGAAGGGATTACAATGTGCTTGGTGCAGAACGCGGCTATTCTCTCCTACGGTGGACAGACGTAATCGACTGAACTCTCGATGACGAGCGTGGCTGCCCTGACGTTCCCATGCAGTCCAACATCGGGATACTGTCACATTTGAAGCCCCACACCTCTGGACATTGCACGATTCAACTATCCAGCCAAATGGAGTCCCACGATGACGTCCCATTTTCAGGTCGCTGCTGCCGACGTGTGCTTTGTAGTGCTTCTTTATAATGTTAGCCATAATTGAAAATGCCGCCGCGTGTGAAATCACATGTGTGATTCGTTTTCTAAATGCAAAGAAAATTAAATCAATGGAAATTCATCGACAAATCTGCGAGGTTTACAAACAAAATTTTATGAGTGATTCAGTGGTTAGAAGATGAGTCAGGCTGTTCAATGAAGGACGTAAGCAAGTGCATAATGAAGAAAGAAGTGGATGCCCGTCTGTGGTTACTGATGAACTGGTTCACATAATTGAACATTAACCACAACTGTAAGTTTACACTTAGTGCCCTTGCTATGGAAGTTCCGAAAATCTGACGAACACTAATTTAATGAAATTGTTACTGAAAAACTGAAATTTCGAAAACTTTGCTCACATTGGGTACCCAAAATTCTTACTGAACAACACAAAAAACAACGGATGGGCAGTGCACTCCAGTTTCTGACACGCTGCAATCAAGAAAGCGATTGTTTTCTTTCTCGGGTAGTCACCGGGGATGATACTTGGGTATCGTGTAACACCCCTGAAACAAAACGGCAATCAATGGAATGGAGGCACACTTCATCCCAACAAAGGTTAAGCCTAAGCTAATCTTAACACCTCGAAAAGTCATGTGTACCGCTTTTTGGGACGGAAAAGGCATTTTGCTGATTGATTTCTTACCACAAGTCCTAACAATCAATGCACATGGTTGATGCGAGACCATTAAGAAATTGCGTTGCGCAATACAGAACAAGGGCCGAAGATTACTGTCAATTTTTTTTTTCCAGAGATAATGCCTGATCTCTCGCGGCGAATGTGACCAAACAACTCTTACGGGAATTTCACTGCGACGCATTTGATCATCCTCCTTACTGCCCGGACCTCGCTCCTAGCGACTTTCATCTCTTCTTACACCTAAAATCTGTCCTTGGTGCTGACAGAACATGTTACCACATGGTTGAATACACAGGCGGCAACCTTCTATGAAGAAGGCATACAAAAATTTGTGCCATGCTGTGACAGGTGCCTACAAAATTTCGGAAGCTATGTAGAAAAGTAGTTCAGTAGTTTTAGATTTTTATACAATAGATGTTTTTTTCTGTATGTATACACGTTGTTTCATGTAACCAAACAGAACGTACTTTGTGGACAAACCTCATACAAGCATCCGATACTAGAAGCAAAAAAAGTATCAGTAAACAAGGGCTCTAAAATGGATATCTTAAGAGCTATGACCACTTTTTTTAACTTCGATACCGCCAAACAAATCTTTGCTACTGCTACCTCTCTGCTTCCATATTTTAAGAGGTGATATTGTTAGCAGTGTCTGACTGTAGCTGTGTATTCTTTGATTGCTCTGGGAGAATGCTCGTCAAACTAGAATATGTGAAATGTTAGTTCACTTTATTACATAAGTGAATAAAAGATTTACTTAACTTTGACACACTCCTTTGACGCAGGAGTATTAGATAATTTACAACAATCCTTGATTTGCAAAGTATCACTTGATGCACCAATTAACAAACTGTTCTCTAGGGGTAAAAGGTAAACAGTTACTAAAGGATAAGTTCCTGAGAAACTTTAAGGACTCCTTGGTCCTACACTATGATGTTGGCTCGTTCAGACGAGGCCACGAACCGGGGAAAGAGTTCTTCAATACACGGTTCTATATGAGCGTCACTGCGAGGGCACTGCCGTGCTGAGAGAAAGGGCCTGTCTTCTGGTGCGCCTCTCATTGTAGTTGCGGATATCAGAGCGACCTTGCTTATGTCTGTTGTATCGATTCACGTTGTCGACTTTTGGTGTGGCATCGCAATCTCTGGACGAGACCACAGATAGTACAGACCGAAACAAGGAAAAAAAGGCCAGTAAACATAGGCTCTAAAAGACATAGCTTAAGAGCTATGAGAACTTGTACATCTTCACTACCGTAAAACACATCTCTTCTACTCAACAAGTGCTCATAGCTCTTAAGGTATGCAGTTTACAGCCCATGTTTAATCGACACTTTTGTTGTTTGTTTGGTCCAAAACACCTCCACTCAAAATATGGAAAGTGGAGAACTTACAGCAGAAGATATATGTTTCACAGCATCGTAGATTAAGAAGTGCGCTAAGATCTTAAGCTATGCGTTATGCGTTTTAGAGTCCATGTCTACTGAGACTTTTTTTGCTGCTAGTATCGTGTGCTTTCAACTGCATCCTTTTTTTTATCAGTCTTCTGACTAGTTTGATGCTGCCTGCCACGAACTTCTCTCCGGTGCCAACCTCTTCATCTCAGAGAAACAACCTACGTCTTTAATTATCTGCTGGATGTATTCCAGTCTCTGTCTCCCTGTAGAGTTTTTGCCCTCTACAGTTCCCTCTAGCAGCATGGAAGTCAGTCCCTGATGTCTTAACAGATGTCCTGTCATCCTCTCCCTTCTCCTTTCCGATTCTGCACAAAACCTCCTCATTCCTTACCTTATCAGTCTACCTAATTTTCAACATTCGTCTGTAACACCACATCTCAAACGCTTCGAATCTCTTCTGTTCCGGTTTTCCCATAGTCCATGTTTCACTACCATACAATTCTTTGATTCAAACGTATATTCTCAGAAATTTCTTCCTCTAATTAAAGCCGATATTTGATATTAGTAGACTTCTCTCGGCCAGGAATGCCTTTTTGCCAGTGCTAGTCTGCTTTTGATGTCCTTCTTACTCCGTCCGTCATTGGATATTTTGCTACCTACGTAGAAGAATTCCTTAACTTCATCTAATTCGTAACCATCAATCCTGAAGTTAAGTTTCTCGCTGTTCTCATTTCTGCTACTTCTCATTACTTTTTTCTTTCTTCGATTTACTCTCAGTCCATATTTTTTACTCATTAGACTGTCCATTACATTCAGCAGATCATGTAATTCTTCTTCACTTTCACTCAGGATAGCAATGTCATCAGCGAATCGTTCCATTGATACCCCTTCACCTTAAAATTTAATTCTACTCCTGAACCTTTCTCTTATTTCCATCATTGCTTATTCGATGTACAGATTGAGCACTAGGGGTGAAAGACTACATCTCCGTCTTACAGCCTTTTTAATCCGAGCACTTCGTTCTTAGTCATCCACTGTTATTATTCCCTCTTGGTTCTTGTACACATTGTATGTATATTACCCGTCTCTCCCTGCAGCTTATCCCATGTATTTAAGCCCTGTAAACCTATCAGGCCTCGTAACTAAATAGAGACAACACTAAAGCACTCTGGTGGCCGTTCCATCTGTCACAGATATTTTGCAACTCCAATCATTTATACAGGGTGTTACAAAAAGGTACGGTCACACTATCAGGAAACATTCCTCACACACAAAGAAAGAAAATATGTTACGTGGACATGTGTCCGGAAACGCTTACTGTCCATGTTAGAGCTCATTGTATTACTTCTCTTCAAATCACATTAATAATGGAGTGGAAACACACAGCAACAGAACATACCAGCGTGACTTCAAACACTTTATTACAGGAAATGTAATGCCCCCGTAATTGAAAGTCAAGAGGGTTGAGGTCAGGAGAGCGTAGAGGCCATGGAATTGGTCCGCCTCTACCAATCCACAGGTCACCGAATCTGTTGTTGAGAAGCGTACGAACACTTCGACTGAAATGTGCAGGAGCTCCATCGCGCATGAACCACATGTTGTGTCGTACTTGTAAAGGCACATGTTCTAGTAGCACAGGTAGAGTATCCCGTATGGAATCATGATAACGTGCTCCACTGAGCGTAGGTGGACGAAACTAAATTGAGCTCTAACATGGAAATTAAGCGTTTCCGGACACATGTCCACATAACATCTTTTCTTTATTTGTGTGTGAGGAATGTTTCCTGAAAGTTTGGCCGTACCTTTTTGTAACACCCTGTATGATTCAAGTGTACGAAACTACATTCACATCCGATCGTGTCTTCTGGCAGCTTCACATTTTTTGCCAGCGATTGTACAAAAGCCTTGAGTATTATGTTCTGCGAATCCGCTGCTGACCTTAACCCGGCGCCTTCGCTGTCGACAGATGCGCACACGGCGCTGCAGCACCTGTCGTCCAAGATGGCGCTGGACTGCTCGGCGTGCCACCAGCTGTACAGCGGCGGCGTGCTGCCCACACACTCGCCCGACGCCAAGCTGGCGCCATAGGACGCGCCTCGCCGCCTGCCACACGCTCCTACTCGTCGCCGGCCCGCGACTCCTCCCAGTCCTCCGGCGTGACGTCAGCTGCAAGAGGCGCGCTGCTCCGCTCCACCACTTCCGTGCGTCTCCAGGGAGACGTCACAGCCCGCAGTCGACGGCCGCCGATAGACTTCGACAGCGCAGCATCGACGATTCGTAGCACCGTCTTTGCATCCGTACGCCTTTCTACGAGATCACTGCGGGAGCGAGTGTTCCACATTTCCCGATCGTGTGGCACAGACCTAATGACCTATAAATTGTCACAAGTTAAAGAAGTGTTGTGATACTATAAAAAGTTGTAAAGTATTATGGAGAGCAGAACTATATCCTAGACTGTGTGTATTCTCCAAAGAGTAGGCAAGCAGCCTCTTTCTTGCATTTGGACCGATAAAGCACTCGTGGTACGAATATTGTATGCAGTGGACTTCGATTTCGAGTAACTTTGTCTACAGAAACCCATGCACAGAGAAACTCGCAGCAGTGTGACTAAGCACCGTTAGCATATTTCTCCCAACGTCTACTTCACAATCTCTGATGATAGTAGTTGTGCATTACTACTCAGAAAACAGGAGAGTCTCACTCTTTTTACGGACGAAATATTCTATCACACCAGTGCTCTTAAAAGAAAAGTGTGGGTGGACTGTGTCCAGGTCCAGTAACGAAATACTTGTGTAATTTCGGACATAACGTACAACATGCTCTTAGTGAACACCACAGAGATGTTTACTTATACATTTTTAACAATATTTTGCTTTTGGCCGCTGAAAGTGCTGATGCTTCGAAACTGAAACGTATACCTCGACATGAAACAGTAGTAGCCCATTGATTAATGACTAATGTTTAAAATAGACTTTCACTGTAGAGCAGATACAATCCCGTTGAAGCTATTGTAGTGCACAAACACCCAACTTCTCCATTTCTGTCTCCTGTTACTGTCATGGATACTCAAAGTGTTAGATTTCACGTTGACTGTAGGCAGCCAATGTCGTACGACGAGTTGTCTCAAAAAGTCGTCACAGCTTGTGTGGTGCACAGTCCAAATACCGTGCTAGAGTGGACGGTATACCTAAGAAAACTGAAGAAGTGATTTTGTGTCCAAATGACATCACTGGTCCTCAGTGTTATACTGTCTTGGTCCTGAAAACTGAAATTTATGTTCATGTTACCTTTACACATTTAAGAATGTACATGTATATGATCACGCAAGCGGCGTAACTTGATGAAAGGCTGCATGTCGCTTACCGTCTAATACTATGTACAGTTAGCAATAGACTTCCGCATACATTAGCACGCACTGTAATGTTGAACGCTTCGCGTTATGTTGTACGATATTAAATGGGTCGTTATTTATGCGTTTAAACAGTTTTCTTTTATTCTACAACGCTTACATAGAACCGTTTCCTCAACCACTGTGATTTACAGCTGAAATGTATCGTTACAGCATACTGAACGCTTCGAGAACATCTGCAAGTAAGTGGAGAAGCGTGACTGCCGACAAGTAAGTAAGATTTGCAACCAGCTCTATGTTACGTAACAAAATTGTGGTGTCAAATTATGCAGACAGGTTTCTAAACCCATTTTCTAATGACCGACCTAATGGTCGGAAATGAATATATCAAGTGTTACTTAATCTTCAGTGAACAATACAGGTGAGATAGGTTTCGGTAAACTGCGTCTCTCTCCAACGGAGAAGTGATACAGCCAACCGGTTGCAAATAATTTTTTTAATACATTGACCTAGTTTTCGACACCTCTAAGGGTGTCTTCATGAGAACGAAATTTTAACAACCGTAAAGCTACTATGCGAGAGGGCAGTAGCCAAAGCTTCGAGCAGACATACTCATACAGTCTGGAATCACGCGACCGCTACGGTCGCAGGTTCGAATCCTGCCTCGGGCATGGATGTGTGTGATGTCTTTAGGTTAGTTAGGTTTAAGTAGTCCTAAGTTCTAGGGGACTGATGATCTCAGAAGTTAAGTCCCATAGTGCCATTTGAACCTTTGGTACGTATACCTTGCAATGATGTTGTTCAGTGCAAGGTATATGTACCAAAGGCTGGAACTTTTTCATTTTTAATTTTTTATGTCTGCAACAAGCTTTGTTTACTGCCCTCTCGCACTGTAACTTTACCATCGTTAAAATTTCGTTCTGATGAAGACATCCTTAGAGGTGTCGAAACCTAGGTTAATGTATTAAAAAATTATTTGCTACCGGTTGGCTGTATCGTTTTTGTTTGAAACTTATATACGGTTGCTGAAAGGCAGAAATGTTCAAAATTGTGCTTGTATTTCCTTTACATCCAAAATGACGCCTCGTCATTGACGGTTCGGTCATGAAGAAATACACGGTCGCTATTTTGTAAACTGCTTGTGTCTCTACTGTTTGTGTTTCCTTTACATGCCGAATGACGTATCATCATTGATAGCATTGCCTTGAAAGAAACACAAAGTCGATTATCTGTTGTGGTGATGTTAGAACGAATATTATGACGCAACAGTTCTGTAGTTTTGTCATTTATTTAATGTAAAAAGGCAACATGTTTTGGGAAGTCATGATCCATTTATCAAGTTCTATAAGCAAGGCAAACATAACTCATTATTCTACATACTAAAATAGATTTATCTGATTTCTATTTACAGGGAGGTTCTCAAAAATATGGAAGCACCAGTAGCACAACACACTATCATGCCTAATATGGTGTTTTCGAGGGAATATTATACCATTCGTCTTGCAACATAGTGGCAAGTTCAGGTAACAATGGCCGGCCGGAGTGGCCGTGCGGTTCTAGGCGCTGCAGTCTGGAGCCGAGTGACCGCTCCGGTCGCAGGTTCGAATCCTGCCTCGGGCATGGATGTGTGCGATGTCCTTAGGTTAATTAGGTTTAAGTAGTTCTAAGTTTTAGAGGACTGATGACCTCAGATGTTAAGTCCCATAGTGCTCAGAGCCATTTTTCAGGCAACAATGATGGAAGCGGTTAGCGATCACACATCTTTCTCACCAAAGTGGACCACAAAGGCTCAATAATATTGGTGACTGTGGAGATGTGACAATTCGTTCTCGTGCTCACAGAAATAGTTCTTGAGGATGGTAGCCGTGTGAACAGAGGCTCTGTCGTCTTGGAACACAGCATCACCATTTCGGAACAAATATTGTACAATGGGATGGACTAGATCCTCCAAAACGGTCACATAGTACTTGGTAATAAGCAGAGCTTGCAGAGTAACCGTGGGACCTATGGAATACCACACTGCTGGGACACAAACAGAAGTTTTAATCAGTGTAAACAAGACTCATCCGAAAAACGACATTTTTCCGTTGCTCCATAGTCCAGCTTTTGTGGCTTCGGTACCACGTTTTCCTGTTGCGGACGTTTGCATCACTGCTTAGTGGTTTTGACATTTCAGCTCGCCCTGCAATTCGCTGGTTATGGGGGTCCCTTTCTGTTGGTTTGGTGCTGAGTTGTTTCGCGAGTGCAACATTCAGCTCTGTAGTGTCTTTTGCAGCTATCGTCCTCTTTTTTCCCTCCACCGCCGGTCACAGTGTACCGTCCCCATTCAAGTATTACAAGTAACTTGGAAATGACAGTGAAAGAAAAAAGCCGGCCGGGGTGACCGAGCGGTTCTAGGCGCTACAGTCCGGAACCGGGCGACCGCTACGGTCGCAGGTTCGAATCCTGCTTTGGCATGGATATGTGTGATGTCCTTAGGTTAATTAGGTTTAAGTAGTTCTAGGGGACTGATGACCTCAGAAGTTAAGTCCCATAGTGCTCAGAGCCATTGTTTAAAAAAAAAATTAATATTGGATTATAAGTGAACATTAACCTCTCTGGCGAGATACAATTTTCTCTCATGCGTGTTATTATTATTATTATATAAAATTCTGTGAATCATTTTCGAGTGCAGAGAATAAAAAGATGCACTTGAAACAATAATAAACCAGATACCTGAAAAAGGAGCCATCATTTGTCTTATTTTAGCCGTTATCACTTCTTGTCTTCGATGCGAGTAGACGGACATGTTGTTGAGTGCCGTTGAATGCAAGCAATACTGTGTCTTTAATCAGATAATATATTAGCTTAATGTTATTATTCACTTTTAATTTGTAAGAGGTGAGCCCTATCTAATGTCCGCTTCCTTGAAATAACCTGCATTTTAAGTAATTTACAACGCAACAATTGTGGTGGCCGTTGCAGCCAACGACGCCATTACGTGGCAAACTTAAATTATACACTTAGCGGAAGAGAAAAACTCGCCCGCTACAATTGTAATAACTTTTTTTTCACAGCCGCCAGACATTGCAGCAGAGCATGTAGTTTTAAGATTTCTATTTTCAGTTCAATAGCCGAGATCCACGGCCACGACCCACTACAATGCAAACTCTAAAAGTGGTAAGAAATAATCCTCTAGCGTGTGTGTGGGCAAAATGCAAATAATAACTAATGATCTCATTCTTGATTAAGAAACCTAATTAGCCGAAGCAATAATCTGAAAAAGTTTATTTCATTTTTCGACGTATATGTCCATGTTCTAAGATCAGCGTGTCTTATAGTTAGTAAAGTGACAAATAATTTTGTTACAGATTAACTTTGATTAAACGGACAATTTCCACAAAATCAATTTAAAGTCACTCAAAATCAAAACCAAATTATCAATTATTTTCAGCAAAGCCCACCACGTTACGATAACAATACTCCATCATTATCAATGCATAATTTATGTAAAAAATAATAAGTCACACGAGAGCAGTTACTCAACACACACTTTCATCCGTGTTGTGACTTACCAGATGATATCTTTCCACTTTCTCTGTCTGCGGTATATATCTTCGATACCGAGCACCATCAATTTGCCCATGTTCGAATTCGCTTAGCTCCAACATGCGTCTCTAAAACCTACACAGAATACCGTCCTGACCACGACTGACACGTGCAACGTATTGAAGGCATTGGACAGGTCCCCCCCGTTCGTGGTCAAACACAGCAGCGCTACCTATGGGCTTCGCTGTCATCTCTCTTTAGTCCAAGCATGCAATTCTCACAGTGTTTCAAAATTTTTAACCAACCCCTGTATGTTTTCCATGCAGTACACGTACCTTAAAAGTGTCGTGCCATTAAGAGTCAAATGGCTCTGAGCACTATGGCCGGCCGGAGTGGCCGAGCTGTTCTAGGCGCTTCAGTCTGGAACCGCGCGATCGCTACGGTCGCAGGTTCGAATCCTGCCTCGGGCATGGGTGTGTGTGATGTCCTTAGGTTAGTTGGGTTTAAGTAGTTTTAAGTTCTAGGGGACTGATGACCTCAGGTGTTAAGTCCCATAGTGCTTAGAGCCATTTGAACCATTTTTGAGCACTATGCGACTGAACTTCTGAAGTCATCAGTCGCCTAGAACTTAGAACTAATTAAACCTAACTAACCTAAGGACATCACACACATCCATGCCCAAGGCAGGATTCGAACTTTACGACCGAAGCAGTCGCTCGGTTACAGACTGTAGCGCCTAGAACCGCACGGCCACTCCGGCCGGCGGCGTGCCATTAAGGACAGGCAAAAATCTGCAAGCGACAAAACTTCATTGTCAGTCGTATAAAATCCATTCCACATGTAACGTGGTATAACAATCAGAATTACTGGTGGCACTTAACAATCTTACCAAACTCGGCAAAGTGGCTGACGAAAAACCACTGCAAATCACCTATCAACGGTTGTAACACCCTATTCGTATATATCAGTGCCAGTTAACAAGAAACTATTGACTCAAAGACATCGGGACGTCTGAGTGTTTATATTACACAGGTACCTAAAAATTTTCTTACTCGTATATTAAAATGCTTTGTATCTATTTAGATCCAGTAAACACACAGGCAGCTTGTATACTTTGAATTTATAAGGCCAAGATTATTTGTTAAAGATTTCAGAGAAAATATAAATATCTTCCGCTTTCAGTGGAGAACGACTCAAAAGTGTTAAAAGAAAAGTCAGACGTGGCCAGTAGGCTACTCTACGGCCAATGTAGCGACGTTCTTGGGAAATGAGGCCACCATACTTAATTTCCTTTAACCGTAAAATGCTTTTTACTTTTCCAGTTTGTAATTCGTAATGCATGCAATGAGCGCAGTTTGGGGGCTCATGGGTCAGGAGTTAACCGTACTGATTTAATTAGTTACCAACGTTTACGAACGTTTGAGATACCAACGAATATTGTAGCATCCTGTCAAATCTCAATAGATGCAAAGCATTGTAATATAGGAGTAACAATGTTTTTAGGTATTGCTATAACATAGATATGCAAACATTCAATAATCTCTGAGGCGACAGCAGTATCGTTGGTTGCCACTGATGTGTACGCACCGCCGGCCGGTGTGTCCGAGCGGTTAGGGCGCCTCAATCTGGAACCGCGCTGCTGCAACGGGCGCAGGTTCGAATCCTGCCTCGGGCACGGGTGTGTGTGATGTCCTTAGGTTAGTTGGGTTTAAGTAGTTCTAAGTTCTAGGGGACTGATGACCTCAGATGTTAAGTCCCATAGTGCTCAGAGCCATTTGAATCATTTTTTTCATGTGTGCGGAACTGTGTCACAAACTGTGATAGGTTACTGACAGTATATTTTCGTTACTCAGTGAACAGATTTTGGTCAGACTGTTAAGTGCCAACAGTAATTTCTATCGTAGTACCAAGTTAAACGTAAAATTGAGAGTCCCGTGTACGTTTGAAAATGTAATTTTGCAGCTTGCAAATTTTCACTTTGCATAATGGCATACTATTTTTAAGATACGTACACTACATGAAATACATTGACAGAATCAGCCAACACCAGTATACGACGTAGGAGGCTCAACTTCTATGGTCACCTACAACGAATGAACAACAACAGGCTTACCAAGAAGATCTTCTCATTGGTTAAAAGCTACAAGACTGGCAGCCAGTGGCTTAATGAAGTACTAAAGGACTTGGATTCGGCTGGGATCTCTGATCTTGAGGTAGAAGATCGTACCATATTTAGTGTTATGGTAGATTCTTAGACACCACCACCTAGAGTCCCTAAACGTCGGAAGCTCCTTTCACAGGAGAGGAAGGAGAAATTATCAGCAAAGGTAAAGAGATATTGGGGACGGAAGAGAGCATCGAAGAAGAACTAGTCATAAGCGCTCCTTAGTGGGCTTAAATCAATAAAAAAATACACATATTCAGTACGACAACGTCAGTACGTGAAATAATGTGAAATAAGGAGTTGTGGCCCTTGCTCACAGAACTTGATAATAGGATCATGATTTTCCCAAAATGTTGAATTTTTTCAAATTAAATAAATCACACATTTTGACACTGATCATTACCAATGCGTCATGATCTTAGTACGGAATGCACAATCGGCTGTCATTTGCGTTCGGTGCTGTTTAACACTGTTAAACAGCTCATGTCGGCTTGTCGAAGAGGAAGAATTTATCTTTATAGGAATTCGCGAATGTCCTCTCAACTTATGCAGTGCCAGGAATGCAGAACGAATGTGCAGAGAAATTTTTTCAACAGTGGCCATCCCACTAGTAAGAAATTAATCTATCGTCTTCGGTAGAAACGTCCCTTTCACGACCCAGAGAGCCGGACAAAGTATTACTCGCACTTTAGAGTTTGAAGTGATCATGTACACACCATTAAGCATCAGAAAACGTGCCAGTAAAACGCAAAAATAAAATTATACAGTACTGTTGAGCAGAAATTACACCCCCAGTCGTCAACATCGCATGCAAACAATGAAACCAAATGATATCACACGCAGAGTTCATTTCTGTCACTGAATTATGTTGTAATGCATGCAGTGAGCTCTGCTTTGAATAATTAGTATGAACTGAACTAGCAGCTGTAATCTGTAACTAGTTTATACCAAGAAAAATCTAAATATTTGTGTTCAACTATGAGTTCCTTATCTAAAAGTACAGTGGAACGTCATTTATCCGGACTGGATGCGACTTTAGGTCGTCTAGATAATAAAAAATGCGGGCAGTCCAGAATGCCAGAAGAAAATACAATGGCATTACACTATACTCTCGCTAAGCTGACTATTCCTGGCATATATGGGTGCCGGATTAAAGGAAGTGTCTGAGTGTCTGAAATTTATTTTATTAATGTATTTTATGTTTTATTTATTTTGAAAACATAAGAGATATAGTGTATCGTACTTTGTTAAACCGAAGGATACAATTTTAAAACAGAGGATACACTTTATTACATACAAAAATACATTAATTTCCAAAGAAAACTTAGTCCTTGAGTGTATACTATACATAATTATACAGTCGTATCACTCATTATGAAACATGTCCCTAATTTTTAACGGCCGCAATGATGATACGCGTCGGTGGCAAGCTTTATCACGCAACCGCTTTACAAGCATTACATCGGTACTGCATGTAGCTGGCTGTTGCATAATGTACTCCAGGAAGACCTCGGCAGCTTCTGCACCAGCAGTGCGAGAAATCTTCATGCTCTGTCCGCATGTGTCCTCTTCTTCACCACTTTCATCATTACTTTCTTGCACGCTATTTATTATTTCTTCATCTGTTAAAATTTGGTCCGTATCACTGTTTTCTTCATTCAGCCACTTAGTAACACCTTCATCATCAATTTCTTCTCCTCCTGGAAGGTTGTGGAACATGTCAGCGCACAAAGTAATTGATAATTTCGAACTGACTGGCTCATCGATGTCACTCACTACTGGATCCAACTCGACATCAATGAATGGCCGCAATTTTCTCCAGCTCTTCATCATGGTAGCGCTCTCCACTTTATCCCATGCTTCGGCTGCTTGGAAAACAACATCACGTATGTTAATTTCTTTCCACGCCTTCACCATAGTCTCGATAGAGTCATTTTCACTTTCGTTCAGCAAGGAGACGAGAAGTTAATGTCGATAATGACGTTTAATTGATTCCAAAATTCCCAGGTTCGTAGGCTGAATTAGGGCTGCCACATTGGGTGGGAGAAAGAGTGATTGTATGCTATCGAACTATAGAGAAACATGTGAAGGATGACTGGGAGCATTTTCAATTATAAGGATAGCTTTCGGTGGAAGCTTTTTCTTCTTTAGCTCTTTTCTGACTTCTGGTACAAACGTTTCATGGAACCAGCGAGAGAATATTTGTCTGTCCATCAACGATCTCTTCTGAGCGCAATACTGAACTGGTAGAGTATTTATGTCATTGTGTTGAAAACAACGTGAGTGTTGAAATTTTCCAATCACCACAAGTGGTAGTTTATGACTTCCATTTGCATTACAACACACCATTAATGTAACGCGCTGTTTCTGTTGCTTGTAACAAGGAGCTTCCTTCTCGTTCTTGGCAGCTAATGTTTTTGAAGGAAGCATCTCGTAAAGGAGCCCTGTTTCATCAGCATTATACAAGGCATCAGCAGTTAAATCTTCTTCCTCTATTATCTTCCGTATCTTGCTTACAAACTCATCAGCATCCTTATCGTTAGCTGAGCGACTTTCCCCAGTGATTGTCAGCTGCCGAATGCCATGTCGTTTTCCCAGTTTGATGGCCAACATTCGCTAGATGCAAACAAGTTACTACCGCCGAGTTGTTTGTTAAATGCAGCTGCTTTTTCCTTCATAATTGGGTCACTGACTGAAACTCCTGAGTTGTTGTATGAACCATCTATAAAAAGCTACGGCCAGTTCTTCATTCTCACTCTTTCGCATAACCTTCCGTTTTCCCAACTCACTATCTATTTGTGTTGAGTACTGTCGAATAACATCTTCTTTCTTTTTGATGTCACAAATAGTTGCTCGTCCAACATTGAACTCAGCAGCAATGGCTTTCTGCCAAGAACCTCGATTTAACTTATCTAAAATTTCGAAATTCAAATGGTTCAAATGGCTCTAAGCACTATGGTACTTAACATCTGAGGTCAACAGTCCCCTAGACTTTGAACTACTGACACCTAACTAACTTAAGGACATCACACACATCCATGCCCGAAGCAGGATTCGAACCTGCGACTGTAGCAGCAGCGCGGTTCCGAACTGAAGCACCGAGAACCGCTTGGCCACAGCGGCCGGCTAAAATTTCGAGTTTCTGCTGGAGGACTAGCGTAACCTGTTTCTTTTTGAAGACGAGTTTCCGAACTGTAAAGAAAATTACAATTTCAAGTAAATTATATAAAGCATTGTTTAACTAAGCATTGTTGCGCATGATAATTCATTGTGCACGTGTTTTTGGATGTGCGACGGATTACTGAGAGGCCAGACTACAGAGGGCCGGATTAGCGAGAGTCTAGTGTAGTTGATGCTATAAACACACGCGTTATACTTATTTTCAACAAAAACACGAATTGCACGTTATTTTGACATCAATTTTGGCCAGATAACGGAAAAACCTCTATTATGCATCGAAATAATCAGCAAGAGTCTTTTGAACCAGATTCGAATGTCGTTTACGTCAGCACAATCACGTAGGCATTTCCCAAGCCTTAAGGCGTCAGTGAAACTGCTTTGTCTGGAATCTTTTTTATTTCCATTGATTTTACAGTAAAGATTATCTTCTCTGGCAGGGTGGAAGTCGGACTGATTCACAAAATGGAGTGTGACAGTGAATGAGTATACAGCAGCTTCGCCATCTGCACCCGATGTGCAGATCAGGACACAGCATTGATATCATCCAGATGGCCGGGACAGTAATCTTTAGGCGCAAGCCTACCACAGCTCAGCCTTTCCCAGCGCACTCAAAGAGGTATCGCACTTAAGCGGGTACCGACAGCATACTACGAATGGCGGGTGCCGTGAAGGCGGTGGCCCAGGACCCAGACCAACACCGGAGCATGCAGCCAGGAAGGCAGTATTCAGGTGTCTCGAGGTACCTCGCGCAGCAGGGCAGCACTGGGTGTGACTCTTCACCAGGAGAAAGCCCAGGCTCGCCCACATCTTCTTCAGTCACAGCAGTGACCAAACAGCAGTGGCACCTTGCTGCGGCTAAGTACCATTATAACCAGCTGGCTGTGGTCTCGAAGGAGAGGTCTTCAGTCAGCCGTAGGCAGCACATCACGACTCGCTGTTCAAGGTAACTAGTGAGGTTGTTATTCCGTCGGAGTCGCAGATGGGACGACCAGATGTTGAGACTGAGGCTTCGCAAATGGTCGTATTTAAACTGTACAGAATGTCATTGCATCCGGCAATGCAGCTGCTTTCTCGCATTTCCTGGAGTTGTCAGTGATCGTGTCCCCATTTTGGTGTTTCTGTTATCGTCAGACCTCCTTTCCTTCGCTTCCATCAGGGCAAAGACGCCGTGCAGTGGCTGAGTACGGAGGTTACAAGGCACGCAGAATGACGCATTAGGTACCGTCATGCTGCGCCGTCTGCACTTCTTAATTAAGGCTCGGCTCTATGTGGAAATGTCTTACTGACAGTCCTGTGCTTTCTGCAGCATTTCAGTCTTGCTCTCCAGATACTAGTTTTGACACACTGTATGAGCCGTATTTGCCTCCCTGCCGTCTGCGCCAAGTAATAACTTTAAAAATTTGTATGCTCGCCCAGGGACTGAATTTTCTTTGCAAAAGTTCGACCAAATAACCTATTATTTTGTCTAGCTGCGTTGTTGCCTCTTTATGTCTCATAATGTCTTCAGATTGAACGCCAATTCCATCAGCTGATCCATAATCACCATCATCAATCTCCGAGCAAACGGTGATGATTTTGTCATCAGAAATCATATCGCGGACATTGACATTGCCGTTTGGTAGCCACTCATTTACATCATTAACGCCTATGTCTGAGAATCATGGAACCCTTGTAAATGCTTCAGCATCAAAGTTTTTCAACGATTTTCCATTATTCATCCCACGCAGTACATTTAACTTTTCGCAGATGAGTACTGTAGCACCTTCTTCCTCCTTAGTCACATTTTATTCTAGATACGCAGGGGATCATAGCACTGTACAAATGATGTAACGTATATGTAACCAATATGTGACGTTTCTACGACAAATATTGCGTATGTTCTTCTGTGAAAATGGACTCGATAAGCAATCTGAGGTATCAGTTAACGGAATCTAACCTGCATAACACTGTGTGCGTGTTGCGTGAGTGTCAGTTTCACTGTTCTTTAAGCCCTCAACAGATCGTTACATGGAAAACTTTAAATTAACATTTGGATAAGCTATCTGATTGTGTATTCGAATATGAAAAACTACGGGAGCAAATTAACCTGTAACAATGAATACCTAAGCTATCTGACTGCGTTTTCGAACAAGAATTTACAAGTGATACAGAATATGGCTTGTGCAACGGAATTTACTGGGTTAGAGTACATGACACGTTCTGGTGTGTCAGTGTCTCTGTTTTGACCCTACGTTTTGCACTCACCTCTTCAGAAGATTGCCTTTTTCCATGTGGTTTACAGTAATTCGCATCAGCATGCAGCAGGAATGGTTAAAGCTTATTGTTACTAAGAATGAATTGAATAAAAAGGAGTTTCCTTGGGTCATATTAACTACTAAATAACTTGTGAGTAGCCATTTCATAAGTTAAGTCTTCCTAAAAACTACAGAAATCATCATGAACAAGTATTAATAATGACAACGACATAGGTGTCAATAATGGCTGAGTGCCAGATTAACAAATTATTTCGATTCCACAGTTACATTAACATTTAGTAACCACAGAATTTATTTATTAATTAAATGTGGAGACTAATTATTAATATTTGGAGAATAAGGAAGCTTCTTTACCTGATAAACAAAACATGGGATTATTGCAAACTCAGACTAACAATCACGAGCGTAACCCTGCAATTGCTTTTGCGCTGTGCTCGCGAATTTTACCTTGAATTCCATCTTCAAGTGTAGTTAAGCCATCTAAATCTCTCCTGGCTGTATAAATGAAATCAGGCCTTGAGTGGTGGTAAGATCTTTCATCACCGACGTGAGGGTAGCGTGACACGTCTTCTGTCTCCGAGCTCTCGACCGACACTACTACTTCCATTCTCGCAGACAGACCTCGTCTCGCAACAATGCTTAAAATCACGCTCCCACGTTTCTCCCTCAGGTTGTTACTACAGATATCTGAGTGCTTCCACGATGCAAATAACAGCGTTAAGTTGGCTATATTGTTTTCAATGTAATGGAGAGGTCTGACACATGCCTTACAAAGAGCGTCGAATTGTTAACTGGCATCTTGACATAACCTGTGTATGATAGTTGGCTGAATTTAAATTTAATGGTTCTCTTCATAGTCTAATGCCGCTATTACGTCTGGAACATCAAATACTGCATAGTTACTGTACTAAACGAAATTTTGACCAGTTCTGCCGGAGATCAGTATTAACGAGGACTGGACAGACGAGATTCCACTGTAATCAGTACTGCATATATTGCCGTCTGTACAATTTTCTGTCCAATAACTAGGGACACGTTGTGTACTATCAGAGCCATCATCTGCCTTGATATTTTCTTATTCATGTGTAACTAGTTTAAGACCTTCGAGCTCTCCCTTAAAATTGCCAGGCGTAAATGTTGAAGTTCACACAGAGCGTACAAACGTAAGGGTGGCTGTCACAATAATTGTCCTGCTATAAACTTCAGAACTACATCTCTCCTGGAAAATCATTTACAAAGACTAACTGCAGAAAATTGTTGACGCTTTGGTGGCCACTTGTTGACATATTGCATTTTGGCTTCTGTCTCCCATTCTTCGGCTGTTTGTTTGACGACATTTGCAACATTCCACCAGCACGAGTGGCTGGAATTTTCAAAGCTTCGCCCTTCGTTGCTGGTGGGACCATTTATGGAGGATGAAGCTTTGACAAACCCAGCCACTATTGCTGGCGAAATGTCGGAAATGCAGACCAACAAACGTCGGACGAAGAATCCGGAAAAGAACCCAACAGGAAAAATGTTTAAGGTAATTGGTTACCGATAGTAGCAATAACATAGCAGTAAATTCTTTTTCTGTCTTACTGTTGTTGGAGTTTTCAGTCCGAAGTCTGTTTTGATGCAGTTCACCACGCTAGTCTATCCTGTGCGAACCTCTTCTTCTTTGCGTGGCTTCCACACGCTATATGCATCTGAACTTGGTTACTGTACTCAAGCCTTCGCCTTCCCCTAAAATGTTATTAACATATTTCTTTCCACTGACAATTGATTGATGCTTCAGAACGCTTTCAATCAATCAATCCCTTCTTTTAGTCAAGTTATGCCACAATTTTTCCTCCAATTCGGCTCAATACTTCCTTATTTGTTAATCGATATTCCCACCTAATCATCTGCGTTCTTGTACAGCACAATATTCCAAAACTTTTATTCTGTTTTTGTGTGAACTGTTATCGTTCACATTTCGCTTCCATAGAAGGCTATACTTCAAACAGATACATACAGTAACACTTAAATTTATATTTCAAGTTTAGAAATTCCTCTTTTGCACGAATTCTTTCCTCGGTAGTATGATTCAACATTTTATATCCTCTTTGTTTCGACCATTATAAGTTATTTTGCTCCACAAATAGCAAAACTCGTCTACTACTTTTAGTGTCTCATCTCCTCATCTAATTCCCTCGAAATCGTCTCCTTTAATTCGTTTACGTTCCATTACCTTGTTTTATTTTTGACTGACATTCGTCTTGTAATCTGTTTCCAAGACACTATCCATTCCGTTCAAGTGCCCTTCCAAATTCTTTGCCCTCTCTGACTGAATTACAATGTCATAAGGAAAATTCAAAGTTTTTATTTCCTTTTTTCTTTAACTTTAATTCTCTTTCCAAATTTCTTCTTGGTTTGCTTCACAACTTACTTATCGTGCAGATTGAATTATACTAGGGATAGGCTCTAACCCTGTCGTATTACCTTCTCAACCGATGCTTGTCTTTGATGTCCTTCGACTCTTATAACTGCAGTCTGATTTCTGTACAAGTTGTAAATAATCCTTCGCTTCCTTTATTTTATATCCGATACCTTCAAAATTTAAATAAAGTACTCGAGTCCTAATTGCAAAAAACCTTTCTCTAAGTCTACAAATATCATAAACGTGCAGGACATGTATTCGCATTTTCGGAAATGGGCAGCCTCCAACTGCAGAATGATGGAATGATGACATTGAAAATTTGTGTCGGACGAGGACTTAAGCCTGGAATTCCCACTTGTCGTGAGCGGTCGTTTTTTCTCAATGTGAGAAGAGTAACTGCATAAGATATTCACATCAATGTGCAGTTAGTATCACCAGCAACAAAACAGAAATGGAATAAGAACGCTCTCCTAGCGAAACAATCAAAACAGCATCAGCACGCAGCCGACATATGGACGGTTGCACCGAGAATCCCATGTCCGTCAGGCATGTTACGGGTACGTCTTCTCGAAGAATGTTCCATTTTGTCCGTACGCTGGTCCAAGTCCTAGTATTACACACTCACTTACAAGTCATCTTCTCATGCCCAGGACATATCAGCTGCCACGGAGGGGCCTAGAAGAGAATACCGAAAAACTTGGCATAATATTGACGGAATCTCGAATTGTGCAAGATAAAAGTAAAACGACCTTGCAGGAACGTCCAAAAACAAGAACGCTCTTATCTCCGTGAAACAAGTAAGGAATCGATTGGTCTTTTATTCAATTCACTGCGTTTGTCTTCGTAGGTGGTAAGTAGGTCCCATCTAGGAACAGAAGTTGCTTCGGCGCAGTAGCATCGGGAGCCGTATGTAGAAGGAAGTCAAGCATTTTTCGAATCAGCTGCTACACCGCCGCAAAAGATCCACACTGCAGTCGATGTTCGTCCGTGTCAAGTGTTGTAAGTAGGCTGTTAGGTTTTTATGTTGGTAGCGCCACGTAGCGCTCTGTATGAAAATCACTGACTGTGCTGTGTGCAGTCTGAGGCTGGTTGGACTCTTTGTTGGAATATTCGCTTGTGTAGTGTTGGGTAGTTGGATGTGAACAGAGCGTAGCGTTGAGCAGTTGGAGGTGAGCCGCCAGAAGTGGTGGATGTGGAGAGAGAGATGCCAGAGTTTTGAGAGGTCACTGTAAGCGGAGATCTGGACGTGTGTCCGCCAGAAAAAGGAAATTTGTAAAGATGGATGTCATATAGGACTTTTGAACATTATTAAGATAAATACATTGTTTGTTCTCTATCAAAATCTTTCATTTGCTAACTATGCCTATAAGTAGTTAGTGCCTTCAGTAGTTAGAATCTTTTATTCAGCTGGCAGTATTGGCGCTCGCTGTATTCCAGTAAATCGAGTAACGAAGATTTTTGTCAGGTAAGTGATTCATGAAAGGTATAGGTTATTGTTAGTCAGGGTCATTTTTTTGTAGGGATTATTGAAAGTCAGATTGCATTGCGCTAAAAAAAATATTGTGTGTCAGTTTAGTGATGATCAGAATAAGTAAAGAGATAACTGTCTGAGTACGTTCAGTTTTGCTCAGCTGTCTGAAAATCAAATAACGTTAGAGGTTTACTAGCACAGTCATTTATAATTTTTGCAAGGGGACGTTTCAGTGGTGTGCCACAGGCGACAACGCAGCGAATCTGTCATGTTAACGCCACGTAGCGGAGGTGTGTCATGTATTTTCTGTTAACAGCTAGATACCTGGTAGCACGAGCGGTCATGCCGAGGAGGACATGGTGCACCGAACGGGGACCCAGGACCATGCGATCGAAGGATACCGGCTTTCCAGAACGTTCCGGGAATGATCTTCTCATCATTAGGCCATAAACATCACGTGCTATAGTGTTTGTGGTAAGAGTTGGCATGGACACAACTGTATTCGATAAATGAGGCCTTGATGTGTGACAGGGAGGTAGAAATGCGCCCTACTGCAACGAGTGGCATTCGGAGGGAGGGTCCAGTTCATCAGTGACGGTCCGGTTAGTCCGGTCCGCTGGCGCGTCCATGATTTAGTCATCGCACTTTTATAAAGGGCAGCCTCTTTTCCACAGACGTTGATAAGAGCAAGGCTGCCGTCTCGAGGAGGAGTTAGCGTGTCGTAGTGGACTTTATTCACAAGATCCACGCTCGCAAATTATCGAAAAGCCACCAGCAGTCTGTGTGCCATTGCCTAGGGCATCGACGGCATAGTCCCGACGTCAGATGGGTGTTGACAAAATCAACCCATTGTATCATGTCTAATGTCACAGAAGGTTGCCAGAAACATACGTGCGGATCACTTGAAGGAGGCTTTTATAGTTAACTGAGGGAGTTCGCTGTATGTCCTGCGTGAAGGGACACTTAGTACCTTGGGGGTCGACTGAGTCTTCAGCGTACCACTACGGATATCAGAATAATCCGCTTCAGTTACACAGGCCAGCAGTCAGATCGCTTCCAGTGGGATCATATGCGCTTGACAAAAACTATAGCGCAACAGATAACTGACAGAACAAGGGTCGCCCAGCAAACGTGAGACATGAGTATTGCTCCTCACAAAACATAGTAAACATTGGGATCATCTAAATATGGAATGAAACACTCGTCCACATTAGTCCGTATTTATTATGAAGTTCCCCACTAATATACAAATTAACAAGAAATAGTCACAGGAACTATTCAATGGAAAAGACACGAAAATTGACAGTTATTAACAGAAATAGCCCTAGTGTAACATTTAAATGACTTTGTGGAGATCTGACAGTTTGGATGAATGGGGCAAAACCGTTTCTTACAAATAAGTCATGGGCGATGGACGCACAGTTATCGCGTGATTTCACCTGAATAATGACAAACTACAACACGCAGATAACATCTAGGGATAAATGTGCCCTCAGTGACTCGGGAAAAGCATAAGATTTGTAGAACCTTCTCGACCCTAACAACGCACCTAAAAACTCGCGATATGTCTCTTACGCTGCTCGCCCGAGATGTAGTCTGCCACCACACTCTTCAGCAGTGTGCAGAATTGCGAGCGTCATGTCCAGATGCAGTCTGCAATACGTCATTTAGTGATTGTGGGAACATCCACTCTCTCCACACTCTACAGATCAAGTTTCCTCTTGAGAATCGGCAGCTGAAGTGTTGTCTAGCAGACTTCGTCTCCTCCCTACTAGTCTGCACGAATCCTGTACAGCAGCGAAAAAGGGTGTGCAAAATGCTGGCCAATGATATTGTTGTGAGCCAAATAACTAATTCCCCACCAACTAAAGGTTTTACAGTATTGACCAGTCGCCTAATTTTGACGTCCACAGTTCTTAAACCACATTTGTCGCACTTCCTCTCTCCAGTTACGTGTTTCACTTCAGCCAGTATGATACTCTCCATGTCTGAATATCTTGAAAAGTATCGTCCTGACGTCAATCCGCTCAGCGATTTCTTACGATTAACCAATGAGGTACCCTAATAAAACATTTTAGAGAATAAGTTATTCATCCCATGTAAAGGGGCTCCAGAACGTCAGATCGACGATGTACAAAGACAGAAAAGAATTCGTGGACACAACGTAGCTGCGTCACCTCTCACGGAACACAGAGGTCAGTGTATGTGTCAGGCTTCCACATACACAACATTCCAGGAAGCCGACCCGGCGGCGAGAAACCAAAATTTTTTTGGCCGGATGGCACAGCTTGTACAAGACAAGATTCAGCGCTAGCACAGGTGTTCTTCCAGTCACGTTATACGATTTCTTTGTACGGAGGCGTGGGCCTCATTGCAGAGGACAAAAATTTGCAAAAAACTGCGGGAGTATGATCATCAGGTGTCAGGGCCAAACAATGCCTCAGCTGTGGCATCGTACCTGCCGCGAGCGGGCACTTCATCTCATGGCGTGGGCTGGGCGGTTTTTTAGGTTAGATGGCCTTGGGCAAGTACAGAAAGGGCAACAGCCTCAACGGGTGCGGGGCAAAGTGAGGACATGCGGGGACCAAGCAGCAATCGGAATTGTAATTGTCAACTGTCGAAGCTGCGTTGGTAAAGTACCAGAACTTCAAGCGCTGATAGAAAGCACCGAAGCTGAAATCGTTATAGGTACAGAAAGCTGGCTTAAGCCAGAGATAAATTCTGCCGAAATTTTTACAAAGGTACAGACGGTGTTTAGAAAGGATAGATTGCATGCAACCGGTGGTGGAGTGTTCGTCGCTGTTAGTAGTAGTTTATCCTGTAGTGAAGTAGAAGTGGATAGTTCCTGTGAACTATTATGGGTGGAGGTTACACTCAACAACCGAGCTAGGTTAATAATTGGCTCCTTTTACCGACCTCCCGACTCAGCAGCATTAGTGGCAGAACAACTGAGAGAAAATTTGGAATACATTTCACATAAATTTTCTCAGCATGTTATAGTCTTAGGAGGAGATTTCAATTTGCCAGATATAGACTGGGACACTCAGATGTTTAGGACGGGTGGTAGGGACAGAGCATCGAGTGACATTATACTGAGTGCACTATCCGAAAATTACATCGAGCAATTAAACAGAGAACCGACTCGTGGAGATAATATCTTGGACCTACTGATAACAAACAGACCCGAACTTTTCGACTCTTTAAGTGCAGAACAGGGAATCAGTGATCATAAGGCCGTTGCAGCATCCCTGAATATGGAAGTTAATAGAAATATATAAAAAGGGAGGAAGGTTTATCTGTTTAGCAAGAGCAATAGAAGGCAGATTTCAGACTACCTAACGGATCAAAACGAAAATTTCTGTTCCGACACTGACAATGTTGAGTGTTTATGGAAAAAGTTCAAGGCAATCGTCAAATGCGTTTTAGACAGGTACGTGCCGAGTAAAACTGTGAGGGACGGGAAAAACCCACCGTGGTACAACAACAAAGTTAGGAAACTACGGCGAAAGCAAAGAGAGCTTCACTCCAAGTTTAAACGCAGCCAAAACCTCTCAGACAAACAGAAGCTAAACGATGTCAAAGTTAGCGTAAGGAGGGCTATGCGTGAAGCGTTCAGTGAATTCGAAAGTAAAATTCTATGTACCGACTTGGCAGAAAATCCTAGGAAGTTCTGGCCTTACGTTAAATCAGTAAGTGGCTCGAAACAGCATATCCAGACACTCCGGGATGATGATGGCATTGAAACAGAGGATGACACGCGTAAAGCTGAAATACTAAACACCTTTTTCCAAAGCTGTTTCACAGAGGAAAACCGCACTGCAATTCCTTCTCTAAATCCTCGCACAAACGAAAAAATGGCTGACATCGAAATAAGTGTCCAAGGAATAGAAAAGCAACTGGAATCACTCAATAGAGGAAAGTCCACTGGACCTGGCGGGATACCAATTCGATTCTACACAGAGTACGCGAAAGAACTTGCCCCCCTTCTAACAGCCGTGTACCGCAAGTCTCTAGAGGAACGGAGGGTTCCAAATGATTGGAAAAGAGCACAGGTAGTCCCAGTCTTCAAGAAGGGTCGTCGAGCAGTTGCGCAAAACTATAGACCTATATCTCTGACGTCGATCTGTTTTAGAATTTTAGAACATGTTTTTTGCTCGAGTATCATGTCGTTTTTGGAAACCCAGAATCTACTATGTTGGAATCAACATGGATTCCGGAAACAGCGATCGTGTGAGACCCAACTCGCTTTATTTGTTCATGAGACCCAGAAAATATTAGATACAGGCTCCCAGGTAGATGCTATTTTTCTCCACTTCCGGAAGGCGTTCGATACAGTTCCGCACTGTCGCCTGATAAACAAAGTAAGAGCCTACGGAATATCAGACCAGCTGTGTGGCTGGATTGAAGAGTTTTTAGCAAACAGAACACAGCATGTTGTTATCAATGGAGAGACGTCTACAGACGTTAAAGTAACCTCTGTCGTGCCACAGGGGAGTGTTATGGGACCATTGCTTTTCACAATATATATAAATGACCTAGTAGATAGTGTCGGAAGTTCCATGCGACTTTTCGGGGATGATGCTGTAGTATACAGAGAAGTTGCAGCATTAGAAAATTGTAGCGAAATGCAGGAAGATCTGCAGCGGATAGGCACTTGGTGCAGGAAGTGGCAACTGTCCCTTAACACAGACAAATGTAATGTATTGCGAATACATAGAAAGAAGGATCCTTTATTGTATGATTATATGATAGCGGAACAAACACTGGTAGCAGTTACTTCTGTAAAATATCTGCGAGTATGCGTGCGGAACGATTTAAAGTGGAATGATCATATAAAATTAATTGTTGGTAAGGCGGGTACCAGGTTGAGATTCATTGGGAGAGTGCTTAGAAAATGTAGTCCATCAACAAAGGAGGTGGTTTACAAAACACTCGTTCGACATATACTTGAGTATTGCTCATCAGTGTGGGATCCGTACCAGATCGGTTTGACGGAGGAGATAGAGAAGATCCAAAGAAGAGCGGCGCGTTTCGTCACAGGGTTATTTGGTAACCGTGATAGCGTTACGGAGATGTTTAATAAACTCAAGTGGCAGACTCTGCAAGAGAGGCGCTCTGCATCGCGGTGTAGATTGCTCGCCAGGTTTCGAGAGGGTGCGTTTCTGGATGAGGTATCGAATATATTGCTTCCCCCTACTTATACCTCCCGAGGAGATCACGAATGTAAAATTAGAGAGATTAGAGCGCGCACGGAGGCTTTCAGACAGTCGTTCTTCCCGCGAATCATTCGCGACTGGAACAGGAAAGGGAGGTAATGACAGTGGCGCGTAAAATGCCCTCCGCCACACACCTTTGGGTGGCTTGCGGAGTATAAATGTAGATGTAGACGTAGATCGCTCCTGAAACTCTCAGTTGGTGGTAAAGGGGGGCTGATCGGACAGCGAGTTACTATCCTAGCCTTCTCTGCCTTTCCTGGCTTTTCATGGACCCGACTAGACCACACAAAATATCACATACAGAAATGTCACCAGAAAATAGAAAAAGAAGCGTAGACTGCTCAATCCTGGCAGTCACTGATGTTGCTTATTACAAGCGTTAGATATTTATTAACTAATAGGGAAGGATCTCGGTGTGTGACGGGTTTAAACCAGTTAAAATGAAACATGAGACGTGCCAGTCCCTAAACAAGTTTATTTTCACAACTTGATCAGGCTCATATTGTCGTCAGACTCTGACGACTCCCAAGGCTAAAAATGTTTCTCTGGTGTAGCTGTGCACGAGGTACCATTCAAGTTCCCAGAAGGAATTACTTTTAACGGAAAACGCCACCTGGGCGAAAACTACCTGTTTATCATCGCTAGCTATTTAGTATCTGTCGTCTAACCTCAACCCACACATAAAATTAAAAAGCAAGCACTCAGTAGCAAAATCAAATTTCTTTGTTATATCTGGAATCAAATGCTGTAATTACCCTAATTATTTTTCTTGTATTAAAATTCCACCACTCTGGAGAACGTGGGGTCGCGAGTGATAAGAGAATAATTAACGTTACAGGTTACTTGTGATATGTTCACAGAAAATACTGTGGGGGAAGGGAACCAAACACTGAGTTTTATTGGCAGAGCATTTAGAAGATGTAACAAATCTTCAAAAGACACTGCCTACACTATGCTTGTCCATACACTTCTGGAGTACTGTTGCCTCGTATGGGATTCTTAACAGATGGGACTGACATCGAAAAACTTCTAGTAGCGGAGCTCGTTTCGTAACATCGCAAAATAGGGGAGAGAGTCTCAGGGATATGATACGTGAGTGGGGGTGGCTATCATTAAAACAAGGGCGTTTTCGTTGCGGGGAGGTCTTTTAACGAAATTTGAATAACCAACTTTCTTCTGAGAATCCCAAAATATTTTATTGAGGCCCACCTACATAGGGGTAAACTACCATAGCAATAAAATGGGAGAAAGATTTAGGTGTTCATTTTTCTCGCACGTTATTCGAGAGTGGAACAGTAGAGAGGCAGACTGAAGTAGATGCAGATACAGATGAATGAAAAGGGGAAAAATCAACAGAAAAGAGAACGAAGAAAGGAGAATGAAAATGAAGAAAAAAATGACAGAAAGAAGGAAGAGGCACGACAGATGAAATGGAAAGACGGCAGGTACATTTGTTATGACACAAAGAACCTGTTATACTGTTGTATCAGAAGAGTAGTGTTTAGACAAACTGAGAGGCGAGTTTTAATAATGATAACAGAGATTGTTTTGGGTTTGTTGAACAAAGCACAGCTTCAAATTGGATATGGGCTCTGTAAGATATATACAGCTCAGTCACATTAATGTGACCACCGCCTGTGTTTGACGTCAACATGCAATAACCACTGACAAATGATAGGTGGCAGCACTAGCAGTGAACTATATACAGGGTCATTCTGCTGCCCCTACCTACGGTTTTACGCAACCTGCAACGGCTTCTAATAACCTGGGAAAGATTTTCGTATTCTCTCCTTTGCTGAGTACTCCTACAAAAAATAAATAAATAAATGAAAGGAACCTCTGTGCAGAAATAAAATGTTGTTAAATTTTGTACTGGGATACATTTTCGCTACAGCCCGACCTATCGAATTATTCAAGAAAAACGAACGAAAGTGACCTTCAAACACGTTTCCTTGAAAAATTCGAAAACTGTGGCCTCCAGTGAAAACGTATTCCAGAACAAAATTTAACTATATTAAATTTCCTATAATAAGGTCCTGTTCATTTTTTTCTGTAGGACTAACAGTTTCGGTGAAACGAGCGAGGGAAATGAAAATTTCGCGTCTGGTTTTAGAAGACGTTGCCGGTTGCATAAAGCTCATAGGTAAGGGCAGCAGAAAAATGGCTCTAAGCACTATGGGACTTAACATCAGAGGTTATCAGTCCCCTAGACTTAGAACTACTTAAACCTGACTGACCTAAGGACATTACACACATCCATTCCCGAGGCAAGATTCGAACCTGCGACCATAGCAGCAGCGCAGTTCCAGACTGAAGCGCCTTGAACCACTCGCCCACAGCGGCCGGCAGGGGCAGCAGCAACAACCTTTGTGAAGCATGTCAGAGAGATGCAGAAAGTTGTGCTGTCGTAGTCGATTTATCTGTCGTCCAAAAGGGCTTCTGGGACAATCGTTTTCGAAACAGCTAAGTTTGCAAGCTGTTTGTGTGTTGCCATGGATAAAGTACACAGTGTAAGGCAAAATGGCGCTGTGCAAACCCTGAGGCCGAGGCAACTGTTATGCTACACCGGCCATAGATGACAGGGTGGAACGACAGCTATGGAGACGTGCACTGGCGAATAGACGTGCAACTGCGGGGCAACTGACTGCCCTGAAGAAGCAAGGGGCTACCGCAACGAACGTTTAACAAACGTTGCTGCATTTGGGTCTCTGCAGCTTGCGCCTGGTTCATGCACCCACGCTGGCTGGTGACGAAGGCTGGAATTTGTACGCCAGTACCACGACTGGACGTTTATTGAATAGCGACAGGTAGCGTTTTCAGATGGATTATGTTTTGTGCTCCATCGGACAGATGGTCGTTGGCACGTAACGCCCGAAACGTCTGAAAGCAAACAGCCTGCAACAACCGTCGGAAGCGTCCAGGTTAGAGGAAGGAGCGTTATGGTCTGGGAAATGTTGTCGGCAAGGCACAATGGATCAACACAAGTATGCATCTATCCCTGGGGACAATGTCCAACTCTACATGCATTTTTTTCCTCATCTCGATGGCATCTACCAGCAGGACAATGCAACATGTGACACAACTCGCAGTGTACGTGCATGGTTCGAAACGCACCAGGATGAGTTTACCGTATTCCTCTGGCCACCAAACTCCTCGGATTTAAACCCAGTCGAGAATTGTGGAACCGCCTCGATCGGAGTGTCCACGCTGTGGATCCTCAACTGAGAAACCTAGCTCAGCTGACAGCGGCTTTGAAATCTGCATGTTTCCACATCCCTGCCGATACCTTCCAGAATCTCGTTTACTCTCTTTCTGCTCGTCTGGCAGCGGTCCGCGCTATAAACAGCGGTTATTCAGACTTCTGGTAGGTAGCGACATTAGTGTGACTGGACAGTGAATATCACGAGATTCTTGTTCCTGAACTATAGCAGGTAGAAAAATGGTTAACGAGATATTTGGTACAACGTGAGAATTGGACAGTACGATCTTGTAGTTGACTGATTGAGATGAGATGAGGCGTCAAACACATATCGTTCTTGCCTGAAACGGCATGAGAAGTATTCTCGGGTCTGCCGCTTTTGGTACTCATTATATGTGTGGTAGCTACAGTCACTGAGACAGACCAGCCGTTGTGTTATGCAATAGATGGTTGCCAAGTTGTGTTCTTATTATCTCCAACGGTAGCCACCCTTACAAATACGTCATTGTGTACCCTAGTTTCCAATCTATATTAAGTATGAGAAACTAACTGTCACAAATTAGACTATAATATTTCATTTTACACACTAGCAACTGGAATCACTCAATAGAGGAATGTCCACTGGACCTGGCGGGATACCAATTCGATTCTACACAGAGTACGCGAAAGAACTTGCCCCCCTTCTAACAGCCGTGTACCGCAAGTCTCTAGAGGAACGGAGGGTTCCAAATGATTGGAAAAGAGCACAGATAGTCCCAGTCTTCAAGAAGGGTCGTCGAGCAGATGCGCAAAACTATAGACCTATATCTCTTACGTCGATCTCTTGTAGAATTTTAGAACATGTTTTTTGCTCGCGTATCATGTCATTTCTGGAAACCCAGAATCTACTATGTAGGAATCAACATGGATTCCGGAAACAGCGATCGTGCGAGACCCAACTCGCCTTATTTGTTCATGAGACCCAGAAAATATTAGATACAGGCTCCCAGGTAGATACTATTTTTCTTGACTTCCGGAAGGCGTTCGATACAGTTCCGCACTGTCGCCTGATAAACAAAGTAAGAGCCTACGGAATATCAGACCAGCTGTGTGGCTGGATTGAAGACTTTTTAGCAAACAGAACACAGCATGTTGTCATCAATGGAGAGACGTCTACAGACGTTAAAGTAACCTCTGGCGTGCCACAGGGGAGTGTTATGGGACCATTGCTTTTCACAATATATATAAATGACTTAGTAGATAGTGTCGGAAGTTCCATGCGGCTTTTCGCGGATGATGCTGTAGTATACAGAGAAGTTGCAGCATTAGAAAATTGTAGCGAAATGCAGGAAGATCTGCAGCGGATAGGCACTTGGTGCAGGGAGTGGCAACTGTCCCTTAACATAGACAAATGTAATGTATTGCGAATACATAGAAATAAGGATCCTTTATTGTATGATTATATGATAGCGGAACAAACACTGTTAGCAGTTACGTCTGTAAAATATCTGGGAGTATGCATGCGGAATGATTTGAAGTGGAATGATCATATAAAATTAATTGTTGGTAAGGCGGGTACCAGGTTGAGATTCATTGGGAGAGTGCTTAGAAAATGTAGTCCATCAACAAAGGAGGTGGCTTACAAAACACTCGTTCGACCTATACTTGAGTATTGCTCATCAGTGTGGGATCCGTACCAGGTCGGGTTGACGGAAGAGATAGAGAAGATCCAAAGAAGAGCGGCGCGTTTCGTTACCGGGTTATTTGGTAACCGTGATAGCGTTACGGAGATGTTTAATAAACTCAAGTGGCAGACTCTGCAAGAGAGGCGCTCTGCATCGCGGTGTAACTTGCTCGCCAGGTTTCGAGAGGGTGCGTTTCTGGATGAGGCATCGAATATATTGCTTCCCCCTACTTATACCTCCCGAGGAGATCACGAATGTAAAATTAGAGAGATTAGAGCGCGCACGGAGGCATTCAGACAGTCGTTCTTCCCGCGAACCATACGCGACTGGAACAGGAAAGGGAGGTAATGACAGTGGCACGTAAAGTGCCCTCCGCCACACACCGTTGGGTGGCTTGCGGAGTATCAATGTAGATGTAGATTTAGAATGTAGATGTAGATGTAGATGTAGAAAATGCACTCTTTTACTAAAAGTTTCGTTGTTAAACTGAGAATGCGGTTTCATTTCTTCAGGTCGTGCAGTCAAAGAGTCGATTAAAAACACCACAAAAAAGCAAAAATTTTAAAAACAATATCAAGTAGTACGATTAAGGATATTGCGGGGAGGCAAGCGTCTTAGGTGCCTGGTGAAAATGGCGAGTTAGCGGGAGAGAAGGGGGCTTTGCTTACTCTTTCCACACACCCTCAAGGTCAACCAAAGCGCAGTTTTGTGTGTCCTTGTATCAGACAAAGAGTTACGCATCAGTGTAACACACTACTATAAAACTGTTGTAATTTCATTGTTTGTTAGTTTAGCGAGAAAGAAAACATGGTCCACGTACGCTGTGGTCTGTTTATTATCTGTGCGGTTGGCCAGTTTCAGCTGTGCTTCTTTTTCAAGCACATATTTTGTGTGATGTCCTTAGGTTGGTTAGGTTTAAGTAGTTCTAAGTTCTACTGGACTGATGACCTCAGAAGTTAAGTCCCATAGTGCTCAGAGCCATCTGAACCACATATTTTGAGCTTCGCGCTTCATTTCACATTCTAATACTTCGCTGGTACATGTGGACAGTTATAAATCGTATTTCTGTGTGTCCAACATCTACCTGTCCACATGTACCAGCGATTCATTAGAGTGTGTAATGAAGCTTGAAGATTATCCACAATTGAAATTGCCCAGCTGAACGGATAATAAACAGAATATAGCCTACTTGGACCATGTTTCCATTCTCAGAACCTGTTAAGACTGCAGACCACTCACAAAAAGAAAAAGTTAAAATGTTAGTTAAGTGTCGTAGAAGTATTTAGAAGTAAGGGTTACTGACTTTAAGTGTAATCAGAAAAATATTATTCCTAAAAATTGTTGTTTTGTGAAACTTTACATGCTGCAGGGTATCAAGATACAAAGTTGAAATTTTGAGGATAAATGTACTTTTATACAAAAATTTGAACACTTTCTTAAAAGAAGCTTAAGTATTGGACTAAAAGGCAGAAACACTTAATGGATTATTCACTATTTAGGTATAAGCTAGAGTACAGAGATCACGGAACCATATTTTGTATAGAAAATGATGACGATGCGCCAAATCTAAAAACGATAGCATTAATTTTACAAGGGTGCAGGGATGACAGAATGGATGTTCAGACGGTAATGATCACTTAAACTTCCGTTTAAAAAATCGTACTAATTATTTATTGAGATATAGAAACGAAATTGAAGCCAAATGTTCCGTAAGCATGGATCTATGATGGTAAAAATTGCAGAAGCGATACAATCCCAGCTCGGAAAGTTATTAATAATTTTGTATGACGGGAGGGCGCTTTTTGAGCGCCGAGGCAAGGGCATTGGTGTAATCGAAGCGATTGTTTCGGTTCGCCGTCTGCTTCCACAGGAACTGAGGGGATGTAACCGTCTCCAGAGTTGCCTCATGGCTTCATTCGGTCAAAACATTTAGTCACCAGAGTATGTCGCCAATGGACAGGTCAATCTCGAGCTTAGCGACGGAGTGATCTGTGACGTCAACCACAACTGCTAATGCTAGCCTCGGATGGCTGTGTACGAGCAACTTTAAATGATAACGAGAAATTTCGAGATCGAACTTTTATAGAACTGTCAGAAATTAAGCTTCCGCGTGAACTACAAATTGTTAGAAGTCTCTTTCGTTTCAGTCTAGTGTGTTTTGTGCTCCGCGCATTTTCTAAATTCGCATGACGATTAGAGTATTAAAACTTACCACTTTTAGGCGAGCAAAACTGTACTTTCAAATATTAGAAAATTTTGCCGCAGGATTTTACAGCTAGATCGAATTTTAGAAGATCTGGTATTCTGAGCTCTGCCAAGTGATGATTACAGCAGTAGTATTTAAGTGGTTTGTAGACAAATATTTACGTGAGAACAGTAGATTTTTCAATTTTTGCTTCTTCTTCTTCCTTTCTTCCTAGGCTAAAGCCTGTTTCCTTCAGTACCTGTTAGCGTCCTTGAGGTAGTAGCTTCATATTTTCCCTGAACGGCAACTATTTCTTTTACCAGCCGGTAATTTATTTCTTACGATTTTCACATCTTCCGTTCATTCACTCTGTTTATACGTTCGTTCCAGTCATGCTTTCTCATATGTGCCCTCTCATTAATTTAATCTACTTTACTTTCTTTTCTCATGTTTTCACTCCTCTCACTATCTCGAAGTATCTTCCCTCTAACCCTCCGCAAAATTTTCATTTCCGTATTTTTCAGAAGTATCTTTGTTTTTGATGTTCCCGGTCTTGTCCATCTGTGTCTATTATAATTAGTCTCCCCATTGTTTTGTATATTCTTGCCTTTGCATCTTTTCTTATATGCTTATTTTTTCCTAATAGTATCGTTTAAACACTGTCACTTTATTTGATTTTGTTACTTGTTCTCAGACTTCTTTTTCGACATTTCCACTTTTGAACAGTTCAGAACCAAGATATTTAAATGTCATTAATTGTTGAATAATTTTTCCATCCACTTCCAGTTTTCATGTAATTGGTACCACAGAAGTGGTCATACATTTGTTTTTTTTGAGTGGATATGTCCATATGTTGGTTCCTTGGGTAACAGAAGAAATATTGAATCTAACTGATGAAAGGAGAAAATATAAAAACACAGTAAATGAAGCAGGCAAAAGGGAATACAAACGTCTCGAAAATGAGATCCACAGGAAGTGCAAAATGGCTAAGCAGGGATGGCTAGAGGACAAATGTAAGGATTTAGAGGCTTATCTCAATAGGGGTAAGATAGATACTGTCTACAGGAAAATTAAAGAGACTTTTGGAGAAAAGAGAGCCACTTGTATGAATATCAAGAGCTCAGATGGAAACCCAGTTCTAAGCAAAGAAGGGAAAGCAGAGAGGTGGAAGGAGTATATAGAGGGTCTATACAAGGGCGATGTACTTGAGGACAATATTATGGAAATGGAAGAGGATGTAGATGAAGATGAAATGGGAGATACGATACTGCGTGAAGAGTCTGACAGACCACTGAAACACCTGAGTCGAAACAAGGCCCCGGGAGTAGACAACATTCCATTAGAACTACTGACGGCCTTGGGAGAGCCAGTCCTGACAAAACTCTAACATCTGGTGAGCTAGATGGATGAGCCAGGTGAAATACCCTCAGACTTCAAGAAGAATATAATAATTCCAATCCCAAAGAAAGCAGGTGTTGAAATATGTGAAAATTACTGAACTATCAGTTTAATAAGCCACGGCTGCAAAATACTAACACGAATTCTTTTCAGACGAATCGAAAAACTGGTAGAAGCCGACCTCGGGGAAGATCAGCTTGGATTCCGTAGAAATATTCGAACACGTGAGGCAATACTGACCTTACCACTTATCTTAGAAGAAAGATTAAGGAAAGGCAAACCTACGTTCCTAGCATTTGTAGACTTAGAGAAAGCTTTTGACAATGTTGACTGGAACATTCTCGTTCAAATTTTAAAGGTGGCAGAGGTAAAATACAGGGAGCGAAAGGCTATTTACAATTTGTACAGAAAGCAGATAAAGCACGGGGCAGTTATAAGAGTCGAGGGGCATGAAAGGGAAGCAGTGGTTGGGAAGGGAGTGAGACAGGGTTGTAGCCTCTCCCCGATGTTATTCAATCTGTATATCGAGCAAGCAGTGAAAGAAACAAAAGAAAAATTCGGAGTAGGTATTGGAATCCATGGAGAAGAAATAAAAATGTTGAGGTTCGCCGATGACATTGTAATTCTGTCAGAGACAGCAAAGGACTCGAAAGAGCAGTTGAACGGAATGGACAGTGTCTTGAAAGGAGGATATAGGATAAACATCAACAAAAGCAAAACGAGGATAATGGAACGTAGTCGAATTAAGTCGGGTGATGCTGAGGGAATTGGATTAGGAAATGAGACAATTAAAGTAGTAAAGGAGTTTTGCTATTTGGGGAGCAAAAAACTGATGATGGTCGAAGTAGAGAGGATATAAAATGTAGACTGGCAATGGCAAGGAAAGCGTTTCTGAAGAAGAGAAATTTGTTAACATCGAGTATAGATTTACGTGTCAGGAAGTTGTTTCTGAAAGTATTTGTATGGAGTGTAGCCATGTATGGAAGTGAAACATGACGATAAATAGTTTGGACAAGAAGAGAATATAAGCTTTCGAAATGTGGTGTCACGGAAGAGTGCTGAAGATTAGATGGGTAGATCACATAACTAGTGAGGAGGTACTGAATAGAATTGGGGAGAAGAGGAGTTTGTGGCACAACTTGACAAGAAGAAGGGACCGGTCGGTAGGACATGTTCTGAGGCATCAAGGGGTCACAAATTTAGCATTGGAGGGCAGCGTGGAGGGTAAAAATTGTAGAGGGAGACCAAGAGATGAATACACTAAGCAGATTCAGAAGGATGTAGGTTGCAGTAAGTACTGGGAGATGAAGAAGCTTGCACAGGATAGAGTAGCATGGAGAGCTGCATCAAACCAGTCTCAGGACTGAAAACAACAACAACAACATGTCCATATGTATATTATTGGCTGCCACGTTAAATACATGCAAAAGTTTTGCAGGTTATTTTCACTGTTTGCCAGCAGAATTGCATCATCAGCATAACAAAAAAATTTATTTCTTCATCCCCCATTACACAGTTTTAGAAAAAAATGAATAAATAGATATTCAGTACTGATACTGGCTAAAGAAGCCTTCACATTGTTTTACGAGGGCGTGCTGAAGGCTAATGCCTCCGAATTTTTTATACTGTTCTCCATATAGGCTGCGGTATTACGTATCAAACATATTACTTGGTCGGCTTTCCTGCTTTGCTGACACAATTTGCAACCCTCTGCCGCTAGAGTGCTCTGAATTGCAAGCACGTAACATCGCAGTGTGCAATTTAACTATGTCGGTGGCCAAGAAACAGCGTCCTGTAATCGAGTTCCTAATACTAGGAGTTCGTCCATACATGGGGCAGCCTCTCCTCCAGAGTAACACTGCCAGACCACACACGAGCGTTGTGGCATCTGCAACAATCCAACACGTTGGGTCCACTGTCATCGATCATCCTCCATAAAGATTCAACTTGGCCACATCTGATTTTCATCTGTTTCCAAAACACCTTTGAGGACATCACTTTGGTAATGATGAAGCGGTGCAAGCAGAGGTGAGATTGTGGCTCCGTCAACAAAGTCAAACATTCTACCGTGTTGATATCAACAAACTGATGTCGTGTGACTAGGACCTCCCGCCGGGTAGACCGTTCGCCGGGTGCAAGTCTTTCGATTTGACGCCACTTCGGCGACTTGCGCGTCGGTGGAGATGAAATGATGATGATTAGGACAACACAACACCCAGTCCCTGAGCGGAGAAAATCTCCGACCCAGCCGGGAATCGAACGCGGGCCCTTATGATTGACATTCTGTCGCGCTGGCCATTCAGCTACCGGGGGGCGGACAACAAACTGCTGTTTCGCCTAGAGAAATATGTTAGTCTCCAGGATGACTACATATAAATATGTAGACATGAAGAATATAGACGCAGAAAGCTAATAACATTTGTTTTATTTAAAAGCTTCTAGAGTTTTCACATAAAAAATACGAAGGCATTATTTTTCAGCACTCTCTTGTAGAATGAAGTCAATCCGTTGTTACTTCTGTCATGACAATTCAGACAAAGTTCGTATGTTCAACATTCGCAAAAAAAATTGTTTTTATGACTGAGGGAAATACTAACAGGAAACATGGCTTCTATGAATATACCTCCTATGTAAATCATTACAGTCAGCCACAGTTTATTTAATAAATGGATTTACATTACGCTCTGAATGGTTTAAAGTAGAGGTCTACCATTATATGGCTGCATGCACTGAGATTTGAGCCCAACAGCAATGTCAACAGGGGCTTTTCAGAAGGAATGGTATTTCGGATCATTCGTTGGTTTAACCTGCAGGAAGTGCTTACAGACACAGAAAGAAGCAGAAACTGACAGTGAGAGTAGAGTTCGACGAACTTAAAAAAAACGCGATGCCTTTCTCTAAGAGAGTTACACACAATCATAAATCATTAATTATAAGCAATAAACTATTTTCTTCTGCCATTTAAGTCCCCGGAATCACTTTTTAAGCAAATTAATGGGCATGACATCAGTAATTTCTTACTTACTGGAAGTATAAAAGAAACACAGAGAATATAATGGCCAGCAGTGTGTCTGACTCTACAGCGTAGCTTGTGACCCGCTATTGGGGAGATGGCGTACACGTCTGTGAAACACGCAGTCCTCTTTAGTATTAAAAAACCTTCTGACTGATGCAATGACATCCTCCACATCTTTCTTTACTTTGCTAATACCCTCGTAGTTCAATTTAGTCTCTTAACCCCCAACAACCAACCAACTAACCAATCTTTGAGTATAAACTCCACTACCCACCTAACAAATTATGCTACTGTTTGTAAGTTTGTCTAATGCAACAGTTCCTTCCCCCGCAAAGCAGCCTTTTAGTGATGTCTTATTATTTGCCTCACTAACATTTCCCCTCCTAAAGTATCATAACAGAATCCCACTACAGCCTGAATCAGTTCTGAAATGATACACTCAATTTAAAAAAATCAAAGGGCTAAGAACACTTTACGGATTCATGTATCTAATTTCTGTGAGAAGCATTGCCAGACGGCCACTGGTAATTAGTACGCACTGTTTATAATCATCTCGAATGTCATAAAGCATGCGTTATTGAACATCGAAATGAATATACAAAACAGGGTACAGATACACTTTGATAAACAAAAGTTTCACCAGGAAAGTATTTTTAACAATATTGTTTGCCGTAACTAGAAACCAAGGAGCCCCCAAGAAACACCTACGATACCCGACGACATGAAACGCCGCGTATCAAGGTCCAGAGCCGCGATAAGTGCAGCTGAAATTCAGTGCGCAGCACTCCCCGTCCAGAATCTCATCATAGCACGGATCTATCCTCAAAGTCAATATTTTCTACATCTATAGATACTTGTACTGTACTTGTATACTCCGTAAGCCAACATACGGTGAGTGGCGGAAGGTAACCTGTACCACAACTAGTCGTTCCCTTTCCTGTTCCACTCTTAGATAGAGTGAGGGAAAAACAACTATCTATATGCCTCCGTATGAGTCCTAATTCCTCTTATATTCTCTTCGTGGCCCCTACGTGAAATGTATGTTCGCGACAGTAGGATCGTTGAACAGTCAGCTTCAAATGCCGGTTCTCTAAACTTTCTCGGTATTGTTATTCGGAATGAATGTCTTCTTCCCTCCAAGGACTTCCACTTGATCTCCCGAAGCATATCCGTAACACATGCATGCTGCTCGAACCTGTCGGTAATAAGTTGTCGCGTAATCCTCACCGCGCTTTTGCCTTTATATGCAGTTTATATGGCATGATATTTTAATTAATTGTATATTGCTTATTGTTGCGAGCACAACAGATAAAATGTGATTCTCACTATTAGTTTCTGCAGCTGAAAATATGTGCACCTTGATCTATTACGTGGGGACTCGCACAACACTAAAAGATTTCCTGCTGTGCACGTATGATCTTTAATTTGGAAACTATTTTTGTGTAACCCTGACCTGGCTTGTCAGAAATGGAACACGGCATCATTATTGTAACTAATTATGAAATTAAACATGTCCTCCGCTACTTTAATCTCTGAAATACACTGAAAATTACGCTCATTATACGTTACAGTATGCTATGTTCGCTAAACGTATAAGCTGAAGTGGATTTTGTAATATTTGAACACTATTGATTGCCACGACTAACACGAGAGCATGAAACTAAAAATAAAATATGGTTTTTGTATTACTAGCCAGAACAGGTTTCATCACACAAGTAAAATTTTATTACACTGATTTACTTAAATTATTTACGTCACTGATATTGTAATAGCAGTAGGTCATGTCCACCTGAAAATGACATAATAAAATCCACCATTCACCTCTGAGGTCTACGGGAAGCTGAAAGATATAATTTTAATGTACCGTTACCTGCCCGCTTAATTGCGGGAAAGATCCTTCCATTCAATTTAATTTGAATTTGCCGCGGTAGCGGCTCCCGCGATCGTTGCACAGCTCTGCGTCATGAAAAATTCTAAATATGCTGAAAACGGCTAAAAATGTGGAATGAAATACCGGGCAAGCTAGCAATAAATTATTACAAGTATTTTTAACAATCTCTATATTCAAAAACCAACATTAAAGTACACACCTTTTACATTCCTCAGCCTCCAATGGCGTCTTTCTCGAACAAGCAACATAAGAAAGCTAACCAAGCATTCAATCGAGCGTTACAGGCTCATACAACTTTGACGGCTACAAGAAGACAGACAGACAGTAACGTTTTAACCTCCACTATTTATAGGCAATTTAATATGCATCTTTGTTATCTTTTTTAATTATCATTGTCTGTTTCGATTTCTACACTCGCCGACCACAGACGTTATTTGCAAAATATAGATACATAATTATTACACAAACATAAAAACGAAAAAAGATTATTTCTTTTTACAGAGTCTACATGATCGATAACCGTTCATACATAAATGAAATAATAATAATAATAATAATAATAATAATAATAATACAGATAAATGTTTCTTTTTTTCATATGTTACAAAGATTTTGTGAATGTCTTGCCAGGAGACGTCACAGACTCTAGAAGCTCGCCTCTGAATTGCTCCGATGTCTGCTTTCAATTCGATCTGGTGCGGATCCCAAACACTCGAGCAGTATTCAGGGATAGGTCGCACTAGCGTCTTATATGCAGTCTCCTTTACACATGAACTACACTTTCCTAAAATTTTCTTTCCCTACCACAATTTCACACTCTCGTTCCATTTCAAATCGCGTCCAGATATTTAAACGACGTGACTACATCAAGCAGGACATTGCTAATGCTGTATCCGGACATTTCGGGTTTTCCCCTACTTGTCCGCATTAATTTGCATTTTTCGACATTAAGAGCCAGCTGCCATTCATCACGACAACTAGAAATTTTGTCTAGCTTATTTTGAATAAACCTCAGACACCTTCCTGTACACCACAGCATCATCAACGAACAACCGCACACTGCTGCGTTCCCAGTCTGCCAGATCATTTATTTAGACGGAAAATAGCAACGGTCCTATCACACTTCCCTGGGGCACTCCTGATGTTACCCCTGTCTCCAATTAACACTCGCCGCCCAGGACAACGTACTGGGTTCTATTACTTAAGAAGTCTTCGAGCCAGTCACCTATCTGGGAGCCTGTAACGTATGCACGTACCTTCGTTAAGAGTCTGCAGTGGGGTATCGTGGCGAATGCTTTTTGGAAATCTAGAAATATGGAATCTGCCTGTTGCTCCTCATCGATATTTCGCAGCACATCACGCAAAAAAGAGCAAGCTGGGTTTCGCACGAACGATGCTTTCTAAAGCGGTTGTGATTCGTGTACATGAGCTTTTCGGTCTCTAGGAAATTTATTGTATTAGAACTCACAATATGCTCTAGAATTCTGCGGCAAACCAAAGTTAAGGATATTGGTCCTTAATTTTGCTGGTCCGTTATTTTAGCCTTCATATACACATGAGTCACTTGCGCTTTTTCGCAATCGCTTGACACTTTGCGTTGGTCGAGAGATTCGCGATAGATGCAAACTAAGTAAGGGGCCAATGACACAGAACACTTTAGAAAACGGACCTGGGGTTCCATTCTGACCTGGCGACTTATTTGTTTTCAACTCTTTCAGTTGCTTCCTCCGCCAAGGATGCTTATTACTATGTCTGACCCTGTGCGATGGTACCATTGTTTGTACCATTTTCCTGCGTAACAAACAATAATAATGAATATTCTAGCTGGGATTAAATTGCCATTTGATTCAGACATTGTGGAGAGGGGTTGGCGGAATTGCTGGTGTGTAGTCAGTCATGTCTGACAAGGCAGGCTCTGCACGTAACTGCAAAACAATGACTCTCGTGAGGGAACCACCACTGGCTGGCAGCAGGGCCCGACCACTCGATTCGCTACAAAATCAATCAATGACAAGGGAACATCCTCAAGTGTCAATAAACGATCCTGATGACACTTGAATGGTGTGTAAAGAGTGCAAAATAACGCAATATGTATTTCCTTGTTTACGCCCAATTTCACTTTTAAGGGTTAAACGCACCCCGAAAGGCAATTTGACAAATTAGGTTTTGAGGGAATATCTTCGAAACAGTGACATATAAAAAAATGTTTTTCATATAAAAGTTGACATGTAATGACCGTTCTTGGTACAGTATAACGAACATTCGTAATAATTTAAAGAGAAAAATGCGAATTTTGTTGCAACCTAAATTGAAGAATCTTTCAAGCCGTATACATCCATGCATAAAAAAGCTGGTTTCTAAAATACCATTTTTGGAAAATAAGCTGTACACAGTGTGCTGTTGGAGTATTTGCAATAAACCTAACCAAAATATCTAAGCAGCCGTTATTATTCTAATTATTTATTTTACTCATATTTGTTTTATGTTTTAAATTGTTATTTTATTTATTGCATTCTTCTTTTTTCTTGTTTTTCTTGTTTACTTTTTCTCATTCGTGTATTCTGATAATTGAGAGTAACAAGTACCTCATCATTTTGATACAAAACCACAATAATTACATTCTGCAAGGAAATGGGCGTCTATTGACACGTTTTAGGCATGGAATCTCATTGCCTGGACTACAGTTGTCTTCATTGACGAGTCGCGCTTTGAACTGAGTCCCGATGACCGGCAAAGACGTGCCTGGAGCGGCCTCGGAGAAAGATAGAAACCAAGGTTTGGTTGTCCCCAGCGGCAACCTTACAGCACAACGGTATGTCAACGATATTCTATGCCCCGTTTTGTTGACCTTCTTGGCAAGACATCCTAGGCTGACATTTCAGCAAGTTAATGTCCGCCCTACTAAGGAAAGAGTTTCCACTGCTTGTCCTCGTGCTTGCCAAACCCTACCTTGGCCAGCGGGGTCGCCGGATCTCTCCGCAGTTGAGAACGTTTTAAGCATCAGCTCGGGATTTTGACGATATAAGGTGCCAACCAACAAATACCAAGCTGAATGACTGCACGTATAAGGGCGTTATTGACTTGCTCAATTTTTGAAGGTCTTTATTTTGAATAAATCATCAAACTTTGTTGAAATTGTTACCGTTTGTTTGTCGGGCCATGTACATCACATCTACCGATTCCTATCCAATGCGGGTTATTCTTTCTTAATGTGTCCGTTTCTTCTTAAGGTGTACTATAAGACACTAGAAATATTACTGGGCCACGCTGTAGCTGAGTCAGAGAGTTGGTACATGTACTTCAGTTCACCCTCATAGTCAAGCAGTTCACACTCAAGTAAATGGTCCTTGACTGAAATTCACTGCTCTCACATTCCGGACAATGCGATAGGCCCAGTCCTGAATGAAAGATGGTGCTATAGAACGATGTTGAAAATTTGATGGAGTGATCTATTTTACTAAAAGGCTGACGCAGTGCACGGTGCACGATTCCAGTCGCAGTGTTCCTATCTAATGTTTTCCAGGGGCAACAAAAATATGATTTCCTATATTTCATACAATCATTGATTGGATTTGATGGGGATATAATGGAAAATGTAAACACTTATTTAAAAAATCATTACAGCCATGTTTATTAATGTATAAATCTAAAAGTATGCATGTGTGAAGCAAAAGAGCTGTGTTTTAACAGAAAAATATAATAGAATATGCAGGATTAATATTTTGCTAGGAATCTGAATTTTTAATTTTTTATTCTCTTTTTTTATAAAATGCCATAACTCAAATTACAAACATGCAATTAACCTGAAAATTTTATTGTAGTGTCCTGAGAAGGTTACAAGACCACTGAACTACAGGTACTAATTTATGATACAAACTGTATCATTAAGAGAGTTTTTAATTTTGCACATCCAAAACTAACTTTTTTCTACATACAGTCCCGTAAAAATCAGAATGTAATTGCAGAATCTCGCATTTTTTAGTTCCAGGGAGACAGCAACATATTGCGAGCAGTTCCTGAAAATTTCATATCATTAGCGCATATACTTTTTGAGAAAAGGCTACCAATAACGTAAAAAATGTGGAACAGAGAAAATGAGGTTCAGTGATTTTCTTCTCATACTTCTACATGTAATAAGTTTACATCAATTTTAAAATCCTCCATACTGATGCTCCACATCCTCCAGGTTTCTCTTCCCTCCTCTTCGAATCTGCCTGGCCTGTATTTACAGGTAAGACACTGATCTGTTAGCTTTCTTGACTCTGCACTAGTCCATGGTATAAAACGGTTTTGTTATAAACACACCAGGATCAATAACAGCTCTCTTCCGATCTTCAATTCTGCCATTATTTCCGTTATTGTAACATAAAATTGCAACATAGACACCTATTTTGAGTACTTCAAGTCCGCAGAATGTCCTTTTTGAGCATATAATCCAAATTAAATTATTGAGGCTTTCATTTTCATTTTGTGTCTTTCCGTGAAGACACTTCCACAATAACTCAGGGTGTGCAAGAAACTTGAATGTGGGCTTAATTGCGTTCATAACAGGTTCTGGCAATGAGTGTTTATGTCAATACGTCTCATTTCCATACAACATCAATCATGCACCTGTACAATTTTCCTGTCCCAAGTTTCTGTCATTTCGAGCTGCTTCCCCTTCTTTGTTCGTAAATCGATTTCCGTGAAACCCCCGTTTCCTAAACGCATTTTTTCCACCACCCATTATGCATAAATCTTGACTTACAAATAAAGGTTTGCGAATTCAACCTTCCACCTACTAATATGTGTTAGTATTGCCAAAACGTAAATAAACCACATCCAAAGATGTAGAGGTCAGCTAGAGATATAGTTGTCAGCCAAAGATATCGAAAGAAAATAGCCTTTACACTGACAAAAACTCCGCCGAAACAAGCAGTTTCACAAATGTCGGAAAGGTGTAAAGGGCCGCCAGCGCAGAGTTAATCAGATTAACAATTTAAAGCAATTTCTAAAGCTGCTATCACGCTAAAATTTACACACAACGTAGATTAAACTGTGTAGGTCAAGAAAACCATATTTTTGAAAAATCGATTTTTTGGAGCAAAATCCCTTACATCCCCCTTAAAAAATGTCAGAAACTGTGCATGTATCTTCAGGCAGCGCAATTCACAGCGCACAAATTCCCCACACTATACTCAGTATTTGAGACTGATAACACGTAAAAACTTCAAACCTTTGTGAAGCTTTTTCTCACTGGCACCCCACACAAAATGAAAAAGAAAAAACACGTTTTACTGTTCAGGCACTAAAAGTTCAGCATCAAGCACGACGTTTTACTTTATTGCCTCTTTACTGTCAACTCTGCTCACAACACATTTTTGCAGACACTATCTATGTATATCACTGAATGTACCTGCAAAGGTACCATGCCCAATGCAGGAGATATGACGTCATAAACATTGAGATACGTGAAAAACTAGCTTTTTCTTAAAATGGAGCGTTTATTACTCCACTATACTCATCCATAACTTGATAATGAGAGCACTTCACGATTTCTAGCAAAAACATAGTTTGAAATATTTTCTAAACTTGTTCTCGCTTACAAGTTTAACTTCAAATGCTTTACATGTATTTTACCGTTCTGTTGGGCCCGCAGCATAGTATATGTGGCTAATGTTGATTGATTGGAACAGTACAGACATTTGCAACATCAGTCAAGCCATGAACAGCCTCCATACCAATATCATATTTACTACAGAATTGGAAATAGACAATTCACTAAACTACCTTGACCTGAAAAGTAGTAAAGACAACAACAGCCACACATTTAACATATACAGAAAACCAACCACCACAGATAACATAATAAATACCAACTCTCGCCATCCTAAAACACAAAAGCATGCCTTCTTCTACTTCATGATTAACAGAATAATCAATTTACCTCTACAGCAATCAGCTATACAAAAAGAACTGAAAACATTCTGTTACATAGTCTACAAAGATGATTTTGATCCAGATACAGTAAGAAAATTGTATAAAAAACATATAAAACCAAAACGCTTCACGATACACAATGACATACATCTTACCAGAGAAACCTTAACAAAATATGGAACAACTTACATACCTGCAAGTTACCTAGGACGAATATCAAATAAGATAAATGCAGTGTTTAAATCCACACAAATACAACTGGATTTCCTTAAAAACAATAATCTTATAACGAAATTACGTTCAAGAACAATCAAAATCTCAGAATATGCCACTTCTGGAATATACAAAATCAGCTTTGACGATTTCAACGATTTCTATATTGGCCAAATCGGACGAAATTTTAACACCAGATTTAAAGAACACCCTAGAAACAATGACAGTAATCCGTTATGCTTCTATTTACACCTGAAAACTCAAACACTACAAAGCGGAAAAAATTGAAACTGCGTTAGAAATATTACACAAAATACTGAAACGTCCTACTACGAACATTCTCGAAGAACTGGAAATTTGTATTAATGCAAGGAAATATTCACATGAAATTCTAAATGAACACACAGATTTTAAGCATAAATTCTATCTAGAAAACTTTATTACCGTTGTAGAACACGAAAAGACATAGTCAAATGGTAAACAAAACTTACACGGATCACAGATAAAATTTAAAGGAAAATAACAACAACGATAGGTAACATCACCTCCGGTAAGCTGTATATACATTGTGAACATATAGCATCACGGTAAAGAACTGTCAAAACTGAAGTGTCAAAATATCTGACAGAAACGTATTTTTACGTTTCGGTACAACAACAACTATTATTGTACTTACCGAGATGCAATATGGTCGTCACTCCCAACTAGACGTTGGTACCAGCGCAAAAGTAAACGTAAAACAGTCAATTTATGTACAGATAATCTTACTAATGTTATTTAGTAGGTCACTTGATAATGGCTACAGAGCTGCCGCATAAAATAATGAAAAACAGATTACGTTATTGCAGCTGGTTTGGAGCATTCATGTCCATAATGTCTTATATTTTACACGTAAATCATAACTACTGAAACGATTGAAGCCGTTTAATGCATGGCAGTTCAATTCTTTAAACAGTTGAGGGTGGGGGTTTGCCGGTAGAATACTAAAGTGGAAACTAAATACAGTTAGCTTAAATAAAAATAAAGATCGGGTCTGCGCAGAAATTATTGTAGCCAAGACAGACACTAGGCCCACACCCACCACTGATGAGAAGAAGGGATAGGGTGATAAGACATCTATTAAGACATCAAGAAGAACTCCCATGGACTTAAAGCGAGGTGCCGGGGGTGAAAACTGTATGGGAAGACTGAAACTGAAACATATCGGTATCCAACAAGTAACGGAGGACGTTTCGTGTAAGTGCTACTCCGTAAAGGGTGACACAGGAGGCGAAATCTTCGCGAGTCGCATCAAATTAGGCGTTGCTGCCATGCAAAGCCCATGTTCACGATTTTGTTCAACAACTAAATGCTGCTTTATTTACCGTTAAAACAGTATGTGAAGTAAGTAATAGATAGTTCAACACGAAAAGTAATCTCCTTTATTTTCATTTGGTTATGATGAATAGCGTTATTTTCTGTGGTAACTCTCCTGATTCAAAAAGGGTATTTTTGGCTCAGAAATGGGCGTTTCGAGCAATATGTGTAACCTCTTTTCGACCCCTGTTCAGTAGTCTGAGAATTCTGACACTGGTCTCTCAACACAGATTTCCATTATTGTCGTTTGTTCTTAACAGTGTAAGCTTATTGCCAAGAGTTAGCAGCTTTCGCTTAGTTAATACTAGACAGAAATCCAGTCTGCATTTGGAACGCAACTCCTTGACTCTTGTGGAGAACGGCGAGCAGTATTCTGCTGTATCCATCTTCAATAAGCTGCCACAATACAAAAATTTTAGGAGTAATCAAGGCACTTTCAAGTCTAATCTGAGACGTTTCTTCATGCCTCACTCCCTTTGTTCTGTCGAGGTACCCTTGCAAAAGTTAAGAAATTAAGCTAATTCCTGTGTTACGTTGTATAGTATGTTAATTTCTACTTATGGCTTGTCGTCTGCATACGATTCATGTACTGTAATATTTCTGGTCATATAGACGTCGTACTCAGCTACAAGAAGCTCTTCTTAGAGAACCGATGACAGATGGTTTATTCGGTACGTGTATCGTGAGAAAGACAGCCTAAATTGTGGTCATCTCCGCGACTGACTGCTGTGTTTGGATGTAGCGTACCAAAATCATAAATTTCTGTTATTAATATTAGGAAAACTAAACAGTGAATTTAATTGTATTTCATTTAAGAGGGTCTCTCAATACCAAGCTATTTTTTATTATTTCGAAAGTGTGAATTACCTGCAGAACAATAAACAGCTGCTAAACGAAAAGGCAAACGAAGCACCTCGGAGATTTTCGGATCGCTCCTAACCTGGATGGCGAGCGAGGTGGTTCGGCTGCCAGATGAGAGCTGAATCGGCAGTCTCGGAGGACAGACAAGCTGCCTGCAGCGGTCGGTATTGGTTAAGAACTTAACAAGCAATCTCTGGTTTTTGGACATGTAATGAGAACTAGTTTTATTTGTAATCACGCATACACGCAGTTCATTGTTTTGTTTATTCCCTGTGAAATGGTGAAGAATGGAAATTATTTGTGATTAATTACGTGGAGAAACGGTTGGCAAGAGCAGGGAAAAGGAATACAATAGAAGAAGAATGAGTAGCTTTGAGAGAAGAAACAGTGAAGGCAGCAGAGGATCAAGTAGGTAAAGAGACGAAGGTTAGTAGGAATCCTTGGGTAACACAAGGCATATTGAATTTAATCGAGGAAAGGAGACAATATAAAAATGCAATAAATGAAGCAGGCGAAAGGGAACACAAACGTCTCAAAAATGAGATCGACAGGAAGTGCAAAATGGCTAAGCAGGGATGGCTAAAGGACAACTGTAAGAGCGGGCCGTTGTGGCCGAGCAGTTCTAGGCGCTTCAATCCGGAACCGCGCTGCTGCTACGGTCGGAGGTTCGAATCCTGCCTCGGGCATGGATGTGTGTCATGTCCTTAGATTAGTTAGGTTTAAGTAGTTCTAAGTCTAGGGGACTGATGACCTCATACGTTAAGTCCCATAGTGCTTAGAGGCAATTGAACCATTTTGAAATGTAAGAATGTAGAAGCATACATGACTAGGGTTAAGATAGATACTACCTGCAGGAAAATTGAGGAGACGTTTGGAGAAAAGAGAACCACCTGTATCGATATCAAGAGCTCAGATCGAAAGCCAGTCCTAAGCAAAGAAGGGAAAGCAGAAAGGTGGAAGGAGTATACAGGGGGTTTATACAAGGGCGATGTACTTGAGGGTAATATTATGGAAATGGAAGAGGCCGTAGAGGAAGATGAGAAGGGAGATAACTGCGTGAAGAATGTGATAAAGCACTGAAAGACTTAGGTCCAAACAAGGCCCCGGGAGCGGACAACATTCCGTTAGAGCTACTGATGGCGTTGGGAGAGCCAACCATGACAAAACTCTTCCAGCTGGCGAGCAAGATGTATCAGAGAGGCGAAATACCCTCTGACTACAATCAGAATACAACAATTCCAGTTCCAAAGAATGCAGGTGCTGACAGGTGCGAAAATTACCGAACTATCAGTTTAATAAGTCACGGGGGCAAGGTACTGATACGAATCGTTTAGAGAAGAATGGAAAAACTGATAGAAGCCGACCGTGTGAAAAATCAGTTTGGATTCCGGAGAAAGGAACGCGCGAGGCAATACTGGCCCTACGACTTCTCATAGAAGATAGGTTAAGAAAAGGCAAATCCACGTTTATAGCATTTGTAGACTTAGAGAAAGCTTTTGACAATGTCGACTGGAATACTCTCTTTCAAATTCTAAAGGTGGCAGGGGTAAAATATAGGGTGTGAAAGACTATTTACAATTTGTACAGAAACCATATATCAGTCGTAAGAGTCGAGGGGCACGAAAGGGAATCAGTGGTTGAGAAGGGAGTTAGACAGGGTTGCAGCCTAACCCCGATCAATCTGTACACTGAGCATGCAATAAAGTAAACAAAAGAAAAATTCAGAGTAGGAATTAAAGTAGAATGAAGGCTTTCACGACCGGGTGACACGGCTGTTGATATACTTTCCGGGATGTGAGGTCGTGGTCTAAGAACTTTTCTGCTCCTTACGTTTCGTCCAGGACTGCGCTGGACTTCCTCAGAGGCGCTGCTCCGCTGAGTCTTGCCGACTGACTGGTCGGGTGTCTGAGAGCGACTTATATATTGTGAGAAAGGGGGGCGTGGTTCAGGTGACACGTGATGAGCAGTGATAATCCATAGCAAAGATAAGGTTGACTATCGATTACCACCTTGTCAAAGATAAAAATTGTTAGCAATTTTGTAGAGCCACTGTCCATATATCGCTAAGTTTCATAGCCTCCTCTTTCCTATTAAAATTATCGTGATGTTTATAAATTTCAATAGCTTCTCTATATAGCCGTGGATAGTAATTTAACGTTGTAGATAAAACTTCGGTATCCGAAAACTTCACTTGGTGGTTGCCTGGTTGAAGAGCATGTTCCACTACAGCTGATTTTTCTATTTTTCCAAGTCGACAAAGACTTTTGTGCTCTTTCAGTCGTGTGTTTACGCTTCTTTTGGTAGTACCAATATAAACTTTACCACAGGTACATGGAATTTTATACACACCACATGTCGACAGGGGAGGGCGTTTATCCTTCACAGATCGTAGTACTTGACTTATTTTCTTTGTTGGTTTAAAGACAAGTTTTATGTCATGTTTTCGTAAAATCTTACCGATCCGATCTGTTACTTTTGTAATAAAAGGGAGAACTACTGTATTTTTCTGCCGTTGTGGTTCATTCTTATCTTTTGGTCTTCTATTCCTTGGACGCAAAATTCTATTTATCTCTTTTCTTGAGTAGCTGTTTTTTTCTCTTTCTACCTCCATCCGAAAAGAAGATAAAAGAACTTCGTTGAAAAGTGAAGCTATGTGCCCTCGATTGTATGGTGTACCTAAAATTCACAAAATAGATTTTCCTTTAAGACCCATAGTCAGTGCCATCAATTCTCCCACTTATGAAATAGCAAGATATTTAACAACTGGCTTACAACCATTTATTGGAAAAACTGACTCATATATAAAAGACTCGCGTCATTTTATTGAAAAGCTAGAGGGACTAACTCTGGCCCCTGAAGATATTCTTGTAAGTTTTGACATTGTGTCCTTATTCATAATAATTCCTGTTAACGAAGTTATGATTTCCATAGCGAATATTTTTCCAGAAAATTTGACTGTTCTTTTCAGACATTGTCTTACATCAAGTCAGTTCCAGTGGGATAATGAATTTTGAGAACAACTTGATGGAGTAGCAATGGGTAATCCATTAGTCCCTGCGATTGCCAATCTTCACATGGAGAAATTTGAACAATCAGCCCTAGACAAAGCTAATAACAAACCATCTCGTTGGTATCGATATGTAGATGACACATTTGTGGTTTGGTCCCATGGCAGAAAGGCCTTGGACGATTTCTTTGATTATCTAAATAAAATTCACCCAAAAATACAGTTTACCATGTAAGTAGACTGTTTAGGTTTTTTTATTGGTAACGCCACCTCTGTATGAAAATCACTGGCTGTGCTGTGTGCAGTCTGTGGCTGCTTTGCATTGTTGTAATACTCGCCATTGTAGTGTTGGGCAGCTGGACGTGAACAGCGCGTAGCGTTGCGCAGTTGGAGGTGAGCCGCCAGCAGTGGTGGATGTGGGGAGAGAGATGGCGGAGTTTTGAAATTTGTCATAAACTGCTATATTTATATATGATGATATCAAGGTAAATACATTGTGTGTTCTCTATTAATATCTTTCATTTGCTAACTATCCCTATCAGTAGTTAGTGCCTTCCATAGTTTGAATCTTTTATTTAGCTGGCAGTAGTGGCGCTCGCTGTATTGCAGTAGCTTGAGCAGCGAAGATTTTTGTGAGGTAAGTGATTTGTGAAAGGTATAGTTTAATGTTAGTCAGGGCCATTCTTTTGTAGGGAATTTTGAAAGTCAGATTGCGTTGCGCTAACAAAATATTGTGTGTCAGTTTAAGCACAGTCATGTATAATTGTTCAAAGGGGACGTTTCATATGTCGACCCTTAGCCAAGGATACCTCACTGGAATCTTCTGATTTTTTCTTGTAGTTTGTGTAATTAGTGTAGCTATTGTTTATTGCTAGCGCGTAATTGAAGAGAAAATCTCCTTTGTAGTTGCAGTCTTTCATTGTTGTACAGTAAAACAGTTGTGGCATGCATATAGATTTGCACCAAGTACTTCGCAGCTGCAATTAACTAGATATTATTTTCAGTGCTATGTTAATGTGTTCTCTTATTTTTGATCTTCAAATTGTGTTTTTCTGTGTTGTCGTGTGAAATACTGTGACAATAATGGCGAGTGAAAAACGTAATACTAGGCTCCAAAGTAAACTGAGAAATGACAGCTAAAATGATAGCAGTGTGTTAGCGCCACCGAGTAATGAATTAACTGATGTTCAAAGTAGTAATTTGGTAATTGTGCATAGGGAAATGGAGCGGGCTGCAAACAATGGTGTAGACAGTGAAACAGGTAGCATTATCGATCGATCGGTCGGCAACAGCTCGCCTCAGGAATCCGAAATGACAGGACACAATTTCGCAAATACTGTAGATTCAGGTTTTGGGTCATCACCGTTTTCTCAAATAAGTCAAGAGACATTTTCTGCTTGTCAAAATGTGAATGTTGCCGGTGCAAATGCACTGCCGAAAAGCGTAGAGAAACAGATTCCAGACACTAATACATTATTATTGCAATTAATGCAACAAATGGCACAAAATCAGAGACAAACGGGACAAAATCTTAAAAAGTTAGACACAGTGGAACAAAATCTTAAAAAGTTAGACACAATGGAACAACACCAGAGACAAACACAGCAACAGTTAGACACAATGGAACAACACCAGAGACAAACACAGCAACAGTTAGACACAATGGAACAAAATCTTCAAAAGTTAGACACCACACTTGAACAAACACGTGAAGATTTAACTACTGAGTTACATAACATTGAATCGAGATGTCAAAAAGTCTGTAATGACGTAAAAACACAAATTTGTGAGCATCTTCAACCTATTTTTTTCGCGGCACGAAAATGCATTACAGAATCACGAAGCAGCCATAAAAGAACTGCAAACCATTGTTCATGAAAATCATGAGACCTTGTGGGCTAAAATTGACTCAGTTGCATCTACCGATTCGGTTAAGCAACTTGCAAAAACTCAGGAAAACTTAAAGGACACAGTAGATTCGATTTCAACACAAATGGACACTCTGAAACTTGGTTCAGAAAAACACACTGAGGAAATGTGTTCACTATCGGAGAAAGTAGCCGAACTTTCGGATCAGGTTACTAACTTATCTACAAAGGTAGATGATGATCTGAATGACACAAGACCCGTAGCCTTCACTGACACAGAAGAGTATGAACAAATTAGAAAATTCAAACAAAATCAAAATCAAATCAATGCACAGTACAAAAGAGATATCCGGGAAGTGCAAGATCAGTTGGCACAAGTAGTACAAGAATTACGTATTTCAGAGGACACTCACGCCCCAATACGGGAAGAGGGACATAGAAATACGTAACAACCACGAAATAATAACACAGCGCATTTCGGAAATTATGAAAGAAATTGGCAATGTGCACCGAATTTTGAGATTGAGCAGCCGACACGACGTAACAATGACCGACATGCGACTCGCCGACATGATGATTTTGACTATAAGCTGTTCATTACTACACGTAAATTCAAAACATTTAAGAATTCTGGCAACGACATTCATCCACAAGCATGGCTCCATCAATTCTCGCATTGTTTTCCTCCCAACTGGTCGTTAGAACACAGATTAGAATTTATGTGTGGCTACTTGGAGAATGAACCAGCTGTAAGAATGCGATCGGTAATTCACGATTGCCACAGTGAAGGAGAGTTTTACCATGCCTTCCTCTCAGCATATTGGTCTCAAGCCACACAAGACCGAGTAAAACATGGCATCATAATGATGAAACATTTCGAACAATCTGAATTCTCCAGTCTTGTGAAATATTTTGAAGACATGTTGCACAAGAATCAGTACCTGTCAAACCCATACAGCCCCTCAGAACTCATCCGCATTTGCTTAATCAAATTTCCTGAACATTTACGACATATTATTTTAGCAGGACGTTGCAAAGATGACATTGAAGCTTTTCAGGGACTGTTACAAGAACTGGAAATTGACACTGACAATCGCGAAACGCGAAAACAGCAGCACAACAATTACAGGTCACATCTGTCACAATTCCACGATGAAAGAAATAATAACTGGACACGACAAGGCTATTCTCACAACACATATCGTGACCAAAACAGACACCACCCATACTACAACCACTGGCAGAGTAATAGTTACAGAGAAAGTTCGCATTTCCGTAGTAATGAATATGACAGAGACAATAATAGAAACAGACAATATGGTAACCAGAACTATTATTATCAAAGGAGACAGAGTAATTTCAGACACAACAGTTCAGCGCGCAGTTACGATTCCGGGAGAAATTCTCCACCACATGACCGACAAAAAAGAAACTATGTAAACTACCGACAAAACGACAGACCTGAATTCCATCAGAACTGGCGAGCTTCAAACAGAACAGGGCCCTCTCGACAAAGTGAATTTGTAGAAGTTAGGTCTCCTAATCCCAATAACGACGCGCGCCAACAAAGGGACAGACAATGACTCGCACCGCAGGCAGCCGCTTGCGCCGGCTGGCTCAGAGAAAAATGACATAGACGCTAACCTTGAGAAAAATTTTAGCACTCCTTACCGACATATACCACATGATAATTGCGTTAAAGTTGAAACTGCGTACTAGGAAGAGTAAAGGTTTACACCACACTTCACATGTAAAACCGTTTATTGAAAGATAATCTGCTTTTTAACTTTGTCATTGCCATAAAACTTTTCACTTTACATTACTAGTATGCTTGTCACACTTAGAATCTGTTAACATGCAACAATGTTTGAAGTTAAATATCCAGTCTAGAACCTAGGGAACATTTTTAAACAGAAATTACGAATGCATTGTTATAGTGAACAGACGACACAGTGTTGTATTTGTACATTCTTGCTTGTTAGTTGCACGATTATGTAACGACTATAAGGCTCACATACTTAGAACATTTACCAGTACTGCTAATGAGATTTTAATGCAACATTTTGGTTTATTTGAAAATACATTCTGAATTTAAAGTGCTTTCTGAGAGATACCAGATGACACAGAGGTTAGTTTAAGTGACAGCTACACGATTTTATCACGACGCTACTAATGAGTGACAATTTACAATGTTGCTTTTGCAGTGTTTCTGCTTTATATCTGCACAGTTTTTCTGTTTTATTCTGGAAAGTAAAACATGTTTTAGTAGTAACTTTTGTGGTATAGCTACAATGAGACTGCCTTTTCCGTAGCACAACAATATGTTACAGCACAGTACTTTCCTCATCACGGCAACAAGCGTAATAACTAAGACATTTATACGCAAAGCATTTCACTTTTGTTTATCATGAGGTAAGTACATTGGCTTCTGCAGAACTTAGCTTTTGGAGGACAATAACTACGACACTTCCACAGAGATTATCTTACAGCAAGACGCACATTTAGCGCTACAGGACACGTATTTGAGTGATTAATTTTGCACTTATATCATTTATTTTTAAAGATATTTGAAGCACAATGATACAAAGGTTTTCCGTGATACATTTCATTCCATTGCTGTAATCTGTAACACCTGAGGGTATAATTACATTAATCCTCAGGGGGGTACACACTTACTTTGTGTACCGTGTGTGTGGCAACCACAAGGAACCCTAGCTAATATGGTATTTGCTTATACAACTTTACACATCGGTACCATATTTCTCTAACACACAAATTACACAGCTATCTGATCATTTAACTGAGAGATAAACATTTTTTTTACTACATCAGTGACACATGTTTATGCAATACACAGTTGGGTAACTTCACACTTATGAAACTGTATTTTGTCTGTACTTTGTAAACTGTTCATATTTTTTCGGAATCATTGTGATACTATGAGAGCTTTGAATGATGTATTTGGTAAGGGAGCATGATTTTAAAGTACGTTTGAGGTAGATGACACTATTGAAATGAGCAGAGAATTTTTTTTAGGTTTTGAAATTATTGCAGAAAGCTACGACGTTTTTGAGATTTGACTGAGGTGTTATGATGTTATTATTACGACGACGATGTGTACTATGCTGTTGAGATATGTTTATGATCAATAAGATGATGCTACCGTATATGAGGAATAAGAAGTATGTTGGAAACCAAGAATCGTACTTTAAGAGTTATGAAATGTGCGTAAATGCGTGACTATCACAATGCTGACGAATATTTTATTTGGACACTTATATTTATAGGATTTTCTTTCTACAGATTTGCAACGCTAATTCTTGACCTGTGAAATATTTTTATGTGAGACTGTCACTGTAGCGGAAACTGCTGTCGTAAATATTTCCGTAAGAAAGTTAAGTGATCACCTGCACGTAATGCATCGTGGGCACCCAGCTGTGTCAGACGCCGGGAGAACAAGTCATTAGTGAGTGCCTCATCAGAAGCACAGGTAGAAAAAAGGAAAGGGGAGGCCATTGTCCTCGCTATTGACATTTCCTTGTTGAAAGCATACTGTGGAGCTCGTAATTTATGATATTTACTGAAATGCCTAATGAAATGACGGGAAATATTCTTACATCTGCAAACCTGATAATGACAAGTGTCTTTCTACGAGAGTTGAGAGAATTTCTACTAACTTATGAAATGTCACATGACTATTGAATGATATTTTTATGCTTTGGTTTGTGTAATTGCTTATTTCATTTGACATCTGTTTTCCAGCTGTGTTGCAGCATTGGTTTCATAAAATAAAATTAAATGTATTTGCTAATGTGAACACTTTCTGTCAACAGATCTATTAAATAATAATTTTGTGATCCACATTCTTCAAAAAAGGAGCACTTGGAAAGGAAAGAACAATAAAAAGGGACTAGTAACAGTAACTGCATACATAATATTCTTTTCAAGTACATGGTAATATTTCTTTTACAATAAGTTGTTGTGATGCACCACTTTAATTACTTAGACATTAAGATGTGATTATACATTTCCCTTATCTGCATTGTTATCTTTAGTGTACTATTTTTTCTGCTTGAGCTTTGTCATGCTTAGGTATACATTATAGCTTTTACTGCTGCTGTTTGCCAGGCATAGTGCTACTGAATTTTAATTTGTGTTACTCTGCTAAGCCAGATTTATTTTTCTTGTTTGCTGCTCATTCCCTTATATTAGTTGTAATTTATGCTGCTTGCTTTGCCTTTTGTATTTTTGATCATTGTTGTTTGTGTTAATTGTTTTGTGCTGCTGCATTGCCTCGTCCCTTAGTTTAGCATCTGAGCTCAGTAGATTTAAGTTAGCTTAAGAGGGGGTAGCCTCTAAGAGAATGAGTTGCGATGAATTGGAAGAAATGCATTGAGAAGTTATACGAAAAAAAGTACAGAAAACAGGTTTAGGTAGGATTTTCTTGGAAATAAATGTTGAGGTAAGAAATGTGTGAACATATAAATACAGAAAGCATGCTTAGATAGAATTTTTTTGGTGGAAACAAAGGATGAAATAAGAGGAAAGATATATGAAGTTTTGGGTTGGACTGCAGTACCAAATGTTACACTGAAAACGAACCCTGTCCTTTCCTATTGGTGTTATCCCACTGTGTGTTTGTGTACCCTTGTGTATTTGTTTTCTTCCTGTCTCTGTGTAGTTTCATAGATTTTTTTCTTCTTTTAATATTAAGCTACATGCACTATGATGAGGAATACTGTTATCCTCGAATATAATTGGCATTAATAATATGTTATTTACTTTGTAAAGATGTTAGACATTATTAATTCTGTTCTGTTTAATGCTCATGTGTGAAGTTGATGTTTCAAAAGTTATTGTGATCTTTTATGTATGTACTCATGTCATAATTCCACTGATGTAGATGTTTATTTCTATTCTGTTGTAAAGCCTGTACTACAAATGTTATCTGTATTGTTATGTTCTTTAATGATGTATTTTGTACCTTTGTTATTGTATTCTTATGTTATAAAATTGTAATTGTCACCAGTTCATGATATTATTAACTTGTTAGTTACATTTCACTGCACACGTTTCTGTCGGTCATAGTATATGGACAATATGTGAGAAGTAGGGACTGTTAGTGTTTGCACGTGTGTTAATAACTCAGCGAGGGACTGGATAACAGCATTGCTGGTTCTAAGGACAATTCCAAAAACTTTGTGAGTGCACAAGTGGTGGTTTATGGACTTGCTATATTATCCGCAAGACTCTTCAATGGTGATTGTGCACCTGCACAGTCACAACAGATGGCTGCTGGATATCTCTACAAGGACTACAGTGGGTCTACATCTTTGATGATCCATCAATACCACTATTTCTACAAGGACTGCAGTGGGTCTGCACCTCTGGTGGCCCACCAATACCGTAATCTCTACCAGGACTACAGTGGGTCTGCTCTGTGATGACCTACCTACCAATACTCTTCAAAATTTCGACTGACTCTGCTGTGGGTTTGCTCTGTTGTGGCCCATTACCTGTATGCATGTCAAGAGTCATCACTGTCTTTCCATTGGAAGGACAACACTACTTCTTCAAGACTGCATTGAAATCCACTACTTCTGTGTGCATTTTCTTTTACTGCTCAGACTTTGAGAAAAACACTGCAATTTTACTGTGACGAATGATGAGGACTGTCTTTATGGACTGTGAGAAAGTTTTAGCTTTTGACCAACATTGTATCAATAAGTGCGTGCATTTGATTTCTTTGTTATTGTAATTATGAAACAATTTTTTCAAATCTGTATTGGCCACTGCCCAATCCAATTTGTAAAATTTTTTGTGGGGAGCATGGGGGCTATGTAAGTAGGCTGTTTAGGTTTTTTTATTGGTAACGCCACCTCTGTATGAAAATCCCTGGCTGTGCTGTGTGCAGTCTGTGGCTGCTTTGCATTGTTGTAATACTCGCCACTGTAGTGTTGGGCAGCTGGACGAGAACAGCGCGTAGCGTTGCGCAGTTGGAGGTGAGCCGCCAGCAGTGGTGGATGTGGGGAGAGAGATGGCGGAGTTTTGAAATTTGTCATAAACTGCTATATTTATATATGATGATATCAAGGTAAATACATTGTGTGTTCTCTATTAATATCTTTCATTTGCTAACTATCCCTATCAGTAGTTAGTGCCTTCCATAGTTTGAATCTTTTATTTAGCTGGCAGTAGTGGCGCTCGCTGTATTGCAGTAGCTTGAGCAGCGAAGATTTTTGTGAGGTAAGTGATTTGTGAAAGGTATAGTTTAATGTTAGTCAGGGCCATTCTTTTGTAGGGAATTTTGAAATTCAGATTGCGTTGCGCTAACAAAATATTGTGTGTCAGTTTAAGCACAGTCATGTATAATTGTTCAAAGGGGACGTTTCATAACCATGGAAATAGAAAAGGATAACAGAATATCTTTCTTGGATGTCTTAGTTATGAGACGGTCCGATAGAAGCTTGGAATATAAAGTTTTTCGGAAGGCAACACACACGGACAGATATTTACATAAAAATTCTAATCATCATCCACAACAAAAAAGGGGTGTCATAAAACGTCTTGTCGATCGAGCGGAACGGATATGTACACCTGAACATTTGGATGCTGAAGTGAAACATCAGAAGCAGGCTTTTGAAAAAAAAACGGCTACTCAAGAAAAGAGATAAATAGAATTTTGCGTCCAAGGAATGGAAGACCAAAAGATAAGAATGAACCACAATGACAGAAAAATACACTAGTTCTCCCTTTTATTAAAAAAGTAACAGATCGGATCGGTAAGATTTTACGAAAACATGACATAAAACCTGTCTTTAAACCAACAAAGAAAATAAGTCAGGTACTACGATCTGTGAAGGATAAACGCCCTCCCCTGTCGACATGTGGTGTGTATAAAATTCCATGTACCTGTGGTAAAGTTTATATTGGTACTACCAAAAGAAGCGCAAACACGCGACTGAAAGAGCATAAAAGTCTTTGTCGACTTGGAAAAACAGAAAAATCAGCTGTAGCGGAACATGCTCTTCAACCAGGCAACCACCAAGTGAAGTTTTCGGATACCGAAGTTTTATCTACAACGTTAAATTACTATCCACGGCTATATAGAGAAGCTATTGAAATTTATAAACATCACGATAATTTTAATAGGAAAGAGGAGGCTATGAAACTTAGTGATATATGGACAGAGGCTCTACAAAATTGCTAACGATTTTTATCTTTGACAAGGTGGTAATCGATAGTCAACCTTATCTTTGCTATGGATTATCACTGCTCATCACGTGTCACCTGAACCACGCACCCCTTTCTCACAATATATAAGTCGCTCTCAGACACCCGACCAGTCAGTCGGCAAGACTCAGAGGAGCACTGCCTCTGAGGAAGTCCAGCGCAGTCCTGGACGAAACGTAAGGAGCAGAAAAGTTCTTGGACCACGACCTCACATTCCGGAAAGTATATCAACAGCCAGGAATTAAAGTCCATGAAGAAGAAATAAAAGCTTTGAGGTTTGCTGATAACATTGTAATTCTGTTAAATACAGCACAGGATTTAGAAGGGCAGTTGAATGGAATGGATAGTATCTTGAAAGGAGGATAAAAAATGAACAAGTATAATGGATTTACTCGAGTTAAATCAGGTGATTGTAAGAGAAGTAGATTAGGGAACGAGACAGCTAAAGTAGTAGATGCATTTCGCTATTTGGTCAGCAAAATAGGTGATGTTGGCCGAAGTAGAGAGGATATAAAATCTAGACTGGCAATGGCAAGGAAAACAATTCTGAAGAAGAGAAATTTATTAACACTGACTATAGATTTTAGTGTTAGGAAGTTTTTTCTGAAGGTATTCGTTTGTAGTGTAGCCACGTATGGAAATGAAACATGCACGTTAAACAGTTTGGACATGAATAGAGGCTTTTGAAATGCAGTGATACAGAATGATGCTGGAGACAGATGGGTAAATCACATAACTAATGAATAGGTATTGAATAGAATCGGAGAGAAGAGAAATTTGTGGTGAAACGTGACTAAAAGAAGGGATCGGTGGGAAGGATACATTCTGAGGCATCAAGTGATCACCATTTTAGTATTGGAGGGCAGCGTGGAGAACCAAGAGATGAATACAGTAAGCAGATTCAGAGGGAGGTAGGTTTCAGTAGTTACTCGGAGATGAAGAGGCTTGCACAGAATAGACTAGCGTGGAGAGATGCCTCAAACCAGTCTTTAGTCTGAAGGCCACAACAACAAATAACTGGATTGTAATTGTGCAGTTTCTCGTATTCTGTTGATAAAAAGCGAGTGGCATCCCCTTTAAACCAATAACTCAAAATTTAATTATTTGTACAAGAGCCATTCCTCGATAACAGTTTATTACAGCGTCGAAATTAACGGACCCACGACCTACGCGATGTTTTCTGCACAGGGGACAACAACTATCTAAGACTGCAGGTTGGTGAACATTATTCAGAACTTATGCATTCCACTCAAGACGGTGGAAGGAACTAGGCACCTCGCGTGTAGTGCAATCTTAGTACAAATGAGATAAGTGGAACATCATCTGTGGTAACTCCGAGGAGCTATGAAGGATGGAAATTTATGAGGAAAGGGATTTACCAGGCACACATGAATACCTGTCGCTAACTATCTCTCTATTTCAATACGTTTCATTTGATGTATTATTACTCTTCTGTTATAACTGAATGTACTCACTCGTTCTATTACCACGGAGACTTGATCCTCAATTTGGTCCTAAGTGTGTGTGTGTGGTTTGAGGTTTTCGGGCGCTAAACAGCGTGGTCATCAGCGCCCAAACGCATAGAAACAGGAACACATGCAGTGAAGGGACGAAGACGGAGAGTGAACAAGGAGAACGGCTAAAAGACACAGGCCTGACACAGTTACAAATCCTCACATACAGAGGCTAAACAAGAGGAGAAGAAACGCACTAAAAAAGGAAAGGAAACACAAGGAAAAGAGAACAGAAATCGAAGTGAAACAAGTAGGTAATCGTGACTGGCGGACCTCTTACCTAAAGCCTGGGTGAGCCAGTCACCCAGCAGCACATTAAAATCCTCTCTCTAAAATCCAAGGCAACAAATTGGACAGGACACAAAACCGTAAGACCTTAACCACAGTCGTTGCGTCGTCTTACAAAATAGAGGTCAAATCCGGTGGCAAGGAAACCACCGCCCTCTGGTCAGAGAATAAAGGACAGTCAAGTAAAATGTGGCGGACAGTAATCTGGTCGCCACAAGCACTGCAGATTGGGGGGTCCTCCCGCCGGAGTAAAAAACCGTGCGTTAAGTGACTGTGCCCGATGCGGAGGCGAGTGAGGAGAACCTCATCCCGCCTGCACGACTGGTAGGACGTACGCCATGGCCGCGTGGTGGCCTTGACCAGACGCAGCTTATTTTCACCGAATGCCAGCCACTCCTCTTCCCATTGACGCACAACACGAAAACGCAAAAGGGAGGTGACAGCATGGAGGGGGACGGCACATTCAACAACGTGAGGGAGGGAACATGCATCTTTGGCAGCCACATCCGCCAGTTCGTTTCCCCTAATACCCACGTGCCCCGGCACCCAGCAGAAAGAAATCTCCTTCCCCTGCCGTTGCAGGTGGAGTAGGGCATCATGGATGTTCTGGATGACCGTATCCGCTGGGTACAAGTGTTTCATGGTCTGAAGGGCACTCAGGGAGTCAGAACAGATAAGAAACTTAAGACTGGGAACACATCTCATCTGCTCCAATGCCCGCAAGATCGCACACAACATTTCACCGCTGCGCCATGCGGTGGTCGCTGAAGCATGTCCGGGGTTTACGGTGACAGGAGACTGGCGGCGCTGACCAGTCCGCAGCTCAGGACCCCGGGGTCGCCAAGCCCGTACTCAGCAAATGAATGCTGAGCCCCTGGGGGGTTGGTCCTAAGGAACATGACATAAACACACACACACACACACACACACTGGTCATACCGGACTCGAGAGTCCATTACCGCAGCAACGTATTTTCGCCATCTGTTCCTGTTTGGGCTATTTCCTTCAATTCGTCTTCAATACCTAGGCTCCTAAAATCAGCCTTCACATTGTCCTCCCATCTACGCCTCGGTCTCCCCACAGGACGTTTTCCCTCTAAGTGCCCTACCAGTACTCTGCGCGCTGACCTGCCCTCATCCATTCCAGCTACGTGACCCGCCCATCGCAGCATACGTGATTTAATAATACTGATTATGTCAGGGCTTGAATAGAGTTCGTGAACCTCTTCGTTATGCAGTTTTCACTACTCTCCGCTAATGTCATCCCTTTTTGCCGGGAAAATTTTCCTCAAAATTTTGTTTTCAAGTACTCGAAACGGCTTTTCATTTTGCACAGTGAGAGACCAAGTCTCACACCCATACATCATAACTGGTAGAATAATAGTTTTGTATATTCTAATCTTTAAATTCCTAGACAATATCCGTGATTAAAGCAATCTACTCAGTGAGAAGTAGCACGCATTTCCCACCCGTAATACCTTCTTCAGTTCTAGGCGCTACAGTTTGGAGCCGCGCGACCGCTACTGTCGAAGGTTCGAATCCTGCCTCGGGCATGGATGTGTGTGATGTCCTTACGTTTAAGTAGTTCTAAGTTCTAGGGGACTAATGACCTCAGAAGTTAAGCCACATAGTGCTCAGAGCCATTTGAACCATTTTTCTTCTTCAGTTCGGATTCAATCTCGTTTCTCGAAGTGATGTCCACGCCTAGATACTTAAATGTGTTCCCTTTTTCAAACTGCATGTCTCCAACTCTTAACATTTCCTGATCTACTGCTGTTGGCATTCTAGTAGTAACCAGGTATTTAGTTTTGTCTTCACTTATCCTTAGACCTACATCTTGACTAGCCATCTTCTTGATAGCCAATGTCACGGAACGTGACACATAAAATAAAATATAAAATGTAAAACACGTGCCGGCCGCTTGTGGCCAAGCGGTTCTAGGCGCTTCAGTCTGGAACCGCGCGACCGCTACGGTCGCAGGTTCGAATCCTGCCTCGGGCATGGATGTATGTGATGTCCTTAGGTTAGTTCGGTTTAAGTAGTTCTAAGTTCTAGAGGACTGATTACCTCAGATGTTAAGTCCCATAGTGCTCAGAGCCATTTGAACCATTTTGTAAAACACGTTCGGAAGACTGGTGTAACAAAAAACAGGTGTCAACACCCGCACTGCTCAGCCGTGCACTTTGACAGCTGGTCGGTGTGGAGGGGGAGGCTGCTCTTCACTGTAGGTGGGACGGATCGCCGGCTGCGGTGACAGAGTGGCCGTCAAGCGGGCAGCGGCGCCGCCCACCGCCGCCCACGCCACTGCCGGCCTCGCTGCGAGCAGATGCGCCCCGCCGACGCTAGAGAGAGAGAGAGAGAGAGAGAGAGAGAGAGAGAGAGGGCGAAATCTCTTTTTCGCTTCAGTGTCACTTTAATTTTCCCCAATACCATACGCCATAATAGAAAATCAGAGTAAATCCCTAGGCAGTAGTCAGCAAAAATAGGATTCGGGTGCATCCGCGCCCCCGCGCAGGGGATCGCTGCCCCCCTCTAACCCCTCCCCCTTCCCCGCCCCTCCCTCACTCCCTGCCACCGCTCGAGTCGCCTGAGCTGGAAAGCAGCTCCGCTCGGTTAAAGGATGATTGGGGGGAGGGGGCTGGTGAGCACCGCGACCGGCCGAGTTAACCAAACTTGATAAAGAAAGGCGCGGCGTGCCTGGAGGCAGGAGCAGAAGCACGAGTGGGAGCAGAGGCGCCGACAGTGGTGAGGCGGGCCCGCAATTCGTTACAAGTCGCGGCGGCTCGCTTCGTTACTCCACACAAATTGGTCATATTTCGCCGCTCCCTCGGCGCGTTTCTTTTATTATTATTATTCCTCGCCGGGCGCGGCCTATCAGTCGCCGTAATAGGGTGAGTTAGCGCGTCCCAGGGGAGCCGTGCAGAGAGAACCACCTCCCCCCCCCCCTCTCCGGCCGGCAGAGAGCCACGTGTGCGCCGCCGCCGGGCAGCAGCGGCCGCCTTCACCACAGCTCACTATTTACCACGTGCCAAAATGCCCCTCTGGACAGCCTCCCGTCTCAGAGCGGAGGGCGGGCCTTCCCCGTGCACCGCAGTTACGCACGCACGTGTCGCTATCACCACCTTCATCGGTCGTTTACACTCACGGGCTTAAGTAGCGTAATTCCGCTGCTCTGTGTCATTTTCAGAATGCTTTCTCAAGATCCGCTTCACAGTCTATGACTCAGACTTGGATGCGAGCTTGAGGAAGCTGCGACAGATCCGCTATCTTCCAGCTATCAAATTCCCCATCTACACCGACTCCTCGGTCGGAACATAGTTATATAAATATACAAGCTGCTCAAAAATTCCCGTTACAAACTCTAGGACTTTTAGGGGGGACTGAGTGGATAATATTCCGAACTGAAACCCATGTCCAGAAGCGTACCATTTCCGTGGTATAATCACTTCACAACATCCAGAATGAGATTTTCGCTCTGCAGCGGAGTGTGCACTGATATGAAACTTCCTGGCAGATTAAAACTGTGTGCCGGACCGAGACTCGAACTCGGAACCTCCCAGGAAGTTTCATATCAGCGCAAACTCCGCTGCAGAGTGAAAATCTCATTCTGGAAAGATCCCCAGGCTGTGGTTAAGCCATGTCCCGCAATATCCTTTCTTTCAGGAGTGCTAGTTCTGCATGGTTCGCAGGAGAGGTTCTGTGAAGTTTGGAAGGTAGGAATCGAGGTACTGGGAGAAGTAGAGCTGTGAGGACGGGGCGTGGTTCGCGCTTAAGTAGCTCAGTTGATAGAGCACTTCCCCGCGAAATGCAAAGGTCCCGAGTTCGAGTCTCGGTCCGGCACACAGTTTTAATCTGCCAGGAAGTTTCATTTTCAGAATGTTTTCTCAAGATCCGCTTCACAGTGTATGACTCTGACTTGGATACGAGCTTAAGGACGCTGCAACAGATGCGCTGTCTTCCAGCTACCAAATTCCACATCCACACCGACTCCTTGTTCGGAACGTAGTTACATAAATATATAAGCTGCTCTAAAATTCCCGTTACAAAGCCTAGGACTTTTAGAGGCGACTGAGTAGATAACATTCCGAACTGAAACCCATGTCCAGAAGCGTACCATTTCCGTGGTATAATCACTTCACAACATGTTGGTAACGCGACCACTTTCACTGGTAATATATTAGACGTGGCCCAGTACATTAAGTGCAGTTCTAAAGCATCGATTGCACACCGACCAGCGAAGCGCCGCGAAACGGCATCAAGAAGGCGCTGACCCATGTCAGTGGACAGAGAGGGCAGCGCCACACCTCCACCAACGCAAAGTTCAGTGCCCCCTGTCAATGCTAACTTAATCAGCCACCAATCGCTTGTGCGGCCAAGTTCGTTCGCAACCTTCGACAGCATCGGTACTGAGTAATAGGAAGATGACACTTAGCTTGCGTTCTGCCGGTAGTTACGGCAAGTTGAAAAAGAGAAGAGTTAGAGAGATAGGGAGAAGTGATGTAGACGTGCGTATCATAAACTCCTTCTCTCAAAAATATTTCTCTTCTTCATAGCTGGCCGCTGTGACCGAGCGGTTCTAGGCGCTTCAGTCCGGAACCGCGCTACTGCTGCTGTCGCAGGTACGAATCCTGCCTCGGGCATGGATGTGTGTGATGACCTTAGGTTAGTTAGGTTTAAGTAGTTCTAAGTTCTAGGGGATTGATGACCTCAGACGTTCAGGTTCTTCGTACCTCCTCTGGGTTACCACAGATGACGTGTCACAGATCTCATTTGTACTAAGACTGCAATACACGCGAGGTGCCTATTTGCTTCCATTGCCCTGAGTGCAATGCGTAAGTTCTAACATGTCTTCTACAGTTGTTATCCCCTGCGAATAAACGGCACGTAGGTCGTGAATCCGTAACCTTGAGGGTATAAGAAACTGTTTGCGAGGAACTGTTGTTTCAGAAATGATTAAATTTCCAATCAGTTTGATTATAAGGGATGCAACTCACTTCTTATTGGCAGATCACGAGAAACTTCAGAATTGCATTCATTTCTTTAGTCATAAATGATTTCTTTTTCAACAAGTTAATGAACTGCATATTTCCGTAATATCATACTGTTCTCAACTATATGTCCGTATAACCATACACTGCTAATAAAGTCTTAAGTAACACCGACCGCGGTAGATAACAAGCCTGTCCTCCGAGGCTTCCCAACCAGCTCTCACATTTACACACTGGACATTGCTAACTAAGTCTTAACTGATACCGCGCCGTACAACATGTCCGTCCTCCGAGACTGCCGAACTACACTCATGCTCATAAATTAAGGATAATGCTGATACGTGGTGAAACAACCCTCTGGTTGGCGGTTTGCCGGTTTAAATCACCTAAGGGGTGTGACCATGCAGTGCATTTGACCTGCGGTCGTCACACAGTGGCGCTGGCAGCAGTCCACATACGCAGAGGTGTGATGGTGTATGTCAGAGTACCGTGCACCGAGTAAGTTTGCAGACGTTTTCAGACGTGCTAATGGTGACTGTGTGTTGAAAGTGGCTCACAGAACACATATTGATGACGTTATGAGGGGTAGAATATTTGGGCGACGGGGGGCTGGTCAAACACAGCAGGTCGTAGCACGGGCCCTCCGTGTGCCACAAAGTGTGACCTCAAGATTATGGCTACGATTCCAGCAAACAGGAAACGTGTCCAGGTGCTACAGTACGGGATGTCCACAATGTACAACACCACAAGAAGACCGATATCTCACCATCTCACCTGCAGACGGCCACGGAGTACTGCAGGTAGTCTTGCTCGGGATCTTACCGCAGCCACTGGAACAGTTGTCTCCAGACACACAGTCTACAGACGACTGAACAGATATGGTTTGTTCGCGCAGAGACCTACAAGGTGCATTCGTGTGGTCACACGAGAGCCCATAAAGACCGGTGTCACGAACACAGTACATGGTCCCAGGTTATGTTCACGGACGAGTCCAGGTATAGTCTGAACAGTGATTCTCGCCGTGTTTTCAACTGGCGTGAACCAGGAACCAGATGCCAACCCCTTAACGTCCTTGAAAGGAATCTTTATGGAGGTCGTGGTTTGATGGTGTGGGGAGGGATTATGATTGTTGCACGTACACCCTTGCGTGTCTTTGTCAGAGGAACTGTAATAGGTCAGGTGTATCGGGACGTCATTTTGCATCAGTATGTCCACCTTTTCAGGGGTGCAGTGGGTCCCACCTTCCTCCTGATGGATGATAACGCACAGCTATCGTGGAGGAGTACCTTGAAACAGAAGATATCAGGCGAATGGAGTGCCCTGACTGTTCTCCAGACCTAAACCCCATCGAGCACGTCTGGGATGCTCTTGGTCGACGTATCGCTGCACGTCTTCAAACCCCTAGGACACTTCAGGAGCTCCGATAGGCACTGGTGCAAGAATGGGAGGCTATACCCCAACAGCTGTTCGACCACCTGATCCAGAGTACGCTGACCCTTTGTGCGGCCTGTGTACGTGTGCATGGTGATCATATCCCATATTGATGTCGGGTACATGCACAGGAAACAGTGGCCTCTTGTAGCACATGTGTTTCGGGACGGTTTTCTCAACTTACCACCAATACCGTGGACTTACAGATCGGTGTCATGTGTGTTCTCTATGCTATTAGCGCCAGTTTTGTGTAGTGCCACGTTATGTGGCACAACATTCTGCAATTATCCTTAATTTATGAGCATGAGTGTAGATCCGATCTTACAGCTGAATCACCTTGCCCGTCATCCAATTTAGGAGCGATCCGAAGATTACCGAAGTGCTTCGTCTGTCATTTCGTTTCACATTTGTTTATCATTCTCCTGGTTATAAATACTTGTCAAATAAAGGAATGACAGCACGCTATTGAGCGATGCTTCAAATATTACAACTAAGTAAATACGCTGTTAACTTGTCTAATATTAACAACAGAAGATGGTCATTTTGGCGCGGAACTTCCGAATGCAGCAGCCAATCGCAGAGGAGGATTACAATTTAGGCGTCTTTCTCACGATAGCCGTACCTAACAAACCGTCTGTCACCAGTAACTCACACCACATTACTTCATCTTGCAACTGCTGCCTTCTCAACTGCTCTAAGTAGAGCTTCTTGTACCTGAATACCATGGCTGGGAAGCCAGAAATATTACTCAGTAACAAATATGTTATATTATAAAAGTAAGTGTACAATGTGCGCGCCACTAAAACTCAGAAACGATTCCGGGTATGATCAAGGGTGTTATATAGTGTGGTAGCCCTCTATACCCTATCCATGAAAAACGTTCTCGCCTTTAACCGAAGTGTGTGCTTTTGGAGATACAAGGGCTGGGAAATTTCACTCTCTAGAAATTTATAGAACATTTCAGAACATTCTAGAACACTCTAGAACATTCCAGAGCACTCGAGTGTGTTAGAGATCATTCCACAACATTCCAGAATGTTCCGGAGTGTTCCACAAAGATACGGGATGTTCTGGAATGTTCGAAAATATTTAGGAATAATCCAGATTGTGAGAGAACATTCCGGAACGTCCCAGATCATTGTGTAACATTCCAGAATACTCTCGAATGTTGGGGAATGTTCTGGAACGTTATGGAGCATTCGAAGCCGTTTTGGTATCTTACGGAATTCGCCACTAGTGGGGCTACCCATTGCTAGGGGTATAAAAAGCAAGATCCGTCGTGGGTTCGAAAGTCAGTTTCTTGTCGTAGACGAATGGAGGAATCGAAAAAGTAGTGCAGTGAGTGAATAAAAACAAACAGTGAAGTGTGAGTAGTCAAAGTGATACAGTGACTGAAAATAAATCACAAATAGAGTGTGAAAAGGGTGAAAGTTTGTAAAGTGTACTTGTGTACTTGATAATAACGGGTTGATTTGATTTATGTTTTACACATTGCCAAAACGTAAAAGGGAGGAGATCTTATCAGTTCTGAAGCAAAATGGTGAAAACCAAAAGAACAGCGAAAAAACCAAACAGGCGAAGAGCACAATGCACGTTTAAGTTCCCAATGAACGACAATCAGCACCGTGAGAAGCAAAGAAACCGAAGAAGAACGAAATGAACGGACTGAAAAATCAAGAACTGCGACACAGCCTAGACTGCGAACTCAAGCCAGCCACGCAAATATCACCCTAAGGAAAGTGCGGACGAGAACAAGTAAACAGTAAAACTAGCAAATGAAGCATTCCACCACGACCCGATGAGACAGTATAACAAACACAAACACGTCGTAATCGGAAAAATGGATAACGTCTGCCAATTTTGCAATGTGAAGAAATTCAGCAGAGAAACACCAGGATTCTGTTGCATGAATGAAAAAATTCGATTACCACCAATGGAAGCACATCCACAGGAATTTTTACATTACATGACTGTGGAAACTTCAAAATCAAAACAATTTCTTCAAAATATAAAAGAGTATAACGCCTGCTTCCAGATGACTTCTTTCGATGTCACTTCGATGAACACTAACAGAGATGCAATCGATTATGTTTTTTTTTTTCCATCCAAGGACAAATCTATCACAACGTGGGATCATTAGTCCCACTACCCAACGACGACCATAAATTTCTGCAGGTATATTTCATCGAAAATGAAGAAACAGAAACTGATCACTAATGCGCAAATATTAGTGGATTGAGACGAGAACAGAGGATCTTGCAAAAATACAGAACTATTTCACATATTCAAAACATCGCTAGACCAAATGATTTCTGATGACTATAAAGTGTAACACCCCACCCGTCACTTAGCTGGTTTTGGCGTGTGTTCACCCCAACTAATTGACTAACAGATCAACAGAGAGTGCAAAACTGCCGCAATATCGGATAACGCAAAAAAGTAATATGGCCCTGTCACTCCTGATTGAACTGCGGTGGCAGTGTTGACATTAATTTATTCAGAATTGATCACTTTTAATTAAAAAGGGGTGCACATTGATGTTATATTCAGCTATTGAACACCAGATGCAAATGTTGAACATAAAATTAATTAAGGAAGTGACTTGGGATTTCAACTACTTGATTGAAAACAGATGAAGTCGATTAGCACAGATTTATTCTAACTCACGACCTTCAATCATCACATTACATGACTCTCCTAACAGGCACTGGTAATAAATTGTGTTTGCATGGAGTAAAGCGCGATAAACCAAAAGTAATTCCTATCGACTGACGCAAGCGTAATGCAAAGTGCGAGAAGAATTCTACAATACACGGCCCATGAAACCCTTGTGGAAACTTTGCCGACGTGATCCAGCAAATTAATCAGTGGCCGGAGCGGGCGCAATATCACCGAATTCAGCATGGTGAAATGGTGTCGTTGTGCGGATGTCGGCCGACCTCGTGGTGCTGCAAGGCTGCACTCGCCTATTCACCCCTAGCTATCTTGTTCAGTACATAGCTCAACCAAAACTTCCTATCTCCAAGCTCAATAGTTCCATTTGCTAAGTCCTAAACCGCAGAGATGCTCACTCTTTCTCAGGCAAGCTGAGTAAAGAACGCCACGTCCGCACTCTAGGCAAGCTGGGAACGGAAGACCCCTACAGGGATTTCTCCCAGTCCGCTCCTCACCTCGGTTTCCCCTCCAGCAAAATCACTTACGCCAATTGCAGCGCAAATCGCGTTAATTATGCATCGCTTCCCAGCGCCGACCAATGCCTGCTCTGGAAAGTGAACAAATTCCCACAAAATTTCCCTTCCTCTCAACTTCCGCTATTTAGCACCTCCCAGGTCACCCATCAAGGTTAGCGTCTGCACAAACACCAACTTTTCCGGAATTCTGACTCCCAGCAGAGTACTTCAAATTCCTTGGTCCTACATTCCCATCGGAGGCCGGCGTATTTCATTCTGTCGCTCTTCACCTGATTTACTTCAGGCTCTGTGGACTGTGAATTCAGCGTGAAGTTGCTGTAGTCACGATCACGCATATTTTGACCATTGTTGGCTGCTACACCACAGCTTTATGTGGCTTTCTCGCATGTTTCACTGAAAACGGGATGACGGACATTTATCAACAGGCGTACAAGTTCCTGGTACACCAGCATGGGGTCAACCACCTACTCACTGTCACTCATCTTAAGGCCACTGGAGGCCCCGCCCCTTTACTGCTTTCTCAGAGCTTGAGCCGCCCTAAGCTGCCTATTGTCGCTTCCCTTAGCCACTCCCCAGCCACGCGCTGCGGTCAACTCTGTATGCTTCCTTGGGCTAAACTAGCCTCCAGTAAATCGACGGGTTTCCACAAAGTTTTCATGTCGTGTGAATTGCTTTAAACCCATCACCCGACAATGATTATTCCAATATGTCCATACTATACCATCTACAAGATGCATTGTGCCTTGTCAGTCATTTTGTTCAGTCCTACTGTTTGCTCAACATGAGTTAGGTGATCTTTAATGACTTCATGTAAGGGGCATAGTTCTTGCCATCTTACATAGCCCCTCTCTTCAAATCAACTTTGTAGTACAGGTGATGACTCCTATGGTGTTACCACCTGTGGTACAAAATTAATATCTCCATAACTGGTATTTTTTATCCATTCGCGTGGGTAATTACGGGCGATTGATTACCACTGCCTCCTCTCTGACACACAATCCCACTCATTCCTAGGGTACCTGCCTTCAACGGCTGGATTTACTGTTAAAGGTGTGGTCATTATTTAGTCTAATTTTACTTTAATCTCTGTCGATTCCTGAGACAATTATTGGTCAGACTACTCAAAAGAAAACTACAATTATATTATAAGGATACACGTCGAAAAGGGAAAATACACATGTTTAAGCACCTCAGCGCTTGTCATTTGAATGGCAAGATCCGCAATTATAACTTAAGGTCCATTCACTCTCAGTGATCCATCCCTACTCGACTTAAATTACTAAAAACATACATGAACGATATTCGTGTAACATTTTGTGAAGTTGATAGTGGTTGATCTCATTCAATTATATGTGAACGCCCATTTGATATTTTATAAATAAAGGTTTTTTTTTGTCTCACTGTCTCTGGACGTTTATATTGTGCATGTTGTAACTGTCATCTTTACACAAATCAACAAGGTCTGGCCCAATCCAGTGTCTGGGATTGTGTACACACATGTACTTTTTTTTTATACATATCTATAAAACACAACCAAAATAACAAGAATCATCGCGTATTGAGGAACCACTGTTGTGTATTTGTTACAAGGTATAAGTATGAAATCTTATTCTAACACAAAGAGACGTGGCTTGACAAATGTATGACGTTTCAACAAATGGCACATTTATAACATCATAACTTTCTTATAACATAATTCATAAACAGAACAAATGAGTACTTTACGTTTTTTGAGGTGCATGTTATTTATCTGAGGCCACACTGACACTCACACACAGGGCACAAGTTTCTTGCAGGAACGGAAGTGACATTAGTTCTGACTAGCAAGTTGAGGGATGGCTAACGGCTGAGAAGAGAGTAACGTGGATTACCGAGATGGCGCAACAAGCACCAGCATCTTCTTGAGGCAGGATGGCTCTCACCTAAGAGCTCGTTGTTGACATCTTGTCAGACAGGCACAAGACCCCATCGGTGCATCTATGATCGGTGACCTCTCGCGGCTCAGCCACAGGTCATTGCTCGTTCTATAGACGTTTTAGGGCAAGGGAGGGACCGTGATCAGACAAGAGCCTATTTTTTGCTCAGGCCCTCAAAGCTGGTGTCATTAGGCACAAAAGGTCATCTGGGCTCTCGCTCCATCTGACGTGGCGAGCAACAAATATAGAAACCTTCTTGGACCTCTTCATTGCTGCCCCCGATCCGCACCGTGTACAGAGACCAGGACCGACCTCTTTGTCGTACACAGAGGTGCTGGATGCCACCTCTCCGTGGATGCTGAGTTGACCACCGTCCCTGTCGATTTAGGGCGTGGTCTGCATGCCATCACCATCGTCAGCTGTGTGCTCCCCTCATTGCTGTCGTCCTCGTTCCTTGTCAGCTCGTGTGTGGTGTGCCAGGTGTCGTAGCTTCAACTCCCTCTTGCTCAGTTACGCCACCTTAACACACTAAGACAACTAATTGTAATACATGGAAAGTGCTCATGTTTAACCATCAGTACCATAATTTTTTTTTTACTACAATGGCATTGTCTCATTACAAAAGGTTGGTTGGTTGGTTGGTTGTTTGGGGAAGGAGATCAGAAAGCGAGGTCATCGGCCTCATAGGATTAAGGAAGGACGGGGAAGGAAGTCGGCCGTGCCCTTTCACAGGAACCATCCCGGCATTTGCCTGGAGCGATTTAGGGAAATCACGGAAAGCCTAAATCAGGATGGCCGGGCGCGGGATTGAACCGTCGTCCTCCCGAATGAGGGTCCAGTGATTACAAAAGGAATGATTTTCCTGTTTGTAAATCAACTTTAGGATCAATTAAAATTGAAATGTAACAGAACTTTTTTTATACATAAACATAAAAAATGTACTAGACAACTTGCTCCACTGTCATTCACACGCCCACAATCAAGGGATAGGGAATCAAGATTATCTGGACAGGATCCCATTACCATTTCTAACTACCAATACCTACGACTAACTCGGTGTTGGCCAACCCGACTACATATTTACTATTTACTACTTTTTATCTTTAATCTTGTTTTGTTCTTCTGAGTTCCCTATGTGGCAGACGTCCCTCTTATTGTGCCTGCGAACATGTATAAAACACAACAAACTTAGGCATGTGTCAGTCTTACCAAGATTTTTGTTGGAAGTTTGGATAGCGTCCTTTATCGTGTTCTATTGCGACACTTCTTCTCTCCTCTGCTTTCTTTCCGTTTTCTCCTTTTGTCACGAATGATTTTATAAGGCCTGTGAACACGTTTCGGATTAGCAATGTCACAATGGCACAACACAAATATAGCTCACTGCTCACACTCGCCGTTGTTGCACTATCTTGGTATCAACAAGTATTTCTGGCGTATTAATTACATCCGGTTCATTTTAACATACACTGGGTGTGCTAATTCACGCAACTGCACATAGCTGTCCACCTCTTACGTATTGAGGGGAATACGAGATGAGTCGGTGCGTCCGCGTAACGACCTACGGGACTGGCCACCTTAAATATGCTCTCCAATGACGGAGATACAATTACAGGGAACTTTTCTGTAATTTACAGAGTTTCTAAGCTATCTTTTTCCAGGGGTACGCCCAGAAATACTTGTTTTCCATTCTTTACTCATGTGTTTTTACAAAATAATCTAGTACTTCACTTTCACAACATCGAGAGGCGAGATATCATTATTAATAATAAAAAACGCAAAATATCGGCACATATAAACGAGACATTCCACCACTAAGATCAGTACATACACAAACAAACAAGACACTTTAGAAAAAAAAAATCCTTATTCTAAGCCTATATTTACTATGTCCGCGCTCTGGTCTAGTCATTCGTAATCCTGCCAGTTAAGGTGGGATGGAACAGGCTTCGGAGGGCGGACTTCGACCTCTTCCTGGTTGTTATTTTGGTAACCATTAATCTTGTTCCTTCCCAATTGCTGGTTACCGCCCCAAATCCTTTGTAATTTATTATGTTGCTCCGGAGAGTGTCGCTCTTCTTCCGTGTACCTACTTTTCGAGTTTCCATTACTCTTATCTTGATTGTGGCCGTTGTAGTTCGGCACTGGCCTACTATCCCACTGACGTCCATTATTGCGACGGTTGTTATTTTGTTCACGCTGTCGGCGTTTCTCCCGCGCCTGTTCCTCTTGAAATGCGAATTCCAGTTCGCACAAAATGCCCTTAAATACCTCAGTATCGCTACCACAACGACCGGCAAATAATTGTTGATACGAGATGGGAAGTTTCGTGTAGCATAATCTGATGATTTCCGCACCGCTACACGGGTTGTCTAGGTACTGCTTCCTTTTTGTCGTATTTTCAAAAAATTTGACCGGTCTCCGGTACCCTGCCCCTTCCGTATCTCTGGATATCATAATTTCTTGTTTGATCCTTTCTTGGGTTTCTTCAGACCAACACTTGCCCAAGAAGGCATTTTTGAATTCTTCGAACGAGACGCTCGTCTTCGCTACATTTCTCATGTGCTCAGCGGTCGCGCCCTCCATATTGGAGCACACAAAACCCAGCTGGTACATCAACGCCCAGTGTGGGGGCAAAGATAACTCGAATTGTCCCATAAAAGTTTTTGAATGCAAGCTATTACCTTCGTCCTTGTAGTGATGGAACTTTCGGACTGTTACAAAATGCTTGTAGTCAAACCGGTCATCACTCACGTTATCATTTAGACCGTTCTCACGATTCGTATGAACTTCGGAACGTGTACTAATTCGTTCCGACACGCTTCGTCATCTCTCCCCCTCTGTATGTTCGACAGTTGTTCGGTACATCTAATCAGCCGACAGCAATTGTGCACACTGGACAGCTGCGCGCTGTTCGTGTTTACCTCGGTCGTTGCCTCAGAGCTGTGAATCAAGGCCTGGCTCCCGTTGCTTATAGTGTCTACTTCGTCACACCGTGAAGCGGTTATCTGTGTTCCGGCAAGTGACGGTTCAGTCGACGCAGTGATTACACCCTTCTCCTTTCCCAATGTCTCTGTAATGAGACGTTTTACCTCATCCTCTAAATTTCTTTTTAATTTCGCCACCTCCTCTTTCAACATTTCGTTAGGCCCTATGTCCGGTTGCTCTTGTTGCTTTTCTTCACACGTTTTATCCGGCTTTGTAGCCTTGATAACATGACCTTTCCTACTTTTGCGCCGGCCGGGGTGGCCGAGCGTTTCTAGGCGCTACAGTCTGGAACCGCGCGACCGCTACGGTCGCAGGTTCGAATCCTGCCTCGGGCATGGATGTGTGTGATGTCGTTAGGTTAGTTAGGTTTAAGTAGTTCTAAGTTCTAGGGGACTGATGACCTCAGAAGTTAAGTCCCATAGTGCTCAGAGCCATTTTTTGCTACTTGCTGAAAGTAAGGAACGGTTTAGAACTGTTAATCGTATTGCAGGTTACGAAAAAATTATATTCCACTGAAGACTGTTTGGTTTTTCAGCGCCTGTAGCGAACCCCATCCATCACTGTAAGAACTCTGCTTCGACCGGTGCAGTTTGAAGAGATGCCCGCCAGTGTTCACCAGAAAATGTCGCTCTCATTGTAACATCCGCTGTTACACGAGTCACACCTAAAAGAGGGAATTGGGTACACGCACGCCACACGCAGCGTATGAGCCAGCAGTATAACGTTAAAAGCTCTCAGAACACCGGATTTTCAGTAAAGCGATTATCCTTTGCAACATTAAAATAAACAGAATCGGGCCGTAAATCCTATTACTGATATTAAAAATTGCTCTCAGCGGTGTCGCTTGTAACAATAATATACGCCAATACGACAACTTTTTAGGCACTTGCCACGAATTTCCCCACCAGATAAAAATATTTTAAGTTAAATACACGAATCTCACCAAATTATTTTGATCGGCACTGATAAAAAGGTGGTTTTATCCTAACGAGTGAAGCTACAATATGCCTCCAACTACGCAACAAATCATAATGCAGAATGATTCTTGCAGCCTAGTGCAGATGGCAAGAAGGCCCTTCTTGGCATCTAGTATTTTGTTGGAGTTCCGACTTCGAATCCCAATTTGACATAAAATTCCGAAAATGACATTCTGTTGACGGCAATCGCTCCACATTCGTTTATACTGTTTCTGAAACATTCACAAGAACAGAGAAGGAATAAAGGAAGGTCAGTTATGATTTAACACTGTGTCGTCGACAACGAGATCATTAGACACCGAGCACAAACTCTGGTTGAGGAAGACTAGGAAAGGAAACTGACTGTGCCCTTACAAAGGAACCATCCCAGCATTCACCTTCAGCGAATTCGGGAAACCACGGCAGTCCTGACTGGCTGTGTGGAGGACCGAACTTCCGCCCACGCGAATACCAGTGCAGTGTCTTATCTTTGCACCACTTTGCCCATAATCACGAGAACAATTCACGGTTTCAAGTACACAATGATCATCTTCTGAAGAAGAGTTGATATTCTGTTTGTGGATACTGTGGTTGAGTTGCCTTATGGTCACAGGAATTTTTCATAATATAAAAGCTTTCAGCCACACAGTGGTCACCTTCAGAAAGAAGCATGGGCGTCCGCAGAAATTTTTCAGCAAGGGGCAAGATTCTAAAATTGCCATTTTCGATATAGTTGATCCTGAGTCCCTGAACGTGCCATGTGCAAGGACACATGACAGGACATACACCAATCTCATCGATCTCAAAGGATTGGTAGTTACTCATTCATTCCTCTTTTTCTTAAAAAAAAATACATTACTTTGATACGTAAGAGGTATGTATATTTCACTAGCGTATACGAAGTCGATTACTGACCTAACTCGTCACATTATTTTAAGAAGAGCTGAAGATCGCTGTAGACGGAGGTTGCAGTCAAAGAGTCAGTTACTTAAGAAATGAATGAAGAAATAAGATCTTGTCAGTCAGTGGTGAGTAAACAGGCTAAAGATGATAAATGACAAGAAATAACAAACATGAGTAGTACCTTACTGAATTAACGAAACGAAACGACATCATATACCTAACTAAATCCGATGAATTGGGAAATGAAAGTGGAAAGTATTCACTAAAGATATTTTCATTTGAATGTCAAATAATGTTAGGTTGACGCAGAAAATTAGGAACACAACAAAAAAGTCCATCTGTCTGAGGGACTCTTGTTAGATATCACCAAAATAAAAACAAACAGTGTCAATGATTACCACTCCTCAAAGTGAGGAAACAGAAAATTGGATGCTATCTATAACACAGCTTGCTTACAAAATTTCGCCTCTGATCATGTAAATGGTCATTCTGGATTATTTTCATGCAATCTATTTTTAATGTTAATTGGAATAATTAAAGTAAAATTTTTTTTAGGTTATATGACCAAAGTGTAACCGACAACCAGCTTTAGAACCTCCTAAAACAACACTAAGTTAAATAGTAGAATCGACTCCTAGCAGTCTAGGACTAAACGAAGATGGTCCTTGCCTTCCAATTTGACTGGTAATTGTGCGCCTTGTCTGCTGGACTCCACAACTGACAAGGGAACCTCCCCATCGCACCCCCCTCAGATTTAGTTATAAGTTGGCACAGTGGATAGGCCTTGAAAAACTGAACACAGATCGATCGAGAAAACAGGAAGAAGTTGTGTGGAACTATGAAAAAATAAGCAAAATATACAAACCGAGTAGTCCATGGGCAAGATAAGCAATATCTAGGCAAATGCGAACAGAGGAGCGCCGTGGTCCCGTGGTTTGCGTGAACAGCTGCGGAACGAAAGGTCCTTGGTTCGAGTCTTCCCTCGTGTGAGAATTTTAATTTTTTATTTTCGGTTTACATGACAAACTCTTATGTTTTCATCACTTTTTTGGGAGTGACTATCACATCCACAAGAAAACCTAAATCGGGCAAGGTAGAAGAATCTTTTTACCCATTCGCGAAGTGTAAAGTTAGGTGGGTCTACAACATATTCCTGACGTGTGACGCACATGCCGTCACCAGTGTCGTATAGAATATATCAGACGTGTTTTCCTGTGGAGGAATAGGTTGACCTATGACCTTGCGATCAAATGTTTTCGGTTCCCATTGGAGAGGCACGTCCTTTCGTCTACTAATCGCACAGTACTGCGGTGCGGTCGCAAAACACAGACACTAAACTTATTGCAGTGAACAGAGACGTCAATGAACGAACGGACAGATCATAACTTTGCGAAAATAAAGAAAGTAAAATTTTCAGTCGAGAGAAGACTTGAACCCAGGACCTTTCGTTTCGCAGCTGCTCACGCTACCCACGGAACCACGGCGCTCCTCTGTTCACCTTTGCCTAGATATTGCCTTTCTTGCACATGGGCTATTCAGTTTTTATATTTTGCTTATTTTTTCATAGTTCCACACAACTTCTTCCTGTTTTCTCGATTGATCTGTGTTCAGTTTTTCAAGGCCTATCCACTGTGCCATCTTATAACTAAATGTGAGGGGGGTGCGATGGGGAGGTTCCCTTGTGAGTATAGCGCTGTGATCCACCCGATGTAGTGTGAGAAGGCGACAACTCTTGAAGATGACTCCTCTCGACCTTCAAATTATCCACTTTTATTCCTTCTTTTCGAGACAATACACTAATGCTGTACCTGAATTGTTCAGTAGAGAGAGGGAGTGGGAGACGTAATCTTGTGGGAATTAGTGACGAAAGTCAACCAACGTGGTGCATTACGACAGAAAGAATACGCTTGTGTTTCATAGACGATGAAGTCGAATTGGGAAAGAACGGAGAAGGAAAACGACTCTGCCCTGTCACCTTAAACGATTTCTGTAAATAACCTATGTTTCCGCGGCCGGACGGTAATTTGAACCGCCGTTCATTCGAAAAGCATCACCATTTCGCTCGGGCAATGTATTACATCCATGAAACTTGCTGGAAGATTAAAACTGTGTACCGGACCGCGACTCAACTCGGGACCTTTTCCTTTCGCGGGCAATTGCTCTACCAACTATTACATCCTTGTTTATTTTAAATTGGCGCTGGAATCCGTGAGCCCGAGTACTGGAAACGTAAAGTTTGCAGCTCAATAACGACTACGTGAGAAAGCGACAGGTAAAAGACTGGAGTCTGCATTTATGTACATTCAGCCAAGTTTGCATCCACCTTGACTGCTGGACAGTGTCGAAGCCGCATCGAAGCCGAGGAAGACGTATAATTTTCCGTGAAGTGTTTAACAACCAAACGAAACCAAATTACACAGCAATTGCTAAAGACACAGTATTTCCAGTTTCTCTTGTCAGACATGAGTCTGCACTTTAAATACAAACAAAAACAATTTTTTGAAATGCCTGAGAATTGTGTAACGAACAAAGAGGAGCCAACCCCTCCTTCCCGCCCCCCCCCCCCCCTCCACCCTTCTGTGGACGTCTATGGGAAGGACACCGAAGATCCCCGCTGTATGGGTAGAAATGGCTTCCATTTCGAAAAGTTCTTGTGATTGTGTCACCAACCACAGCTTTGACCGATCACTTACAATCACAACTTTCAATTATTCGAAGTATACGGAAATACAGCACAGCTTTTTAATCAATTTTCTGAGTGGTATGAAGTGGCCAGCCACAATTTTCCATCCCGTGCGAATCTTCTCATCACAGAGCGACACGTACACACAGAGTTCTCAATTACATTACGTGATCTAAAGTATCCGGATCATTGAATTTGCATCCAGACTTTCCGATGTTTATAAGACGGATTTTCCTATTCTGTTATAACATTGTCCATAACTGAGTTGAACAGCTGTTAGGAAAACCATCTCTCTGTCGAACATCTGTACATATCTCAAAAACCTCAGAGATTACACTAGAAATTTTTCTTTTGAGTACTTAGCAGATCCGCAGCTCATGGTCTCGCGGTGGCGTTCTCGCTTTCGAAGTGCGTGGTCCCGGGTTCGATTCTCGGCGGGGTCAGAGATTTTTCTCCTGTCCCGAGATGACTGGGTGTTGTTTTGTCTTCTCCATTCATCCCCATTACGGTCGCAGGAAGGTAACGGTCCTTGCCTAGTACGGCAGTGCGGGTCTCCTGCATCGTTCCCCTATGCTCTGCCAAGCACCATGGGACTTCATTTCCATTTGTAGGACGATGGTATATTGGTTCTCTGTTCTTTGTCCACTCTGAGCTCTTCTAGATCAGGTTGTCAACAGAATCATGGCCTTTTCAAGGTCCACAAAGTTGTGTTTTACTGGTGCAAAGTCAGTACCTTATACCGCCTTCAGATTGCATAAATGTTCTGCACGTGATCAACCTTTCTGAATCTTGCTTGATAGTCACGAAACAGGTGGTCACTCTATAGGTCGAAAAGTTTCATGAGAGTTTTAGAATGAGTTTTGTACGTGACTGGCAAAAGAGTAAGCGTCTATAGTTGTCCAGATCTATTTTCTTACGCAGTGATGTATCAACATGTATTTCCCGTCATGTGAAATCGTTCAATCGTCTCAGATCTCTGTTAAAAATTTATATATTCTCTTTAATTTATCTCATCCTAACATCCACATTTCAGAAGATATACCGTATTCACCACGAACTTGGCCATTTTTGAACGATCTGATTACATCTACTGTCGCACATATTATTGGGAGGGCATTTCATGAGTACCTCTTTGAAGTAGTTAGCCAATGTCGCCATTCCAGTTTTCAAGAAGGGTCATAGGTCAGACCCCATAGTTACGCTCACGTACCACGACGTTTTTGGAGAACAAAAATCTCCTCTACAAAATTAATATGGATTCAGCGAACAGCGTTGTTACGAAACTCAGCTCTCTCTGTTCCTCCATGAGATTCACAGAGCTATTGAAGTCGGCGCTCACGCTGATGCCGTTTTCCTCGACTGCGGGAAGACATTAGACACTGTCCTGCACTGCCATCTTGTGAGAAAAATACAAGCTCACAGTGTATCGGACCATACTTGCGACTGGATTCAAGACTTCCTTGCAGGTAAAATTCAACAAGTCGCACTTAACGGAAAAAAATGGATGTAGAGGTAATTTCAGATGTCCCCCAGTGCAATGTGGTAGGAGCGTTACTGTTTACAATCTGTATAAATGATCCAGTAGTTTCCAAAGAAGCTCTTGAAGGATGATCGCAGATTATGCGGTTGCCTATATGCAGGTACTAAAGCCAGAAAATAGTTCTGATTTGCAGGACATGCAGACGATTGCTGAATGGTGCAGGGACTCTCAGTTGACCCTGAACGTAAATAAATGTAACACAATGCGCTTACACAGGACACGAAATATACACTACTGAAGACAAATGGTTCAAATGGCTCTGAGCACTATGGGACTCAACTGCTGAGGTCATTAGTCCCCTAGAACTTACGAGGGCAGTTCAATAAGTAATGCAACACATTTTTTTTCTCGGCCAATTTTGGTTGAAAAAACCGGAAATTTCTTGTGGAATATTTTCAAACATTCCCGCTTCGTCTCGTATAGTTTCATTGACTTCCGACAGGTGGCAGCGCTGTACGGAGCTGTTAAAATGGCGTCTGTAACGGATGTGCGTTGCAAACAACGGGCAGTGATCGAGTTTCTTTGGCGGAAAACCAGGGCATCTCAGATATTCATAGGCGCTTGCAGAATGTCTACGGTGATCTGGCAGTGGACAAAAGCACGGTGAGTCGTTGGGCAAAGCGTGTGTCATCATCGCCGCAAGGTCAAGCAAGACTGTCTGATCTCCCGCGTGCGGGCCGGCCATGCACAGCTGTGACTCCTGCAATGACGGAGCGTGCAAACACACTCGTTCGAGATGATCGACGGATCACCATCAAACAACTCAGTGCTCAACTTGACATCTCTGTTGGTAGTGCTGTCACAATTGTTCACCAGTTGTGATATTCAAAGGTTTGTTCCCGCTGGGTCCCTCGTTGTCTAACCGAACACCATAAAGAGCAAAGGAGAACCATCTGTGCGGAATTGCTTGCTCGTCATGTGGCTGAGAGTGACAATTTCTTGTCAAAGATTGTTACAGGCGATGAAACATGGGTTCATCACTTCGAACCTGAAACAAAACGGCAATCAATGGAGTGGCGCCACACCCACTCCCCTACCAAGAAAAAGTTTAAAGCCATACCCTCAGCTGGTAAAGTCATGGTTACAGTCTTCTGGGACGCTGAAGGGGTTATTCTGTTCGATGTCCTTCCCCATGGTCAAACGATCAACTCTGAAGTGTATTGTGCTACTCTTCAGAAATTGAAGAAACGACTTCAGCGTGTTCGTAGGCACAAAAATCTGAACGAACTTCTCCTTCTTCATGACAACGCAAGACCTCACACAAGTCTTCGCACCCGAGAGGAGCTCACAAAACTTCAGTGGACTGTTCTTCCTCATGCACCCTACAGTCCCGATCTCGCACCGTCGGATTTCCATATGTTTGGCCCAATGAAGGACGCAATCCGTGGGAGGCACTACGCGGATGATGAAGAAGTTATTGATGCAGTACGACGTTGGCTCCGACATCGACCAGTGGAATGGTACCGTGCAGGCATACAGGCCCTCATTTCAAGGTAGCGTAAGGCCGTAGCATTGAATGGAGATTACGCTGAAAAATAGTGTTGTGTAGCTAAAAGATTGGGGAATAGCCTGGTGTATTTCAATGCTGAATAAAACAACCCCTGTTTCAGAAAAAAAATGTGTTGCATTACTTATTGAACTGCCCTCGTAGAACTAGTTAAACCTAACTAACCTAAGGACATCACAAACATCCATGCCCGAGGCAGGATTCGAACCTGCGACGGTAGTGGTCTTGCGGGTCCAGACTGCAGCGCATTTAACCGCACGGCCACTTCGGCCGGCTGAAGACAAATTGATGGAATCAATAACCACCGTAAAATAACTGGGAATAGGCTATCTGTATGGAGAGACATTAACTGGAGTGACCACATAAAACAAATAGTAGGAAAAGCAGATACAAGACTGAGATTCATAGCAAGAATGTTAAAGGGGAGGAGGACATTAGTGTCTAATGATCCGTCGACAACAAATCATTAGGGGCGGAGCGCCAGCTCGGATTAGGGAACGATGGAGAAGGAAAGCGGCCGTGCCCTTTCGAAGGAAACATCCCGGCAGTTGTTTTATGCGAGCAACCAAAATCAGGATGGCCGGACGCTGGTTGAACCGTCGTCCTCCCGAATGCGAGTCCAGTGCGTTGACTACTGCGCTGCCGCACTCGGTGATCTTAAAGGAATGTAGTTCGCCCACTAAATAAGTGGCGTGTTGGTTATCAGTCTGGAACCCTCACCAGGTAGGGCTGATAGAACAAATGGAGAAGATCTAACAAAGATCGGTGTTTTTCTTCACGGGACCCTTTAGTCGAAGCTAGAATGTTACAAAGGTGCTCAACAAACTCTGGTAGCAGACGCTGCAAGAGAGGCATTCTGCATCACGGACAGGTTTAGTATTTAAATTTCTAGGGAGGCAGGAGTTGGACAACATGTTACTGTTCCCCACATACGTCCCGCGAAATGACCGCAGCGAGAAAATTCGAGAAATTAGAAGCCCCGGGGGCTTCCCACGTGCCATTCGCGAATGGAACAGGGAAGAAAGGGTCTGTTAGTGGTACCAGAAGTACCCTCCACCACACACCGTCAGGAATATTTATGTAGGTACTGAGGGACTCGGAAAGTCATTGGTAGGTTCCCGTAGGTGTGTGGCAACAGTTCTCTGAGCACAGGTCACTCAAAACTCAATAAATTGTGGGCTGGCGTTTTGTGAGAGCGGAGCTGTCTCCTTATACCTCTTACAATGTGTTCCTCTAGTTTCGTATCAGGCGATTTTGGTGACAAAGACTTCTTCTGTTCACGAACATGCTCCTAAAATCACTGCACCACGATCCTGGCATTGTGACAGGGACAGTTATCTTGCTGGAAGGTGCCGTCGCCATCAAGGAAGGCATCAAGCATGAAGGTCCGCAGGTGATCCGCAATAATATTCACATCGTGCACAGCTGCGATGGTGCCTTTTTATTACTACCACAAGTCCCACAGAAGCCTAGCCCCCATTGCACAGTACTCTCACTAACGGCCTGCGTCCGTGGCGCGGCATGTTTCTAGCAGCCGTTCGCCTCTATCACGGCGTATCCGGACCCCGCCATACGTCTGCTGTAACAAGAAAAGTGATGCGTCCGAGACTTTTTCGTTGTTCTATGGTTCAATCTCGAATATTCCGTGCCTACCGAATTGCGATGTCGTTACGTCAAATTGGATCGTCTGCTGTAGAGTGTCATGTTCAACAAGGCGCGCCGAACTGTGTGCTCCGAAACACTTGTGCATCCAATAGCATTGTACTCTGCCGCCAGATCTGGCACTGATCGCCGCCTATGCAGCTTTACAGGCCGAGAAAGCCTCCGGCCTGCACGTTGTACGATACGGCATGGGCGTCAAACACTTTATCGCCTGCTTGTGGTTTCCATGTACATCAATCATTTTACATAAAAAAGTAGGGCGTGAACAGTTGAGCAGCCTCGCCGTATCCGAGATGCCCTTTCCCAGGTGCAGGGCCGTAACGGTCTACCCATTGTCACATTCACTCATGCCAGTGGATTTCCCAGTTTTCAGCCCATATCGTCACCTGAGCGATACCCCATTCGTCTGTTATCTATTTACACACTTTTTCCTTACATCATCTTCCCGCAACGCCAACATACGGTATTAAATTTCGCATCGGGAACTGCTCATTATGTATAGGCTCGTAAGTGTAAGAAGCTATTACGAACGAAGAATGTTCTGATGTGTCCTAGAATATTACGAAATTCTTGGTGTAACCAAAAGGACTAGATTTACGGTTTGTTGCGATTGCCACAGTCGGGACCTCTCTTCCCTGTTTCAACTGGCAGATGCCATATTCATGGTGACAGACATCACTGTACTATTGCTTTTTATCATACAGGCTTTTAAATATTTGGGTATATTCTACATCTACATCTACATTTACATACATTCTCCGCAACCCACCGTACGGTGCATAGCGGAAGGTACCCTGTAACATTTCCTTTCCTCTTCCACTAGCAAATAGAGACAGGGAAAAACGACTGTCTCCGTAGAATCCCTAATTTCACGAATCTTATCTTCGTGGTCCTTACGAATAATGTTTGTTGGTGGCAGTAGAATCGTTTGGCAGTCAGCTCCAAATGTCGGTTTTCTACATTTTCTCAATAGTTTTCCTCAAAAAGACCGTCTTCTTTCCTCCAGAGATTCCCATTTGAGTTCCCGAAGCATCTCCGTAACACTTACGTGTTGTTCGAACCCACCGGTAACAAATCTACCAGCCCGCCTCTCAATTGCTTCGATGTCTTCCTCCAATCCGGCCTGCTACGAATCCCAAACATTCGAGCAGTACTCAAGAATAGGTCTCACCAGCGTCCTATATGCAGTCCAGGTGAACCACTCTTTCCTAGAATTCTCCCAATAAACCGAAAACGACGATTCGCCTTCCCCAGTACAGTTATCACACATACGTTCCATTTCATATCGTTTTGCAGCGTTACACCGAGATATTTAAACGACTTGACTGTGTCAACCGCATTAACTTACATTTTTCCACATCTAGAAGTAGCTACCATTGATCACACCAACCAGAAATTTTGTCTAAGTCGTCTTATACACTCCTGGAAATGGAAAAAAGAACACATTGACACCGGTGTGTTAGACCCACCATACTTGCTCCGGACACTGCTAGAGGGCTGTACAAACAATGATCACACGCACGGCACAGCGGACACACCAGGAACCGCGGTGTTGGCCGTCGAATGGCGCTAGCTGCGCAGCATTTGTGCACCGCCGCCGTCAGTGTCAGCCAGTTTGCCGTGGCATACGGAGCTCCATCGCAGTCTTTAACACTGGTAGCATGCCGCGACAGCGTGGACGTGAACCGTATGTGCAGTTGACGGACTTTGAGCGAGGGCGTATAGTGGGCATGCGGGAGGCCGGGCGGACGTACCGCCGAATTGCTCAACACGTGGGGCGTGAGGTCTCCACAGTACATCGATGTTGTCGCCAGAGGTCAGCGGAAGGTGCACGTGCCCGTCGACCTGGGACCGGACCGCAGCGACGCACGGATGCACGCCAAGACCGTAGGATCCTACGCAGTGCCGTAGGGGACCGCACCGCCACTTCCCAGCAAATTAGGGACACTGTTGCTCCTGGGGTATCGGCGAGGACCATTCGCAACCGTCTCCATGAAGCTGGGCTACGGTCCCGCACACCGTTAGGCAGTCTTCCGCTCACACCCCAACATCGTGCAGCCCGCCTCCAGTGGTGTCGCGACAGGCGTGAATGGAGGGACGAATGGAGACGTGTCGTCTTCAGCGATGAAAGTCGCTTCTGCCTTGGTGCCAATGATGGTCGTATGCGTGTTTGGCGCCGTGCAGGTGAGCGCCACAATCAGGACTGCATACGACCGAGGCACACAGGGCCAACACCCGGCATCATGGTGTGGGGAGCGATCTCCTACACTGGCCGTACACCACTGGTGATCGTCGAGGGGACACGGAATAGTGCACGGTACATCCAAACCGTCATCGAACCCATCGTTCTACCATTCCTAGACCGGCAAGGGAACTTGCTGTTCCAACAGGACAATGCACGTCCGCATGTATCCCGTGCCACCCAACGTGCTCTAGAAGGTGTAAGTCAACTACCCTGGCCAGCAAGATCTCCGGATCTGTCCCCCATTGAGCATGTTTGGGACTGGATGAAGCGTCGTCTCACGCGGTCTGCACGTCCAGCACGAACGCTGGTCCAACTGAGGCGCCAGGTGGAAATGGCATGGCAAGCCGTTCCACAGGACTACATCCAGCATCTCTACGATCGTCTCCATGGGAGAATAGCAGCCTGCATTGCTGCGAAAGGTGGATATACACTGTACTAGTGCCGACATTGTGCATGCTCTGTTGCCTGTGTCTATGTGCCTGTGGTTCTGTCAGTGTGATCATGTGATGTATCTGACCCCAGGAATGTGTCAATAAAGTTTCCCCTTCCTGGGACAATGAATTCACGGTGTTCTTATTTCAATTTCCAGGAGTGTATGTTCCTACAGTCACTCAGCTTCGACACCTTATCCTACTCCACAGGATTATCATCAAACCGGCAGATTACTGCCCATACTGTCTGTCAAATCATTTATGGCTACAGAGAACAACAGCGGCCCTATCACACCTCCCTGGGGTACCCCTGACGATACCCTTGTCTCTTAAGACGTCTTCGAGCCACTCACATATCTGTGAGCTTATACCCAATGCTCGTAGCTTCGTTAACAGCCTGCAATAGGGCACCATGTCAAATGCCTTAAGGAAACCTAGAAATATGGAATCTGCCTACTGCCTTTCATCCATAGGTCGCAGTATATGATGTGAGAAAAAGGCAAGTTTCTCACGAGCGATGCTTTCTAAAACCATGCTGATTCGTGGACATAAGTTTCTCTGCCTCAAGAAAGTTAATTGTATTCGAACTGAGAATATGTACAAGGATTCTGTAGCAGACCGAAGCTAGACATATTGGTCTGTAATTTTGCAGGCCCGATCTTTTACGTTTCTTATATACTGGAGGCACCTGAGCTTTTTTTCCGGTTGCCTGGGACTTTATACTGGGGGATCGATTCACAATAAATGCAGGGTAGGTAAGGGGCCAATGCCCTAGAGAACACTTCGTAAAAGCTAACTGCGATTGCATCTAGAGTTGGTAATTCACTTGCTTTCAAATCTTTCAGTTGTTTCTCTACGCCAGGGATGCTTATTACTATACTGTCCATACGGGAGTCTGTCCGATGGTCAAATGATGGTATGTCTGTACGATTCTCGTGAGCGCGCGGTTTCTTGAACGTGAAATTTAAAATTTCGGCTTTCGTCTTTCCATCTTCAACTGCCACACCAGACTGGTCAACAAGGGACTCAATGGAAGCCTTAGACCCGGTTAAAGATTTTATATAGGACCAGAATTTTCACGCTTTAAAACAAATGTGCGATATGTCACTGTAATTTAATGCTATGCACCTACTGAAATAGCTAAAGGAGAATTAAAAAATGCATTTTATACAGAGCTTAACGGAGTCCTTAGACATACAAAGTCTAGGGACACAAAAATTTTAATGGGTGACTTGAACGCAAAAGTTAGTTCAGAAAGTTAAGGGCTTGAACATATCATGGGCGTGCATGGCGTGGGGATCAGGAATGTAAATGGTGAACTGTAGATAGATACGTGCGCTGAACATGACCTAGTCATTGGAGGCACATTGTTTCCACATCGTAACTGCCATAAGATAACGTGGGTTTCTCCAGTCCACGTTACCGAAAATCAAATAGACCACACAGTCATATGCCGCAAGTTCCAACACTCTCTGTTAGATGTCAGAAATAGAAGAGGAGCAGACGTTGGAAGTGACCACCACCTAGTTTTGGCAGAATTCAGACTGAAGATAGTGGCAAACAGAACCAAGCTCGATCACAGCTGCAAGAAATAGATGTGGCAATGTTAAAAGACCAACAGATCAAAGAAACATTTGCCCTTGAACTACAAAACAGATTCCAGGTCCTCTCTGAAGAAAACTGTATGGAAGAGGGAATTGAAACATGTTGGCAAAAAATCAAAGACAGTTATTTAGATGTGGGAGAAAAAAATCTTAAGATTTAAGGCACATCAAAGGAAGGAATGGATCTCTGATGCCACATGGAATGAAATCAACCGCAGGAAAGGACTAAAACTTAAGTTAAATTTTTGTAAGACAAGAGCGCAGAAGAGCGAAGCGCATAAAGAATACACGGAGGGGAACAAAAAAGTGAAAATATTGCTACGTCGAGATAAAAGGAGATGGATAGATGAGCAAGCAAAATTAGCAGAAGAGGCAAAAGACAAGGAAATATGAAAGAGCTCTACAATATTACCAAACGGTTGTCAATGAAGAACTTCAGACATGAAGGACCAGTTAAGAACAAGGATGGGGTGATGCTTACAACTCAACAGGCACAGCTACAGAGATGGGAAGAGCACTTCAAGGAACTGTTAAATTGTGAAGACAACAAAGAGGAACAGGTAAGAGATTTTCCATAGGAAGTCGAAGAAGATCAAGATATAAATTTGCAGTGCCCCGCAATGGACGAAATTAGGATTGCCTTGAAAAAACTAAAAAATACAAAGGCTCCAGGCCTAGACAACACAGCACCGGAGCTCTTAAAACCGATTTTGAAAGTACTGTTAAAATGCTCCATCCTTTGCTGAAGCATATTTGGCTTGAAGAGAAATCTCCAAAGGAGTGGAAAAATGGCTTGGTGGTAAAGCTCCCAAAAAAGGGAAATTTGTCAGACTGTAACAACTGGTGTGGTATTACATTGTTGTCAGTGCCCAGTAAGGTCCTCACCAGAATTATTTTAAACAGAATTAAAGAATCCCTTGAAAAGCGACTGCGTAAAGAACAGGCCGGTTTTAGGGCACAACGCAGTTGCGTTGATCTTATTAACACTCCTAGGATCATTTTATAGCAAAGCAAAGAATTCCAAGCAACCATGTACCTGGCATTCATTGATTTTCAAAAGGCCTTCGATTCCGTGAAAAATAAAGTGCTCTGGGAGGTGTTCCGGAAGTATAGCATACCACACAACATCTTAAACATCATAAAAGATCTATATGATGGCTACAAATGTTGTGTACTCCACAAGGGAAATATGACAGAGCCAATAAAAGTAACAACTGGAGTTCGGCAGGGTTACATTTTATCACCAACACTTTTTCTACTTGTTCTAGACTCTGTCATGAGAAGAGTAACAGCAGGCAGGAGACGAGTAATCCAGTGGGGGATCCATGAACGTCTGGAGGATGTGGATTTTGCAGACGACATAGTTTTATTAGCTCAAAGGCTGACTGATATGCAAGGTAAATTAAACTTGCTGAAAGAAGAAGCAGAAACTATCGACCTCAAGATAAATACAGGCAAGACAAAGAAAATGAGAGAAAATTCAGGGACCATGGAGTTGCCACTGTTAATAGGTGAGCAGCGGGTGGAGACTGTCAACTCATTCCTGTATCTGGGTAGTACAGTGACGGAAGATGGTGGAGCCGGAGATGACGTGAAAAACCGCATTAAAAATGCAAATGCTGCATTCATACAATTGTATCCAATATGGAAAAATAGAAATATCACGTACAAAACAAAAATCCGTATTTTTAATACAAATGTGAAGGCTGTCCTTCTGTACGCCAGTGAAAGCTGGAAAATGGATAAAAAGATAACATCCCAGTTACAAAGCTTCATAAATAGATGTCTTCGACGCATCATGAATATCTGGTGACCAGAAAAAATATGTAATGAGGAGCTCTGGCGTATAACAAACCAGATACCTATAGAAGACCAGATACGAGAGAGAAAGTGGGGTTGGTTGGGGCACACCTTGAGAAAACCATATGGAGCCAGCGAGAAAAAAAAGCATTGGAATGGAATCCCCAGGGAACAAGGAAGAGAGGAAGACCAAGGGGCACATGACAGAGGAAAGTGGAAGGGGAAGCAAAAAGCGTTGGCAAGACCTGGGCAGAATTGAAGCAAATGGCCAAAGACAGAGACGGATGGCGAGTTCTCCTGGATGCCCTATGCCCCCATAGGGGCCAAAGGAATTAAGTCAAGTAAGTCAAGAATTTTCAGGGGTACTCTGTCAGATCTTTTACTAAAGTGGGGCGGTGGTGGTTGTCGTATGCTCCGCGCATAGATCTTTTCACAGACGTACGAATCTATACTAACCTTTACTTGTCGTCATATGTGCGTCCTTTTTTGAACCGAGAGTGCAGCAGCCTCTGCTTCCTCAGCATCTTCCGAATTTCCCATTGTGGGTCTATAAGCGCTATCAGCTTAAATAGGAGACCGGGCACGAGGCGGGCTGCGAGACAATGTTAATTATCGGGATAACCTTAAGTATCCTGTAAAACGGTTAAAAGGAAGACTGAGAAAAGTACTGAGTCCAGTCACATTAAAGACGACTGCTTGCGTCCGGCCATCCTGATTTAGGTTTTCCGTGATTTCCCTCAATCGCTGCAGGCAAATGCCGGGATGGTTCGTTTTTGAAAGGGCACGGCGGACTTCCTTCCCTGCCCTTCCGCAATCCGATGAGACCGATGACCTCGGTGTTTGGTCTCTTCCCCCAAACAATCCAACCCAGCCCCTTAGAGTAAAAACGACTGCTTGGAAATGTCTCGTGTGACCAGAGGGGCGCACAAAGAATGCCTGGGTTTCACAAAGCCTTTTACCTCACGTTACATGCCCACCTTTTAAACAAAGCAAGCTGCCCACGATCACTACTCTGGTCCCTAAGATATCCCAGCTCCGCAGAGATCAACTGTGAGGGAAGCGAAGCTGTGTTCCATCTTTACACTTCGATAAGCACAAAGTGATGATAGATTGGGAAGACATTGGCCCCTCCCAAAAGCCGGCTGGTGTGGCCGAACGGTTCTAGGCGCTTCAGTCTGGAACCGCGCAACCGCTACGGTCGCAGGTTCGAATTCTGTCTCGGGCATGGATGTGTGTGATGTCCTTAGGTTAGTTAGGTTTAAGTAGTTCTACGTTCTAGGGGACTGATGACCTCAGATGTTAAGTCCCATAGTGCTCAGAGCCATTTGAACCATTTGAACCCTCCCAAAAGTATAAGGAATAACGTGCAAAGCTGAAACTACGAAACCAGGCGAGAGCTGAGAGCCACTCCACGAGAGGGAAACTGGGGAAAGCGGGACGTCCGCGGGCTGTGGGATTCTTGCCGAGCCTACGGAGTGAAAAACTGCAGGCTGGCAACTGTCAAGCCTTGTAATTGCCTCGGCGACACGGGGTAACACTATACGCGCTCTCAGCTTAATTAGGCGACCGGGCCCGAGGCGGGCAGCGGGATAATGTTAATTACGTGCACCTAATTAATTACACTTCCCCCTGTGACGTAGGGAGCTGCCGACAGCGGCGGCGGCGTCCGGTAGTCGCCTCGGCTGCCCCCGTCTGGCCGGCGTCTGCACAGGGGGGGGGGGGGGGGCGGAGGAGACCTGGAGGGAGGCCGTGGGCAGGCGCGTCAATCGATCGCCCTAAGCCCCGTTCAGCACGGCCGACTTCCCGGACAAGACCGACTACTCGTGGTGTGCTCTCAGAGGGAAATGCTCGTGGACGAGAAACCCTAATATACACTACTGGCCATTAAAATTGATACACCAAGAAGAAATGGAGATGATAAACGGGTATTCATTGGACAAATATATTATACTAGAACTGACATGTGATTACATTTTCACGCAATTTGGGTGCATACATCCTGAGAAATCAGAACCCAGAACAACTACCTCTGGCTGTAATAATGGCCTTGATACGCCTGGGCATTGAGTCAAACAGAGCTCGGATGGCGTGTACAGGTACAGCTGCCCATGCAGCTTCAACACGATACGACAGTTCATCAAGAGTGGTGACGCGTATTGTGACGAGCCAGTTGCTCGGCCACCATTGACCAGACCACTTCAGTTGGTGAGAGATCTGGAGAATGTGCTGGCCAGGGCAGCAGTCGAACATTTTCTGTATCCAGAAAGGCCCGTACAGGACCTGCAACATGCGGTCGTGCGTTATCCTGCTACAATGTAGGGTTTCGCAGGGATCGAATGGTGGGTAGAGCCACGGGTCGTAAGACATCTGAAATGTAACGTTCACTGTTCAAAGTGCCGTCAATACGAACAAGAGCTGACCGAGACGTGTAACCAATGGCACCCCATAGCATCACGCCGGGTGATACGCCAGTATGGGGATGACGAATAGACGCTTCCAATGTGCGTTCACCGCGATGTCGCCAAACGCGGATGCGACCATCGTGATGCTGTTAACAGAACCTGGATTCATTCGAAATAAATGACGTTTTGCCATTCGTGCACCCAGGTTCGTCGTTGAGTACACCATCGCAGGCGCTCCTGTTTGTGATGCAGCGTCAAGGTTAACCGCAGCAATAGTCTCCGATTTGATAGTCCATGCTGCTGGAAACGTCGTCGAACTGTTCGTGCAGATGGTTGTTGTCTTGCAAATGTCCCCATCTGTTGACTCAAGGATCGAAACGTGACTCCACGATCCGTTACTGCCATGCGGATAAGATGCCTGTCATCTCGACTGCTTCTGATACCAGGCCGTTGGGATCCAGCACGGCGTTCCGTATTACCCTCCTGAACCCACCGATTCCATATACTGCTAACAGTCATTGGATCTCGACCAACGCGAGCAGCAATGTCGCGATACGATAAACCGCAATCGCGATAGGCTACAACCCGACCTGTATCAAAGTCGGAAACGTGATGGTACGCATTTCTCCACCTTACACGAGGCATCACAACAACGTTTCACGAGGCAACGCCGGTCAACTGCTGTTTGTGTATGTGAAATCGGTTGGAAACTTTCCTCATGTCAGCACGTTGTAGGTGTCGCCACGGGCGCCAACCTTGTGTGAATGCTCTGAAAAGCTAATCATTGCATATCACGGCATCTTCTTCCTGTCGGTTAAATTTCGCGTCTGTAGTCCTTCATCTTCGTGGTGTAGCAATTTTAATGTGCAGTAGTATAGCAACTCAATCAATAAATAACAAGTCAGTCCTCAGAACTGACCACCTACTCACTCTAGGAATAGGCACGTTATATACCAACGGAAAAATGAAAGACTGACTGAAAATTGTCCTTGTTCTTACCTTCTCTGCACGTTTGAAAACTTACCCAAAAATGTGGGCATGCGAACATATTTGCGCTCTTTTTAAGAAGCAACTCTTATCTCACTCCCACGAGCTCTCCTAACTGTAACTCGTTCATACTATATGCCCAGTCTTTGGAAGCGGTAGCGTCCGTCTAGTACCTGGCTATTCGAAATGATGTCAGATGGAATGATCAGATTACACAAGTAACGGGCAAGGCGAACTCTAGATTGCGGTTTATGGGTACAATCCGGAAGCGATGCAGTCCTTCAACAAAGGAAATTGCTTACAATACGTTAGTTCGTCCAGTATTAGAGTGTTGTTCGTCTGTATGGGACCCTTAGTAGTCGGGTCTGATTCAAGAGATTGAGAAGGTCCAAAGAAGAGCGGCAAGATTCGTGACTGGTACATTTAGCCATCGCGAGAGCATTACAAATCTCATAGAAAGTTTGAAGTGGGACACACTTGAAGATAGACGATGCGCTAAACGGAAGGGGCTGCTCACTAAATTCCAAAATCTGATCTTCGCCGAGGATGTAGAGCATGTATTATTACCACCAACTTTCAAATCGCCATTCAAAGATAAGGGAAATTAGAGCTCGTACTGAGGCGTTCAGACATTCGTTTTCCTCTCGTGCGATCCGCGAGTGCCACAGAAAAGGGGGGGGGGGGTGGATATGACTTTGGCGCAAATTGTGCCCTCCGCCACACACCGCTTGGTGGCTAGCGGAATATATATACACTCCTGGAAATTGAAATAAGAACACCGTGAATTCATTGTCCCAGGAAGGGGAAACTTTATTGACACATTCCTGGGGTCAGATGCCTCACATGATCACACTGACAGAACCACAGGCACATAGACACAGGCAACAGAGCATGCACAATGTCGGCACTAGTACAGTGTATATCCACCTTTCGCAGCAATGCAGGCTGCTATTCTCCCATGGAGACGATCGTAGAGATGCTGGATGTAGTCCTGTGGAACGGCTTGCCATGCCATTTCCACCTGGCGCCTCAGTTGGACCAGCGTTCGTGCTGGACGTGCAGACCGCGTGAGACTACGCTTCATCCAGTCCCAAACATGCTCAATGGGGGACAGATCCGGAGATCTTGCTGGCCAGGATAGTTGACTTACACCTTCTAGAGCACGTTGGGTAGCACGGGATACATGCGGACGTGCATTGTCCTGTTGGAACAGCAAGTTCCCTTGCCGGTCTAGGAATGGTAGAACGATGGGTTCGATGACGGTTTGGACGTACCGTGCACTATTCAGTGTCCCCTCGACGATCACCAGTGGTGTACGGCCAGTGTAGGAGATCGCTCCCCACACCATGATGCCGGGTGTTGGCCCTGTGTGCCTCGGTCGTATGCAGTCCTGATTGTGGCGCTCACCTGCACGGCGCCAAACACGCATACGACCATCATTGGCACCAAAGCAGAAGCGACTCTCATCGCTGAAGACGACACGTCTCCATTCGTCCCTCCATTCACGCCTGTCGCGACACCACTGGAGGCGGGCTGCACGATGTTGGGGCGTGAGCGGAAGACGGCCTAACGGTGTGCGGGACCGTAGCCCAGCTTCATGGAGACGGTTGCGAATGGTCCTCGCCGATACCCCAGGAGCAACAGTGTCCCTAATTTGCTGGGAAGTGGCGGTGCGGTCCCCTACGGCACTGCGTAGGATCCTACGGTCTTGGCGTGCATCCGTGCGTCGCTGCGGTCCGGTCCCAGGTCGACGGGCACGTGCACCTTCCGCCGACCACTGGCGACAACATCGATGTACTGTGGAGACCTCACGCCCCACGTGTTGAACAATTCGGCGGTACGTCCACCCGGCCTCCCGCATGCCCACTATACGCCCTCGCTCAAAGTCCGTCAACTGCACATACGGTTCACGTCCACGCTGTCGCGGCATGCTACCAGTGTTAAAGACTGCGATGGAGCTCCGTATGCCACGGCAAATTGGCTGACACTGACGGCGGCGGTGCACAAATGCTGCGCAGCTAGCGCCATTCGACGGCCAACACCGCGGTTCCTGGTGTGTCCGCTGTGCCGTGCGTGTGATCATTGCTTGTACAGCCCTCTCGCAGTGTCCGGAGCAAGTATGGTGGGTCTGACACACCGGTGTCAATGTGTTCTTTTTTCCATTTCCAGGAGTGTATATGTATATGTAGATGTAGTACATCGCTGTAAGTCGCCAGTACTCATCCACTCATTCATTGTGCCCAGCTCATTGACATTACCTCTCTATGTCTCTGTGTCACTGTCTGTCTCACAGCCACAGTCTCTTTCTGTCCTAATACTGTCCCCTCTCACTGCCACAGTCTCCCCATGGCTCCCACTTACTGCTACTATCTCATTCATTCCTCCCCACTGCTGTTGTCTCTTCTCTCTGTCACTGCCTCTCTGTTCGTCCTTGTCATTGTCATAGACCCTTTTTATCACTCGCTCTCACTCACTTTCACTTTCTCTTTCTCTTTATTCCTCTCCCATATGCACGGTCTCATTCACTCTTACCCTAGCATATTAGCGTTTTTTGTGCTCCGATAGGATCGTTTTTCCCCTGGTATCCTTTTTTTCCCTGTTACAGCAGGGAATGTCTCTCACATGAAAAGGACTTTATGGGTCAGTAAAACTGCAACTGGAATAACGCAATACTAATTTTAAACCTCAGACCGGATTTTACGATAGGAAAATTTCGTACGTGTTTCAGTACTACGACAAGGGCTCCTCAGGACTGTTCTGATGAAGAGGGAGGTACTTTACAGCATATTTCTCGGCGTTACATCACTTTATAAACTACGATTTCACCTCACATTAGATAGTACTTGCGTAGGGATACTTTGACCTCTGTATCTTGAAAACGCATAAAAATGAAAGAAAATTTTGTAAGTGGTTGGAGATTGGAATCTTAAGAAAATATTCTAAAATTTAGAACCATTTGGTGTGCATAGCGGTGTTGGAATCCGCAGCTCAGTTCTGTATCCAAAAACAATGTTTTTCGGGTTTTCTCAGAAATCGTTTGTTAACTAAATAGTTTCTCCATGGCAGATTACATCTAATGCAAAAACAATTAACCGACTTGCTCCATTTTCCTAAGCTGGAGGAACTGCGTAATATTCAAATTTCGACCCTGTACTGCAGGACAGACTATCGTTCTGTTGGGTGTGCAAGTACAAATGGTCTCTAGCCCAAGGGCTCTGCAAAACACTTGATTCTACCCTTATATCACCAAGAGAGTTATGAGGCCCGTTTTTATGCCCGGTGCTTTGAAAAATATGAGGCAGCGCATGATGTTGCATGTGTACCGATAGACTACCTAATATTTGTAGAGGATTTAGATATCTTAACTAGCGTCATTTCATTATCCCAAAATCAGACTGAACTCTTCTAAGAAACTGCAGAAAAAGTCGGGCTCTAGATACATTCGAGAGGACAGAATACGCGACCTGCAACAAACAAGTGCCAAAATACACGGAGACGAAATACGGCAAAATTAAACAAGTGTAACAATTTAAATATCTCGGTGAAATCATTCAGGAAAATCGAGTTAGTTTCATTTTCATAGGTCATTTGCACGATAAATGGTAATGATGTGGAAGGAGTTGTTTTACATTCACATCATAAATTAATTTGTAAATATTCAAAGAAATATGGATGTGAGGTAGTAATTCCTACCCACCAGCTTTTACATATTGCAATTCTAGACTGCGCTCCACTAAGCGCCCATTGGTCCCGCACTGAGTGTGCGATGCCACGTTGCTTCACACTGTGCCCTCAGACAGGCGTAAGGCTCGCAGCATCGGAATATGCCTGCAGGGACGGATGTGGGAAGCGGCTGCCCCTGCACGTTGCCGATTGTTGACTTCTTCCTGGCCACACCAATTCAGTCTCCAAAAGGTCTGATGGTGTGTTTCGCCCACTGTTCCCATCAGTCTTGATTCAAACGGCAATACTGCGTCTTCCAGTGTCAAGGTCCTCCTGGCTGGACTTGCTGCACCATTGGAGCTCAAAGGTGGTCTCCATGAACAAGGGATACACCGACACTGCTGTCACCTCCAACTAGATCTATTGTGAACCAAGTAGGGCCGAGCGGTTCTAGGCGCTTCAGTCTGGAACCACGCGACCACTACGGTCGCAGGTTCGAGTCCTGCCTTGGCCATGGATGTGTGTGATGTCTCTAGGTTAGTTAGGTTTAAGTAGTTCTAAGTTCTAGGCGACTGATGACCTGAGATGTTAAGTCCCATAGTGCTCAGAGCCATTTGAACCATTTTGAACCAAGTAGGTCGAGCCAGTGGACAGGAGAAAAATTTGCATGGTAACTATCTCGCATGTGTTGCTTTTGCACGATAATGGTGACTTCACTTGCCCTGCTTTCCTTGAGTAGTCGGCTTTCTAGACGCTTCAGTTATAGCTAAAAGGCGTTTGCCTTTCAGAAGCAGCAGTGATCGTATCTTGCAGACTGTGAATAATCGTCCTTATGTCCAATTTATGGCTTGTTACTTCACTCTGCGTGGTCAACACATTACATCCTCCTCTTTCCATGATGACGTTGTGCTATATTAGTGCTTTGATCGTCCTTATGTCCAATTTATGGCTTGTTACTTCACTCTGCGTGGTCAACACATTACATCCTCCTCTTTCCATGATGACGTTGTGCTATATTAGTGCTTTGGACACAGTGCTGTGGTGGTGCAATGGTCATCATTAGTGGTTTTGACACCCAGTTCTGCTGTGACCGAGCGGTCCTAGGCGCTTCATTCCGGAACTGCGCTGCTGCTACGGTCGCAGGTTCGAATCCTGCCTCGGGCATGGATGTGTGTGATGTCCTTAGGTTAGTTAGGTTTAAGTAGTTCTGATGACCTCAGATGTTAAGTCCCATAGTGCTTAGAGCCATTTGAACCACCCAGTTCTTAGGGCGTGCAGCAATTAACTCTGTCTTGTGCCGATACTGTTTGACAATTGCTAAGGAACAACTGACGTTGGTAACAAATAGCCGCACAGGGTAGCCGCGTGCTCTGAGGCAACTTGTCACGGTTCGCGCGGCTCCCTCCGTCGGAGGTTCGAGTCCTTCCTCGGGCATGGGTGTGTGTGTTGTCCTTAGAGCATAAGTTAGTTTCAGTTAGACTAGATAGTTTGTAAGCTTAGGGACCGATGACGTCAGCACTTTAGTCCCATAACATCTTACCACAAATTCCAATTTCCTAAGTAACTAATGCCAGTTGTTACATCGCATTCGGGAGGATGACGGTTCAATCCCGTCTCCCGCCATCCTGATTTAGTTTTTCCGTGATTTCCCTAAATCGCTTCATGCAAATGCCGGGACGGTTCCTTTGAAAGGGCACGGCCGATTTCCTTCCCCGTCCTTCCCTTACCCGAGCTTGCTCTCCGTCTCTAATGACCTCGTTGTCGACGGGACGTTAAACACTACTCTCCTCGTCCTCCTCCTCCTCCAGTTGTTACAGAACAACAGACAACTGCTACAGCGCACCAGACAATTGATACTAAAAAGAAATCTAGAGACTGGGACATATTAACTGCAGCGAGACCTGTGCACGTACTCTCTGTGGGCATTCGACAGTTCATGCAGTACTCTGACGAAGGTTGTTGTGTAACCGATTAGTGCGACATTCCGTGTGGTAAGGCAACTTGTCCGCAAGAAGTGGACGAGCAGTTTGACGACTGGAAGCAGGTCAAAGTGTGACTACTGTGGCCACAGTAATCGGTGTGTCCAAAAGTGTCATCTCGCGCGAATATAAAACGCCGCTGAAGGTGGAAATGCAATGCTAAAGCATGCTGGTGGTCATAGACGGACCATCACACCGCAACCTCTAATGGCGAAAAGGGAACACACATCTCACTCCGAGGCAGATCGCTGCAGACCTTGCAACCACCACCGGTACACGTGTCTCTGGCAGAACCATTTTGTGGCGATTAAATCAGGCTGGTTTGTATGCTTGGAAGCGTGCTGTATGAATTCCAGTTCATTGGTGTACGGAGTATGTTGGCTGGAGTCAGCAACAGTGGTCCGGAGTGATGTTCTCCGACGAATCCCGCATCACTGTGGGAAGTGGTTCTGGCCACCGGTCAATGTGGAGAGAGGGCAGAACACATACACACTACGAATGTTGAACGTTATCGGTATGGTCTAGACGTTATAGTGTGAACAGGCATTAACATAAGGGGAAAACAACGCGCGAGGTACCTCTACAGCACATTGGCATTGCAGGGACATTATCCTGGATCATGTCCGTCAGTTTAGGGGCGCGGTAGGTCCCGACTTTCTATTTATGACGACAAAGGATCGCTGAGGTGTCAGAAAGTATGGAATAGCCTGCATTTTCCCCTCTCAGAGAGGTCGCAGTGCGTAGTGAAAGACGGTAAATCATCGAGTAGAACAGAAGTAATATCTGGTGTTACGCAAGGTAGTGTCATAGGCTCTCTGCTGATCCTGATTTATATAAATGATCTAGGTGATAATCTGAGCATCCCCCTTAGATTGTTTGCAGATGACGTTGTAATTTACCGTCTAGTAAAATCATCAGACGAACAATTCCAATTACAAAATGATCTAGAGAGAGTTTCTGTGTGGTGCGAAAAGTGGCAATTAGCATTAAACAAAGAAAAGTGCGAGGTCATACACATGGGTACTAAAAGAAATCCGATAAATTTTGGTTCAAATGGCTCAAATGGCTCTGAGCACTATGGGACTTAACTGCGGAGGTCATCAGTCCCCTAGAACTTAGAACTACTTAAACCTAACTAACCTAAGGACATCACACACATCCATGCCCGAGGCAGGATTCGAACCTGCAACCGTAGCGGTCGCGCGGTTCCAGACTGCAGCGCCTAGGACCGCTCGGCCACTTCGGCCGGCGATAAATTTTGGGTATACGATTAATCGCACAAATCTAAGGGCTGTCAATTCGACTAAATACCACGAATTACAATTAAGAGCAACTTAAATTGGAAAGACCACATAGATAATATTGTGGGGAAGGCGAAACAAATACTGCCCTTTGTTGGCAGAACACTTAGAAGATGCGACAAACCCACTAAAGAGACAGCTTACATTACACTTGTCCGTCCTCTTCTTCAATATTGCTGCGCGATATGGGATCCTTACCAGGTGGGATTGGCGGAGGACATCGAAAAAGTGCGAAGAAGGGCAGCTCGTTTCGTGTTATCGCGCAATAGGGGTGAGAGTGTCACTGATATGATACGCGAGTTGGGGTGGCAGTCACTGAAACAAAGGCGGTTTTCTTTGCGGCGAGATCTATTTAAGAAATATCAATCGTTAACTTTCTCTTCCGAATGCGGAAATATTTTGTTGACACCCACCTACGTAGGGAGAAATGATCATCATAATAAAATAAGAGAAATCAGAGCTCTAACGGAAAGATTTAGGTGTTCCTTTTCCAATGCGCCATTCGAGAGTGAAATAGTAGAGAAGTAGTATGCAAATGGTTCGATGAACCCTCTGCCAAGCACTTAAGTGTGAATTGCAGAGTAACCATGTAGATGTAGATGTAGATGTAGACCTAAACCCTATAGGCCATGCCTGGGATGCCGTAGGCAGACTTGTTTCTCAATGAACACCCCATCCACGAACCGTGCAAGAACTGGAAACCGCCTTAAGAGAGAAATGGGATAATATCCTCCAAGGACTCGTCAACGCTTAGGTAGGCAGCATAAATAACAGGAGCAAAATGTGGATCGGTACCAGAGGAGGGCACATTACTTGCTGAGAGTTCAATATCGACCTTTATGTTGGGAGTCTGACCTGCGTCAAACGTGTACGTTATTTATGTCTATTATTCAGCTTTCTCATGTGGTGAAATCTATGCCATTTTTCGTTATAAATATACTACTCCATCTCTATTACGAATTTTACTGTGTTTCATGTCTTCACTATTCCCAATAATTATTCTTGTGCAACAATGTCTCTGTTCCTTAGTAACTATTAACCACTGTAAAATCCGCGGATCTTCCTTATTGGCATTCCGCCCGACCATTGAATACTGACCTGCTTTGCTGTTCTCTTACGTTACCGAGGGGAGACTTTTAAAATTCTACGCTATTCCAAAGCCTATTACTTTGGGACACTTCATTTATAATGAGGTTCCAGATGACGGTGTATGTGCTTCAAATATGACAAGATCAGAAGTAAAATTTTTCTAATAAGAACTGATTTTATCAGACAAACCTGTTTTATGTTTTCATCTAGATCTGAAACTTAGAAACTCTCTCAGCTGGTAGCTGTCATTAAGTCCAGTCTCATTATCCGCAAACCTTACTGCACTGCGCCACCCGGGGCTGCAAACGGTCGTGGCATGTTTGTCGAAAGGACAGATCGCCACCATGCCACCTCTGTGTGCGTTGTGACACTTGTTAGCACGGGGATGATTCGAAACGGCGTCACGTCATCGTCACGACGCTGCCGCATGTAGTGCCACGGTACTTCTGTGTATATTGGGCTTCAGATGCCTCCATATGGCATCATCGACTGCTGAAGATTGTAATGTACTGGGTTCAGATCCAGGAGGAGGGATGGGCCTCTCCAGTAACGACACATCTTCTTGCTGATGGCGCTGGCGGCGCTGGAGATCAACAACCATCTCACTCAAAATCTCCATGTGCACTGATTTATTCGTTAGGTATTTTATAGCGCCTAGAGTCCAATGGGGGAAGAGAGGTTCGAGTTCCTCATTGATAAAAAGAAAGTCATCACCTAAATGGAGTCCGGCCTCTGTTCGGGCGCGCTGGAGAACTTGCTCTTCTGTCAAACGTGCGTGTCTCCTCTCAGTATTGATGTCTGCATTCGGTGCATGAAAGTGAGTGTGCCGGCGATGCATACCAATTCCATTCTTTCCTGGATCAATTTCTACTAAATCTGTTACCAGTATTTCTTGCTATCTGGGAAACAGCATCACGTGGGGTAGGAATCTCAATTCTACATCCACATGATTGCTCTAAAACTCACACTTAAGTGCCTGGCAGAGGGTTGATCGAACCTTTTGCATACTACTTCTCTACCATTTCACTCTCGAACGGCGCATGGGAGAAGGAACACCTAAATCTTTCCGTTAGAGCTCTGATTTCTCTTATTTTATTATGATTATCATTTCTCCCTACATAGGTGGGTGTCAGAAAAATATTTACGTATTCAGAAGAGAAAGTTGGTGATTAAAATTTCGTAAATAGATATCGCCGCAAAAAAAACCGCCGTTGTTTCAGTGACTGCCACCCCAACTCGCGTATCATATCAATGACACTCTCACCCCTATTGCGCGATAGCACGAAACGAGCTGCCCTTCTTTGCACTTTTTCGATGTCCTCCGTCAATCCTACCTGGTAAGGATCCCACACCGCGCAGCAGTATTCAAGCAGAGGACGGACTAGTGTAATGTAGGCTGTCTCTTTAGTGGGTTTGTCGCATCTTCTAAGTGTTCTGCCAACAAAGCGCAGTCTTTGTTTCGCCTTCCCCACAATATTATCTATGTGGTCTTTCCAATTTAAGTTCCTCGTAATTGTAATTCCTAGGTATATAATCGAATTGACAGCCCTTAGATTTGTGCGATTTGTCGTATACCCTAAATTTATCGGATTTCTTTTAGTACTCATGTGGATGACCTCGTACTTTTCTTTGTTTAGTGCCAATTGCCACTTTTCGCACCATACGGAAATTCTCTCTAGATCATTTTGTAATTGGAATTGGTCGTCTGATGATTGTACCAGACGGTACAGCGTCATCTGCAGACAATCTAAGGGGGCTGCGCAGATTATCACCTAGACCATTTCTGTAAATCAGGAACAGCAGATGGCCTATGACACTACCTTGTGGAACGCCAGATATCACTTCTGTTCTACTCGATGATTTACTGTCTATCACTAAGAACTGTGTCCTCTCTGAGAGGAAATCACGAATCCAGTCACACAACCGAGGCGATACTCCATATGCATGCAATCTGATTAATAGTTGCTTGTGAGGAACGGCATCAAAAGCCTTCCGGAAATCTAGGAATATGAAATCGATCTGAGATCCCTTGTTGACAGCACTCATTACTTCATGGGAATAAAGAGCTAGCTGTGTTGCACAAGAACGTTATTTTCTGAATCCGTGTTGTTTTTGTATCTATAAGTCCTTTTCTTCAAAATGATTCATAATGTTCGAGTACAGGATATGCTCCAAATTCCTACTGCAAATTGAGGTCAGTGATATGGGTCTGTAATTCAATGGGTTACCCCTATTTCCTTTCTTGGATATTGATGTGACCTGTTCTACTTTCCAGTCTTTAGGAACAGACCTTTCGTCAAGAGGGCGGTTGTATATGATTGCTAAGAAAGGCGCTATTGTGTCTGCATACTCTGAGAGGAAACTGATTGGTATACCATCTGGACCGGAAGACTTGCCTTTCTTAAGTGATTTGAGTTGTTTCGCTTCACCTAAGATATCTACTTTTATGTCACTCATGCTAACAGCTGTTCTGGTATCGAATTATGGAATATTTACTTTGTCTTCTTTCATGAAGGAATTACGGAAAACTGTATTTAGTAACTCCGCTTTAGTGGCACCATCATAGGTAACATCTCCATCGTTATCACGCAGTGACGGTATTGACTGTTTTTTGCCACTGGTGTATTTTACATACGACCAGAATCTCTTTGGGTTTTCTCCCATATTTAGAGACAATATTTCATTGTGGAAACTATTAAAAGCATCTCGCGTTGACGTCCGCACTAAACTTCGAGCTTCCGTGAAACTTAGGCAGTCTTGGGAATTTTGCGTTCTTCTGAATTTGGCATGCTTTTTTCGTTGCTTCTGCAACAGTGTTCTGAAGTGTTTTGTGTACCATGGTGGGTCAGTCCCGTCTCTTATTAACTTATGCGGTATGAATCTATCTATTGCTGTCGATACTGTATCTTTGAATTTGAGCCATATCTAGACTATACTTGCATAATTAGCTTGGAAGGAATGAAAACTCTCTCTTAGGAAGGCATCAAGCGAATTTTTATCTGATGTTTTAAATAGATATATTTTGCGTTTATTTTTAGTGGTTTTGGTTGATATGGTTTTGAGCGTCGCTACAATGACCAATGAGCAATCCCTGTATCCGTCATGACGCTCTCTATTAGAGCAGGATTATTTGAGGTTAAGAGGCCAAGTGTGTTTTCGCAACCATTTACAATTCGTGTGGGCTCATGAACTAATTGTTCAAAGTAATTCTCAGAGAAAGCATTTAGTACAATATCGGATGATGTTTTCTGTCTACCACCGGCTTTGAACATGTATTTTCGCCAACAAATCGAGGATAGATTGAAGTCTCCACCAATTATAACTGTATGAGTGGGGTACTTATTTGTAATGAGATTCAAGTTTTCTTTGAAGTGTTCAGCTATTATATATCTGAGTCGGGGGATCGGTAGAAGGAGCCAATTATTATTTTGGTACGGCTGTTGAGTATAGCCTCTACCCATAGTAATTCGCAGGAACTATCTGTTTCAACTTCACTACAAGATAAACTACTACCAACAGACACAAACACAACACCACCTAGTTTATTTAATCTGTCCTTTCTGAACACGGTTTGCGCCTCTGTAAAAATTTCGGCACAATTTATCTCCGGCTTCAGCCAGATTTCTGTAGGGTGGAGATAAAACTAAAAAGGGTTTTCAGCTGCTGACATCTAGGCTGCCCTGCATGGAAAGTGTATTATGCCAGTAGTATTACAGAGGCTACACAAGCAGATGGGAATGGCTGAGCGGGAGAGGGGAGGAAGAGGAGATGGATAGTGAGAGGGGTGAGAATGAGATGGACAGAGAAAAAGGGGCAGGAGGAGATGGGTAGAAGTGTGGGAATAGGAGATGGACACAGAGAGTGGATGAGGAGGTGGAGAGACAGAGAGAGGGAAGGAGGATTTGGGCAGAAAGGGATGAGGATGGGATGGTCATGCAGAGGATGAGGTGGACAGTGGTACGGGAGTTGCACACAGATATGTGATGAGGAGGACATAGAGAGATGGTGGAGGAGGATGTGGGTAGAGAGATGGGAGAGTAGGAGATGGACAGAGATGTGGTACAGGCTTTAAATGGGCCACTGATACATATAATGAGAACAAGACATCCCAGTAATCGATACAGTTTAAAGAGGAGAAGAGGAAAATGAAAAGTGAATGGGGGAAGGGTGAAATGGACAGACAGAGAGTGGTGGAGATGGACAATGGGGTTGGAGTAGGAGATGGATATAGACAGTGGTTCAGAAAGAATTGGAGAAACAAAGTTTAGATAAGGTAGTACATAGGCGAGGATGGGAGGATGAGGAGGACAGAGAGAGAGGGGGGGAGGAGGACGTGGAATGACAGAGAGGGGGCAGAAGAAGATGGGCAGAGAGAGGGGGGGGAGGAGAAGGTGAACACATCCAGATGGGGTAGGGAAAACAAAAAAAATGGTTCAAATTGCTCTGAGCACTATAGGACTTAACTTCTAAGGTCATCAGTCCCCTAGAACTTAGAACTACTTAAACCTAACTAACCTAAGGACATCACACACATCCATGCCCGAGGCAGGATTCGAACCTGCGACCGTAGCGGTAGCGTGGTTCCAGACTGTAGCGCCTAGAACCACTCGGCCACTCCGGCCGGCTCAGAGAAAACAACATGGTCGTTTTATGTAATAGGTGTCCTATTTGTTTCGGCTTTGAAACACACAAAATTGTAGAACCGACGCAATTTAGTAAATTATTTTGTGATAATAATGACTGTATACTTCCAGGAATGTTACAGTCCCGTTCTTTATAGTTTACTCTCATAGTCCTAATTTTAAATCACATTTTTTTCGTTTGACAAATCTCACCGACGTTACGCTTTTGTGTATTCAGTTCTCTTGGAATCTTCAAGTTAATACGCAATCGGATCGAACATCAACTCAGAATTAACGCTTTTGACAGATATTACATTGATGGGGAAAAAACCTCAACGCCAAAAATTACTGTAGAATAATGAAATTTCGGAAGTACATTTGCCTAGGTAACATATTTAAGTGATTAACATTGCAAGATCTCAGATTAACGTAAGCGGAAGATAAGCCATTGCAAACTTGAAATGCAGGTACCTTCACAACCATTGTAGCCGCCAGAACGTTGAATGCAAGCATGCAGATGTGCATGTACTGTGTTGTACAGGTGCCGGACATCAGTTTGTGGACTGGAGTTCCACGCCTGTTGCACTTGGTTTGTCAATGTAGGGACGTGTGGCTCACGCTGGAGATGTCGTCCGATGAAGTCCCATATGTGCTCGAGTGGAGATAAATCTGGTGATCGAGCAGGCCAAGGCAACATATCGACACTCTGTGGAGCGAATTGGGTTAAAGCAGCAGTACGTGGGTGAGCGTTATCCTGCTGGAAAACACCCCCTGGGATGCTGTTCAGGAACGGCATCACAATAGATCGAATGACCAGATTGTAGTGCTCCTGTTACCATACGAAATCGCACCCCGAACCATTACGGGTGTAGGTTCAGTGTGTCTAGTATGCAGACAGCTGTAATCAAAACACGGCCATCACTGGTTCCATTCAGAACCAGGTTGGAAGGATAATGGGAACCCTTTCTGCATCACTTCGGAAGGGTCGTTCATTCTCTCCACAAAACATAATTCGAAGATATTCTTTCCAACTGTTCTGACATCAAATCATGAAATACTTACGTTTAGTTGAAGGAAACAACCTGATTCGTTGAACGAGCCTGGATGGAGTAGCTAGATTATTGAAATTCCTTATAAGATCTCTGAAACGAAGATGAAACGACTTTTGAGTTGGCACAAAAATATAACGAATTGCTGATCTACAAATTTCAAAGACCTGTTCTGTTTAAGTTCATTTATTCGACTGAAAAAAGGAACTAAAGTAGATTAAAAATGAAAGTTCTGACTTACAGAAGGGAAGAAAAACATGCTCAAAATGTAGGCTTTGAGTCAGGTTAAGATATTTATCAAAATGTGAAATTTCATACTGATCCGATTAGCCCATATAAGTATATCCAACGATGTTATCAGAACATCAATGTCCTAGTCACTCCCTGCATAGATCGCGAAAAATATATTTATCGGTACGGTCGAAGAGTAGAAAAATAAATCTTTAAAGTGAATTTCCATTAAAACCCAGCTACCACAAAAAATGAGGTTCTCTACATTTTACATCATGGTGTTCGATGATCACTACAACCCTGGCAATTTTTTGATCATGTCTTGGTTTTCCATACATATTAACGCAAACCCCCTTACTCATCACTAGACTTCGGATTTGAGGCAAAAACCTATTTAAATAATATGAGCATAAAAATTGCTATATAGGCCTACTCATTTCAAAGATGATACCATCAAACCCTGACGTCTTTTAACGACCTAAAAAAGCCTATTTTGACGATAGAGCCTAATTTAACATATTTTGTCCCCGTATTTTTCGTCATAGAGTCAACTGTTGATTTTCTTGTTGAACTGCAGAAACAGTACATAAAATTCACGAGTCGTAGATGGCGGCAAATAGCTTCAAACATTTAACAAATGGTTCAAATGGCTCTGAGCACTATGGGACTCAACTGCTGAGGTCATTAGTCCCCTAGAACTTAGAACTAGTTAAACCTAACTAACCTAAGGACATCACACACATCCATGCCCGAGGCAGGATTCGAACCTGCGACCGTAGCGGTCTCGCGGTTCCAGACGGCAGCGCCAGAACCGCGCGGCCACTTCGGCCGGCAAACATTTAACATATTTATAGTGTAACCTGCAATCTTACTCACATCGGTTATAGTTATTATTACAGCCAGGATTTCCATGGAAATACACGTTTTCGTATATGCTGCTTACACTTCTCAAACTCTGCTGTTATTCATTACCAAATAACCATATCTTTTTGGTGTATGTTTACATATTTTGACCTTAGAGGAAGCAAATTCTTGAATATTTTGATTTCTTACACTTAATATGGCATACTTTACACTTTCCTCGTGCATGTTAATCACCTTTTTCTGACTTAAGTGTATAATATTACGCGAATGTGCATAAAAGTGCATTTTCTCAATTTTGCTCCATAAAATATGGCATTTCTGTAAAAAACTAAAAACCGTTTTATTCGACAATGATCTTCAAGTTTTCACCATGCAAAGAAACAGTTTCGTTACCTGGGACTACTATATTTTGGCAAAACTTTAAGAAACAGTCATGCTTCTCTCTCCCTTCATCCAACAAGATCATTTCACATTCTTATTCCTCGTTGAATCTAGGTCGGAACTGAGGAAGTGATCAGCAATGGACAAGCGCGAGCTTTTTGAGACACCGGGATTATTACCAATAGGTCTGTTGAAATAAACAGACCTGACACTGTTCTGTTCACAGAGAACCTAGAACAATTTTTGGTGGCGAAAATGCGAAGGATCTGCAATTATTCAACCTCACAGGCTTCCAAATTTTCCCATTTAAGTATGCACCTGTCACTTCTTGGACTGTATGAAGATCGTTTACTGCTTTAAATAACGTCCCGGCAGATAGGCACATGAGCCTAAATGAGGAAAATTTGGATTATTATTTACTTATTACATGGCTTTCAGAACCGGGACTGCCCGAAGAGATGCAGCTCTTTTCATTTAAGAAGGGAGGCTGTATCTTGAAGGGAACTGGAATCAGTCAGGAAATAAAGGAATTCGGTAGGAATTGGCTGTGGCCTACAGTAAATGACCAATCACAGCACTTGCCTAAACTGGAAATGGGAAACCACAGAAAAAAGTCTGCAAGGTTGAGGGAGGATGCATTCGAACCTCGTCCCCTGCCGAATCCAGAAATTGCTAGCTCAGCGCCATTTTTTTGTCCGCCAGATCAATATATATATATATGAAGTAGAGCAATCAGCGTTTGGTCGGTGGAGGCAGGGTGGTGGAGGGTCGCAACCCGAGGCCACAAACACAATATCCTTATTATTCCTTCTAGGGGTAAAGAAGGTAACTAACCAATAAAAAATTAAAGCATAAATAGAACGTAAAGGCCGCCCTTCTGATGGAACCAACATTAGACACGACACCAAATGCTACCATTGATCCTTCTAACCCCGGGCACGTCTTCAGGAAGAAAGGGTTCATATGATTCTGTCATTTGTTCCGGTCAGTTCCGTAAAACTAACATGTACATAAAGTTAACTTCTCATACTCGACACACCCCCACTGTGGGGAGGGTCAAAGAAGATACTACCCATATAATTAGCAAAGTATTGAAGGTAGCTCGGGTGGCGTCTTAGACGAGTGAATCGTTCCAATAGGAAGGTCCAAAATTGAGAAAGTGTTTGTCATCATCACGGTAAAGGTGCAATATGGCCACGCCCTTGATCCACATCACTGCATTCGTCTTAGTATGTGGATAAAACGTCATGCTTGGGATTATAATGGATGCCAAAGTCACTGCTGTATGGGTCGTTCGCTGAAGTGGGGCCAATATCAGTCTCGTCAACCTCCACAGCTCCATGGCGGACCCACATTCCAGGGTGTGCTCGTCTTTATCAGGTAGGTAGCACTGGGGACGTAACGGAAAATCAACCATACGTTTGGAATGGAGTCTCTGGCGTGTCATATATTTGTGACTGACCACCAAAAACCAGGCCGCTCTGGTATCGGGATCGGAAGAGCGTCATGCCTGAGCGCCAGACCACCGGCCAAGTAATCGAGGACTCGGGGATGGCCTCGCGTCATATCGCAGGAAACATCACGGGCCCTCTGCAGTCGCTCACTCGACAGGTCAGCGTTGAGATAAGTGAAGTCTACAAAAACACTCCTGCACGTGATGTAATGGTGGTGAAATATGCGTCACTGCAATGGGTGGTCCGTGAGAGGTGGGGGCCAGTTCTTCAGAGTTCCTGCGCCTCAACGCACTGAGCTAGGCTGGTCGCTGGAGATTATGGAAAAACTGTTTGTTCTGCACTGTTTTAAAATGAAATAAAATGGAACACAACAAAAGATAGAATGCTGATATTGCATGCTTGGTCAGCTGATAGTGCGTGAGTGCATGCGTATTTTAAGATTTAACTGGGCATTGAAATCCTGTCGTTGAGTTATTACAGTATTACAAGGGCGTAAATAGATTTTTGAAGAAAGGGGAGGGGGATTCGGTGCACGACGACTTGAAGCGCACCGCTGAAAAAAATCTTAGAAACGATTTATAGAATATGTTGACAACACGTACCCCTTCTGTTCTGTCCAATCCCCATACCATCGTTCCGTAACGGAATTGGTTATCATAATTGACTACCACCTGGGTGAGCAGATTGGAAAATACAGTACTGGCCATTACAATTTCTACACCCAGAAGAAATGCAGATGATAAACGGGTATTCATTGGACAGATATATTATACTAGAACTGACATATGATTACATTTTCACGCAGTTAGAGTGCATAGATCCTAAGAAATCAGTACCCAGAACAACCACCTCTGGCCGTAATAACCGCCGTAATACGCCTGAGCATTGAATCAAACAGAGCTTGGATGGCGTGTACAGGTACAGCTGCCCATGCAGCTTCAACACGATACCACTGTTCATCAAGAGTAATGACTGGCGTATTGTGACGAGGCAATTGCTCGGCCACCATTGACCAGACGGCTTCATTTGGTGAGAGATCTGGAGAACGTGCTGGCCAGGGCAGCAGTCGAACATTTCTGTATGCCGAAAGGCCCCACAGGACCTGCAACATGCGGTAGTGCATTATACTGCTGAAATGTAGGGTTTCGCAGGGATCCAATGAAGGGTAGAACCACGGGTCGTAACACATCTGAAATGTAATGTCCACTGTTCAAAGTGCCGTCAATGCGAACAAGATGTGACCGAGACGTGTAACCAATGGCACCCCATACCATCACGCCGGATAATACGCCAGTATGGCGATGACGAATACACGCTTCCAATGTGCGTTCACCGTGATGTCGCCAAATACGGATGCGACCATCACGATTCTGTAAACAGAACCTGGATTCATCCGAAAAAATGACGTTTTGCCATTCGTGCACCCAGGTTCGTCGTTGAGTACACCATCGCAGGCGCTCCTGTCTGTGATGCAGCGTCATGGTCTCCGAGCTGATAGTCGATGCTGCTGCAAACGTCGTCGAACTGTTCGTGCAGGTGGTTGTTGTCCTGCAAACGTCCCCATCTGTTGACTCAGGGATAGAGACGTGGCTGCACGATCCGTTACAGCCCTGAGGATAAGATGCCTTTCATCTCGACTGCTAGCGATACGAGGCCGTTGGAATCCAGCACAGCGTTCCGTATTACCCTCCTGATCCCACCGATACCATATTCTGCTAACAGTCATTGTATCTCGACCAACGCGAGCAGCAATGTCGCGATACGATAAACCGCAAACGCGATAGGCTACAATCCGACCTTTATCAAAGTCGGAAACGTGATGGTACGCATGTCTCCTCCTTACACGAGGCATCACAACAACGTTTCACCAGGCAACGCCGGTCAACTGCTGTTTGTGTATGAGAAATCGGTTGGAAACTTTCCTCACGTCAGCACGTTGTAGGTGTCGCCAATGGCGCCAACCTTGTGTGAATGCTCTGAAAACCTAATCATTTGCATATCACAGCATCTTCTTCCTTTCGGTTAAATTTCGCGTTTATAGCACGTCATCTTCGTGGTGTAGCAATTTTAATGGCCAGTAGTGTATTTTACTATTTGGGCTATTAATGATAGCATTTTGAGGAATTTTTTTTAAAAGAAAGGCAACCGTCGCCGTTTGGACGATATTTTTGTTGATCAACGCGATTTTGGATGACACAGGAGAATCCAAGTGTATATTTAAGAACGGATTTTAATTTCATGTTATTTCTAATGATGTTTACCGCTCACTGCCTTCTGAAATATAGGAATATTATAACCCCAAAGTTCTAGCGCTATCCTAATAGCAACTCCACTACCAACATTAAACTGCTATTGATTGTTAATTTGGGTGTTACAGCAGTGCAAATATATTTTTAGCTTGGAATAACGCAAGTGGACGAATAAAAATCACTTTTCTTGTTCTCTCTTATTCAGAATTAGAAAGTATCAGAGCAACCATAGAACAAATATATTTACATTAAATTCATCTGCAAGTAAGACCTTAACTGATTAACAAAACAGCAACTGAGCTCACGTTAGGTCAACAACGCACAGTAGTAGTAGGGCTGGGCGATAGCCAATAGTGGTTTCGATATACCGGTAGTCCAGATCTATCGACGTTCTTGTTGACATCGGTAGAGCGTGTCCTTTTGTCGCCGGATGATTGAAAATCAAAATATCTCTCAATTTCACTTCATGACAGCTATGTCGTGTGTGATTTCATATAGGTGAAAGAGGCGGGCCGGGGTCCGGAACCTCCTGGATCGTCCCTTTGGCTACGTCCTTGATAAGTGACACGGATACGTCGGGATTTATTGTCAAATCAGTGCTGGTCAGAAATAAAAAGAGAGAATTTTTGTATGACAGTGTCCTTACGCTACCTGCATCTGAGTGACGCTGAAGCACGTCTGGAGTACGGCGGTACTTTTCCGCTGTCGGCTGGCGTCTGCGCTTCGGCTGCGAGTCGGAACGGCAACTTGCGGAGCACCGTGTTGCTGGCCGCAGATCTCGGCAAATGGAATAGTTGAGCGGGCGGCAGTGGCCACCGTCTGCGGGAGGGTGGTGGGGGGTGAAGTTTGCTCTAGGGCGGCGGGCCCGCGAGTAAGGGCCTCGGCCATGAAACATTCATGGCTATCCGAGCACAAGTAAGGATCCGCTAACAAGCTGCCGGCCGCCGTCTTCCCCCATTTCTCAAAGTGAGGCAACGACCGCCGCCCCTACGCCGCCGGAGGACCGCCGCTCTGACCGAGTGTTTATTTGTCAGTCCGGCGCCGCCACTGACCGCGCGCTGCGCCGCTCAGCTCTTCTGTGGCTAGGGTTGCCGTATCGAGCTGAGACCTCGTCCCCTCACTCTGACATGGGGTACAGAAATGAAGCAAAAAAAAATTATTTAATATAACTACTTTCTGTTTAGAACACAATTGCATGGAACTTCAACAACACGGAACTAGTGAGTCCGTCTTGATGCAAAACACTTTTTGTTATTTATTTACTTATTTATTCCCCAAACTAGATTCAGCGTCAAATATTGCCATCATCAGTGGGTTCTTTAAATCTAAATCATGCAGATAATAGCATAGTTATACAAACACTGTAATAGATCATTATATTTGCACTGTTTTTTTCTTTGAATATAGTTTTCTGTGGATACTTTCACACTGCCTTATTTACTGTACTTTGTAGCATGCTTTTAAGAATTGTTGCGGCGTATTTTCTGAGCTCTCTGTTTTTCTTGACATACATCATCTCAGCTGCAGCAGTGTGAGCGGCTGTTATTAAACAAATACTAATACGTGAACTTATGTATGTCAGCGTTACAGAATTGAGATTGCTGTAGCGTTATGGATACAGCGATTATAAGATCCAAGAAATTTAGTTTCTTGGTTTTTTTTTCTATTTCGATTATGAAGTGGATTTCTGGGTGTACTGTATTAATGTTCCTGCGTAGTTCTTCTATCCTATCCTATTATAGGCTATCCGATATCCTATAATAGGATAGTAGAGCTGCTCTAAAGAGTGACAGCACACATTCAACATTCGCAGAACACCAAACGAACAAAAACCATAACCCTACTAATGTTGAAAGCAACCTACACATCCCGAAACACAGCAACAGTCTATACCGATAACTAACGATAGAAGGCAATTACTGCCTGCAAAAGGCTGTAGTAGAAGGTAAAAACGTAATAAACGAAAACACAACACTTTGCAGCAGCACACTCTATACCTCTCTGAGAGAACTAACCCAGGACACAGAAAGCACAAAGCACACACACTCAAAAGAACTACTCCCCCATCCCCATCACACACAGAGACATAAGTAAGGAACAGAAGTCGTAGGAACTCCCGCTACAGTTTTCATAGCCTTCCCGCAACATGCGAAACATTTCTCGCAACACACACGAACAGCAAAATGACGTAATGTTTTAGGTCACAGAAAAGGAGCGAAAGTTTTGCTTTTCTGTGTATAAAATTAGCTGCAAACCGTCCAACGAAAGTGAGTACACGACAAACTAAGCAACAGCCTAGTACACACCAAAACTGCATCCATTACACTACAGCAATCCCAATTGTATAACGCTAACATACGTAAGTTCACGTTTTAATATTTGTATAGTAACAGCCGCTCACACAGTTGCAGTTAATAAGATGTATGCGGAGAAAAACGGCAACATAAAAAATACAGCGACAACAATTCTTAAAAACATGCTATTACATACGGTAAATAAGGTAGTATTAAAGTATAGACAGCCGGCCGGTGTGGCCGAGCGGTTCTAGGCGCTTCAGTCTGGCACCGCGCAACCGCTCCGGTCGCAGGTTCGAATCCTGCCTCGGGCATGGATGTGTGTGATGTCCTTAGGTTAGTTAAGTTTAAGTAGTTCTAAGTTCTAGGGGACTGATGACCTCAGATGTTAAGTCCCATAGTGCTCAGAGCCATTTGAACCATTTTTGAAAATATCCACAGAAAACTATATTAAAAAAACAAGCAGTACAAATGTAACAATGTGTTACAGTATTTGTATAACAATGTATTTTCTGCATGTTTTAGATTTAAAGAACCCACTGATGATAGCGATATTTGTCGCTGCAACTAGTTTGCGAAATAAAAAGTAAATAAATAACAAAAAGTGTTTTGCATCATGGCCGACTCACAATTCCCATATTGGTGCTTTTATATGCAAACACGGACAAAATGGAAGAGTTCCAACTGGTACAGGGAACGTGTTACAGAAGAAGTAGATGGTACACCATATTTTTCGGAAGATTTCACGTTTTTTAGAAAGTCTATTTTCGACTCTTCAGGCTTTCCCAGCGGATATGTTGTAAATATGTAGTCCTCATGAGTTTGGCGCCGGGTGACGTTGTGCAGATTCCACAATGTCTCCCCGGACCAATTGTCCGACATCTTCAGGTGGTTGAACCTTGCTCGTGGCTAGGTAAGACTGACGGTACCCGCACGTCGACGCCCCATATATAGAACACGCGCGCCAAGAATGCGCAGGCGCGGAAATCACGCATACGCAATGATTTGCAGATAGATGGCACCATACTCAATGTGGGGAGGCAACGCTGCAATGACTATCAGCGTCATACACGCCTACGTGAACAGGAGAAGCCGGCAACTGCAGAACACTGTCTGAATACAGGGCATCGCATGATTTATGAAAAGAAGTTTTATCCCTGGCACCATCTTTCTGGGATTGCTTCATTAAGGAGACAATATATAACAGTACAGCTGATGATCTCATTAACAAGGATGAAGGATTTCAACTGAGCGCAGCCTGGAACCCTGCACTGGTTGCTATTAAATCACGATGAAAAATATCAAGATTTTTCGACAACAGACCCGACATAACATTGATCTAGTACGCTCTTGTAGTAACATCCGGATGCACTGTTAGTAAACAGTGGACGCGCAGGAGGGCCGCTCTGCCATTTTCGGTAGAAGCTGTTTGACTATGGCGCCGTCCGTCCGCAAATCATGGCCCATGCGTGATTTCCGCGCCTGCGCATTCTTCGCGTGCGTGTTCTGTACAGGGGGCGTCGACGTGCGGATACCGTCAGTCGTACCTAGCCCACAGCAATATCCAACTACCTGAATATGTCGTACAGTTGCTCCAAGGAAATATTGTGGAATTCGCACAACGTGATCCGGCGGAAACCCGTGAAGACTATTTACAAGACTTTTTTCCCTTCTACGTATTTATAAAATTCCTTGCAACTCAGCTTGTAGTTAAACTGGCACTGTAAGATTGATTATACAGTCCCTGGAAGCAGTCTATTTCTTTCATTACTCCACTGGGACGAAATCATCGAAAATACTCTTTCCACAGTGGTGTTGTGTGCATAATTTTAGCAATTGGCATTTGCGTTCAGGATTTTCGGTTTCCTTGAGAAAGTAAACCCACCTTTCTTCCACGGAATGTTTAGACTTCCATCCTTCCTAGTCACGCTTACTTTCTAAAAAGCTCTTCAGATGCATATATTATTGAAAACAATTGTCGCCAGAAACCTTCACACCATTTTTAGTCAGGTGTATAATAGTGTTCTGAATCATCACCCGATCTGGATCTTTCAGATAGCGTCATCCAGTCAAAAATCCGATATTTATTACAAGAAACAGCCCATTTCTCTAAGTAATCAAATGCTATGGTATAGAAAGCAATTCTCTTCCTCAAATTCCGAAATCAGATTAATTATCTGCATGTTGCGCTGACAGATGGCGTTACTTCAGTACTTGAACCAAGCTCGTAATAGCATTTTGCAACATCGGAACAAAATTGGGTCTTGTCAGGATGTCGGGAGAAGAAGGTCCATTTCTTATGGGTGTTTTTCTTCTGTCGTTGCAATTACAAAAATGAGTGTTTTTTTCACCAGACGCGTTTCGCTTTATTGAGGTAAAGCATCATCAGTGGTCTGTAATTAAGTTATCTAAAAAAATGGCTCTGAGCACTATGGGACCTAACTTCTGAGGTCACCAGTCCCCTAGAACTTAGAACTACTTAAACCTAACTAATCTAAGGACTTCACACACATCCATGCCCGAGGCAGGATTCGAACCTGCGACCGTAGCGGCCGCGCTTCCAGAATGTAGCGCCTAGAACCGCTCGGCCACCCCGGCCAGCTAAGTTATCTAAGTTTTGATTTGCTTTAAGATCGAAAAACAATATGTTGGTTTGTACTTACGGTGTTTTTCGATTGATTTCTCGCTTACATCGGGAAATACGTTCTGCTAGCACACAGTTGCTGTTTTTCTTCTTTAGACACTGATAGTTGTGATCTAATTTTAAGTTGTTCTGCAGCACTGTGCACTTGTTATGTATTACACAGCACACTTTTCTTTGTTTTTATACTTCTAAGTGTGTGGTGTGCGAAAAGGTGTGCTGTATAAAACAACAGAAAAGTATAATGCTGGAGAACAACTAAAAGTTAGAGCTCAACTATCAGTGTCTAAAGAAGAAAAACAGCAACGATTTGCTAGCAGAACGTATTTCCCGATGTAAGCGAAAAATCACCGTAAGTACAAACCAACATGTTGTTTTTCGATCTTAAAACAAATCAAAATGTAAATAACTTAATTAGATATCACCGACTATGCTTTACATTAATTAAATGAATCGTGTCTGGTGAAAAAAACACGCATTTTTGTAGTTGCTACAACAGAACGAAAATACCTTCAAGAATTGTAAAGCGACTATGGACAATAAGGCCACACAAATGGGGAAGTTGCATGACGGTGTATGTCCAGATGTATCTGGACGGATGGCAACCCTGTTGGTGGCCCAATGTGGCTGGCTCTGTAAACCACTTCAAACGTTCACTTTGTGTTTTGAAAAGGCAGTGAGCGAAGAAAGGAATTGTCTCGTTGTACGAATTAATATTCGCACACAGGAAATCATTGTGATTCAGTCCTCTGATGACGTGATAGTATTTGTCGAGAGTATTCAGGAACTGGATAGACTACCTAATCCTTCTACTACCAATGGATATACAGGAATTGGACAAAAAACTCGGAATCACTAAAAACACATCATCGCGTCTAACATGATGTACTCGTCATTCAAAGCAGTTTCCAGTCATCCCGGAATGGGCAAGTACAGGCCCACTATGGGTTTCAAGGGAATTTTGTACAATTCTTTCTGCAAAATAGTGGAAAATTCGCATAACGGTTGTGCAATTGGATAGTTGTCACGGACCCTTCTCTCCAAAGTAGGCTCAATAATACTAAACTCTGCTGACTATGGCCGCCAGGAGAGAAGCGACAATTCAACCTCGTGCTCACAAAACCAGTCCTGGACGGAGCGAACTGTGTGAATAGGGAACACTGCGTCACCAGTGGGGAACAAACATTATACCTTTATTTCGTTCATCATATTGAATGTTTTAGGTAAGCCTGCAACTGTGTCATTCATGATTTAACTAATAAAAACTGCACTAGTTACCTACTTTTTCATACTTAGCAGAACTCGTTCCAACAACTGATTCTCATTTTCAAGTGCATTTGCTTACATGAATAGCTTTGGTGAAGTTTGCATGACTGATTTTCTGCCCCTCTTGCATTGTAGATGTCTTTTGAAGGACGTACTGCAATCGGCAAATCAGACAACATTAATCTTGGTACGTTTTTATGTGCTGTTGTTGGAAATGGTATTTCCGTTTTCCTATTTACAGGTATTGTGCATTCTCCATTACACAGAATGTCACACACACGCGATTCTCCATTCGTATTGTTTGTTTTAGTAACCAAAACATGCTACAAAAATATTACAGCACTGTAGTTTCACAAACACTTTGTACACAGCCAGATGTGTTACAGTGTTTCGGATTACATTATATACTATGTGATCAAAAGTATGCGGACACCTGGCTGAAAAAACTTACAAGTTCGTAGCGCCCTCCATCGGTAATGCTGGAATTCAGTATGGTGTTGGCCCACCCTTAGCCCTGATGACAGCTTCCACTCTCGCAGGCATACGTTCAATCAGGTGCAGGAACGTTTCTTCGGGAATGGCAGCCAATTCTTCATGGAGTGCTGCCCCGAGGAGAGGTATCGATGTCGGTCGGTGAGGCCTGGCACGAAGTCGGAGTTCCAAAACACCCCAAAGGTGTTCTATAGGATTCAGGTTAGACCTCTGTACAGGCCAGTCCATTACTCCGCGACAGGCCGTGCATTACGAACAGGTGTTCGATCGTTTTCAAAAGTGCAATTGCCATCCCCGAATTGTTCTTTAACTTTGGGAAGCAAGTAACTGCATTATACATCAATGTAGGCATAGTTTGTGATAGTGCCACGGAAAACAAGGAGTGCAAGCCCCCTCCGTGAAAAACACGACCACACCATAACACCACCTCCGAGTTTTACTGTTCAAATGTGTTCAAATGTGTGTGAAATCTTATGGGACTTAAGTGCTAAGGTCATCAATCCCTAAGCTTACACACTACTTAACCTAAATTATCCTAAGGACAAACACACACACCCATGCCCGAGGGAGGACTCGAACCTCCGCCGGGACCAGCCGCACAGTCCATGACTGCAGCGCCTGAGACCGCTCGGCTAATCCCGCGCGGCCTGAGTTTTACTGTTGGCACTACACACTCTGGCAGATTCGTAATTCGTCACCCCACACAAAGTTTTTCCAATGGTCAATCGTCCAATGTTTACGCTCCTAACATCAAGCGAGGCGTCGTTTGGCATTTACCGGCGTGATGTGTGGATTACGAGCAGCCGCTCGACCATGAAATCCAAGTTTTCTCACCTCCCGCCTAACTGTCATAGCACTTGCAGTGGCTCCCGATGCAGTTTGGAATTCCTGTGTGATTGTCTGGATAGATTTCTGCCTATTACACATTACGACCTTCTTCAACTGTCGGTGGTCTCTATCAGTTAAAGTCTGTACGCTTTTGTGCTGTACGTGTCCCTTCACGTTTCCACTTCACTATCACATCGGAAACAGTGGACCAAGGGATGTTTAGGAGGGTGGAAATCTCTCGCGCAGACGTATGATACAAGTGAAACCCAATCACCTGACCGTAAGTTCCGTGAAGCGCCCCATTCTGCTCTCTCACGGTGTCTAATGTCTGCTGAGTTCGCTGATATGGAATACCTGGTAGTAGGTGGCATCACAACCCACCTAATATGAAAGACGTATGTTTCTGGGTGTGTCCGGATACTTTTGACCACATAGGGTATATACAGGGTTTTCCACTGATCATGACCGGGCCAAATATATCACGAAATAAGCGTCAAACGAAAAAACTACAAAGAACGAAACTCGTCTAGCTTGAAGGGGGAAACCAGATGGCGCTATGGCGCTGCCATAGGTCAAACGGATATCAACTGAGTTTTTTAAAATAAGAACCCCTATTTTTGTTACATATTCGTGTAGTACGTAAAGAAATATGAATGTTTTAGTTGGACCACTTTTTTCGCTTTGTGATAGATGACACTGTAATAGTCACAAACGTATAAGTACGTGGTGTCACGTAACATTCCGCCAATGCGGACGGTATTTGCTTCGTGATACATTACCCGTGTTAAAATGGACCGTTTACCAATTGCGGGAAAGGTCGATATCGTATTGATGTATGGCTATTCTGATCAAAACGCCCAACGGGCGTGTGCTATGTATGCTGCTCGGTATCCTGGACGACATCATCCAAGTGTCCGGACCGTTCGCCGGATAGATACGTTATTTAAGGAAACAGGGAGTGTTCAGCCACATGTGAAACGTCAACCACGACCTGCAACAAATGATGGTGCCCAAGCAGGTGTTTTAGCTGCTATATACTTATATGGATATGGTGTCTGTTTTTTCGGACATGTCCTGGCGATACCGGCCATGACCTTCTTCTTCTGTGCGGATGCACACATATTCCCCGAACTCTTACGGGACTTGGAAGAATGTCTTCCACGAGTAATGAGTGTGTTGGGGTGGGGCACTACGAATGTAGTGTGTGGACATACAAGGTGAGAATGTGAGTCTCGCGGGAGGCGTGCGCGAGATAGTACCTGCAGTCGCACTATCATCTGTGTCCTCAGTGGCTCAGATGGACCAGTCCGGCTTTCGCCGCCGTGCAGTGCGGACGTGTTGTTATTTCCGCCTGCGGAGCGCACGCGCTCGCTGTTGTTTACATTTCAGCGGCCGTCACTTACGTGTCGCTTACGTGCACTAGAATCATGGCCAACCGTTTTCGAAAATCAACTTTACGTTTCAACTTCTGCAACGACTACGCACGACCAAAGGCCTTGGAAGTGGAACGCTTCCTACGCGACGTTGCTAAGATCCCAGCTTCTGACATCTTGGGCATCCATTTGTCCATATTAAGCAGTACTGTGTACGTCAAAGTCGTCAATGACGCGGTATGTGAAAGAATACTTCGTGACACCAACCATGGATTACGCTTTTGCCACGCCGACGGCAATGTCGGAGCGGTCACTGTCGACCATGCCGGCTTAGGAATGCGCACCATACGAGTTTTCGAACTCCCGTTCGAGCTTCCAGCGGAAGACGTTATCGCGGCTTTCCGCCCCTATGGCACTGTACATGGCCACACTGCCGAACGCTGGGCGCAATTCCAAACGTACCCTGTTCTTAACGGTGTACGGCAGATCACCATCGACCTCCATCGCCACGTGCCATCTTACCTGCAAATTAGCGGGTGCCGCGCGGTTGTCATATACGACGGCCAACCCAAGACCTGTTCCGGGTGCGGCAAAGAAGGCCACATCAGATCTGAGTGTCTTCAGCGACGAATCACCCAATTGCCAGCCGCTACTGTGGCACCTCCGGCTCCGACGACGGTTTTACCGATCACCTACGCATCGGCGCTCTGTTCTCCTCCCACCGGCCGCCGCCCATCGGACCATGCACCGGTGACCCTCCCAGCTGCTACGGATACCGCTGGGGCCGACGCGTCGCGCTCAAAGCCTGACGCTACTCCGGCGCCACTACCAACAGCGACGACTTCCGACACCCATCCGCCTGAACATATGGACGCCCCTTCATTTGACGTTCCCGCGACGGCCTTCCTCTCAGAGCGACGCGACTCCCTCCCGTCTTCCGACACGGAGGGACGAACCCGCAAACAACGTTCACCTAAGAGGCGCAAGAGGAGGCGCCGTACGGTCTCGGAACGAGACGGATCACCACCCCCCGATGCTCCAGAGGCCGTCCGACCCGACGAGGCCTCGGAGAACCTACACGACGGTATGAATGACGACAACATGACGCCGACTGTGGATACGTCGATGCCTACTCTACTGGCTCGCTCAGGTGCTCCTGAACCAATGGACTTCACAGATGCGACTGCCGCCGAGACGTCCTCAGCCCCTACGACCGAAGTGGAACGTACGACCATCACAACGACAACGCCTTCAATGGTGTGGAGTGAGGACGTCGATGAGGAGCCGGACCACACGCTAGGGACAGAGTTACCCCAGACGGAAGCATCGTTACGCCGCTGACAATGCCGTCAGGTGGCGTACGGCACGACTCACCGTTGCCTCGTCCCTCTTCATCCTCCGCCGGTGGAGTTCCCCTCCACGGCGGGTTACGGCTCCAAACCTACCGAATAACGACGATCAACACTAACACCATTAGCTCACCCGTGAAACTTCAACTACTGCGAGAGATGATATGGGCGTCGGACGTCGATATCGCACTACTACAGGAAGTACACCTGGCCACACTACCAGACGTCGCGGGATATAACACTTATCCTTCTCCTGGTGACCACCTGGGACGCGGCGTAGCCATCTACGCCAGAGAAGGCATTCCAGTGGCCGATATCACATACCTTCCATCTGCCAGAGGCATGGCCGTCACCGTCATGGGGACGCGTATCATCAACATTTACGCTCCGTCAGGCTCCACCCGCAGACGCGACAGGGCCCTCTTCTATTCAGAAGAAATCGCTCCTTTGTTTCTTGGACGCTGCGACCATTACTTGCTTGGGGGTGATTTTAATTGTGTCTTGCACCCTAAAGATCAAGTGCCCCACTACAACACCTGTCAAGAACTGCGTCTTGTCGTCCGAGATCTGTTGCTCCGCGACACTTGGGAAGTTCGGCACGGCGACGGGCCTGGACATACTTACCAGACGAGTCACTCCGCGAGCCGCCTTGATAGAATTTACGTCTCTCGGGAACTCACACCTGCAGTCCAAGGTGCAGAACTTTGGCCCCTGGCCTTTTCGGACCACTGTGCCTACATCTGCAACATTCTCTTCCCCAAGCAAGTGGTCTGGCGTAGTCGTGCACCGTGGAAGCTAAACACCTCCCATCTTCATGATCACGAATGTCTTCAACGTGTTACCGAGACATGGGCCACCTGTGAACGTCGCTTACCTAAATACTGCACGACCTTGACCTGGTGGCTAGAATGTGCCAAACCTGCCATTCGACGTACTTTGATTCAGTATGGAAAGGAAGTTGCTATGTGGCGCCGGCACACTACCGACTATTTCTACGCCGTTCTCCGCGACCTGGACGCCCAACCGCCCACCCCCGACACCCAGAGGGAACGCAGCAGGATTAAGGCGCAAATTGTAACTTTGACACGCCGTAGACTGCAGGGGGCTATGGTGCGAACCCGACGTCAAGATTCGGCGGAACAAGAACATCCGACTATGCATCATATCGCCTCCGATAGGAAACATCGACGACGACAACTCATCACCGAGATCACCACCTGTCGCGGCCAGCACGTCACTTGCCAGGCCGAAATCGTCAGTGCCTTTGTCGACCACTACCGCACAATGTACCAGGAGGAGACTACCAACAACCACGCTGAGGAGTCTGTGTTACCACACGTAACTCGCACCCTCACCAGCGACGAAGCGGACGAGCTGCTGGAGCCCATTACGCGTGACGAAATCCACGATACAATCAAAAAAGGTGCTCTGAATAAGTCACCTGGTGTCGACGGATTGCCGATAGAATTTTATCGCGCTTTCTTCACACTAATGGCATCACGGTGGACAACGATGTTTCATGAACTGCTGACGATCGGGAACGCCGTACCGCCTTCCTTCGTCACGGGAATTATTATACCCATCCACAAACCGACACCAGGTGTGACGACAGCACATTACCGTCCCCTGACTCTGCTTAACGCAGACTATAAAATTTATACACGCCTACTGGCAACGCGATGCCGCAAGATCCTGCCTAGCATTCTATCCCCGGAACAGACAACTCCGGGCGGCTCAGTTAACATACAAACGGCCACAGGAGAATGTCGCGATTTAATTGCACTGGCAGCGGCGTGCAGACTTCGCGCCGCAGTGGTTGCCATTGATTTTGACAGCGCATTCGACAAATTGCGGCACCTTTTTCTGTTCTCAGTGATGAACCGCATGGGTTTTCCACCAGCCTTCATCGACGTGATCCGGCGCCTGTACGGCACCGCCGAATCTCTGATTCAGGTTAACGGCCGTGTGGCGGGACCAGTGGCGATCCGGCGTTCCGTACGGCAAGGCTGCCCACTTTCGACCCTACTGTATGCCATAAGCCTGGAGCCACTCATCGGGAGTCTGACGAGCCACCTTTCTGGTCTCACTTTGCGACAGCACAGTTTTCGATGTCGTGCGTATGCGGACGACCTCCTCCTCTTGATCCGCTCACGGAGTGAAACACACACGGTACTTGATTTGATATCAACGTACGGCACTGCAGCGGGCAGTAACATGAATGTGGCTAAATCCGCGGCGATGCCCATTGGACGCGGCCTCTCACACGAAGACTTAGCACCTCTCCCGTGTGTACAACAACTACGATATCTTGGTATCATTTTCACCTCCACCGTGCGCCGCTCCGCTGCCATCAATTTTCGGCGTGCACTCCAAACTATCCGCACGACGGTGCGACAAAATCTTCTCCGACGACTCGATTCTTTACAACGTGTCCAATACCTCAATCAACATGTGGTGGCCAGAATGGTCCACATCGCACAGGTCCTCCCGCTGCCATCAACTATTGGACGCAGCCTCCAGGCTACGATCTTTAAGGTCCGCTGCGACACGCTCACCCTTCCCCCGCGAGCAGGAGGCCTCGGCCTTGTCAATGTGCGACTCCGAGCGGCGTCCTTGTACATGTCCACCATGCACAAGCAGTGGCACGGGGGCACCTCCCTTACGCGCAGCTTGCTTGAAATTCTTGTGCCCGCGACCATAACACCACCAGTACCAGTCGGACACATCAAGCACCATTTGACGCACATTTCTGATTTCATCGTCGACTTCAGTTATGCTCACACACACTTACCGACCACGCGTTCTCCTCGACCTAAAGATTTTTACACCCCTCTCCTTCGTTCCATATCCAGCAACAATATCGAACTGAGTCATCCGTCCACGCGGTGGCCAACGGTTTGGCGTCACATCCACCAGCCTTTTCTTCCCTCCAACGTCCGGGCAACATGGTACCAAGTCGCAAATGAAAAATTCGCCACAAATCATCGCCTTCACGCCATCGGACTACAGGACTCTCCACTTTGTTCCATTTGCCACCTCGTGGATGACGATGTCCATCAACTGACTTGTACTGCCACGAGTGACGTCTGGAAACTTGCCCGACAGTTCGTTGCCTGTTACCTCCGCGTTCCGCCGGACTCGATTGACCCACGGACTTTTATCCATCCTGAGAATACTTATTTCCCCGCCTCCAAAAATCATGCGATTGTATGGGTCAAGGGATGGACGATCACCTACATGTATAATGGTGGCGACAAATCACGCCTTGATTTCTGGCAGTACTTACAAACCGCCCACAGTGAAGTCGAACAGCAACCGCGCTACCGCGCCTTCTTCGCCAATTACCTACACGCGATCTTTACTTCACCCCCGCTCAGTTGGATGGTGCCACACACCGACAGCACTCCCGCCCCCCCTGCTGACATCTGAGACTCCCCGCGCTACTTTCTACATTGTAACCCACAGTGGAATAGGCGCATGGACACGCGCCTTCTTTCTTTAATGCACTACCCCAGACAACACTGGTCTTTCCCTCACTCCACTGTATATTGCTTCACACTTCTTAGATTACATCAGACTTACTATTCTTTTTTTCCCTACACCATCTTCATAAAAAAAAAAAAAAAAAAATTCCTCGCCTTGTACGAGTATATTGTCTCGTGATATTTTCGCCGGAAGGATGGCATTTCTGTTGTATTTAAGTTTGTACCAATAAAGATCTTTTTTAACAAACAAACAAAAAAAAAAAAAAAAAAGATGGATAGAGCGTCTGCCATGTAAGCTGGAGATCCCGGGTTCGAGTCCCGGTCGGGACACACATTTTCACCTGTCCCCGTTGATCTATATCAACGCCCGTGCGCAGCTGACGGTATTAATATAATTCTAATTTCATAATAACATTCGTCGACTTCAAGATTCCACAGACAGAGAAACACTTTTTAACATGCAAGCATAAATGAATGTGAGCAACAAGACAAGAAAGCTAGTGCAGGAAACATTAATAAATACGGCATCCAAATCGATGGTCACGGGAGAGAAACCAAGAAATGAGGCCGGGAGATGGCCAGTAACCCATCCTATTTCAATCAATGGCCTAAAAGATAGGGCGTCGCAAGGAAAGAACTGCCAACATAAAATTTCTTGCCATTGCTGATACAGACATCGTAAAAATTAACAGAAATGCAGCCAAAGAAACTCTAGAGCACTACACGAAATCTCAGCTAAAACGGGACTCATATAAAGAAACATAGCACATGGACACAAAATACAGAGACACCAGTTAGAAACTAAGTAGAAAATTATGAAATACATTGGAAGGATTATACAGAAACAGGACTGAACTCATCATCCGAGAGATTATACGCGAAACTGGCCTGAACAAAGAAAGGGTCACACAATACAGAAAGTAAACACACTTAAAAGCAACAAGCACAACAAGTGAAGAATCTCAAACAGCACCAAACTAATACACTGCAATGCGGCCCTGTTCTCCTGAGAAACAACAGCAGTCAAGGGAAGAACGAAACCAAGAGATTGACAGAAAAATACTGAGAAAGATTTACGGCATAGTTCAGAAAGGCAGAATTACCAATGGTAATAATGATAATAATAATCAATAATAATTATTAATAATAATCATAATAATCTGCCCGTGTACGGCTATGCGCGTAAGTGTAACTTTTCTGGAGTCATAGTTAGGTTCTGTTGATCACAGAGATTGTGTTTTGGATAGCCCTTGGGCCAGCGACCAAATGTATACATATCGGAAGAAAAGGGATACTTAGCCATTCCAAAATAAAGGGTCCAAATTTAAACATTACACTTCCTGCAGCCCATGCAAATTGAGTAAATCTCTTGCTTTTTCCGAATTAGGTGGCATCTAAAGTCGCCATTTGCTCATGTACCGTTCCTGAGAAAACCCCTAAAAAATATGATTTTTGGATAGGAAAAGTACCAGTTACGGGGATATGGGGATGGCCACTTCTCTAATTTCTATTGTTGATAGATAAAATTTTTGCCATACGTTCTTAAGATGACATTCTCGGGGAACTTCAAAACTTTTTTCGATATCACTATCCGTTACCGAGATCCAGAGGTTCCAAGTTATCATACTTATGCAAAAAACCATAAAAACCAATTTTTTGCCGTTTTTAGACCTTGGGCACCGATTATCTGAATAACTAACTATAGCAACTGGCTCAAATTTTAACAAACGCCATTTTCCCATTTTCGGAAACCCGTATCGCTCATCAAGATCCTTGAAAACCCACGATCTACCAACTGTGAGGGTGACCACTTCTATAATTTCTGTTCATGACATATCGTCTAAATTTTTACCATATGTTTTTAAATGATATTCTCGGTGAACCAGAGTTTCAAAGTTACCTAATATCTGGTCTGAGGCGTAAACGAAGTTTTAACTGACGTAGTGACACATGGCAAGGGTTCAGGGACATCGCAAGTATTCTGAGGTCACCTAACTGAGTTTTTAGTCACCATTTCTTAGGCAATAAAACTTTATAATGCTCTGACTCTGTGTAATGGGCACTTCACGCCTATGCAGATATGCCCATAGTGGTACTGCACGACAAAAATGTGGGTTTTAAGGGTCTTAACATGTGTGAAAAGAACTTAAAATGACTGCCAAAAATTATGTAAAGCTGGAAAGACAGAAAACTCAGTAACATATTTCTAATAAGGTTTTTACTCTTTTAAGATACAAATCATATGCAGGGCGTTTGGATGAATTTCGATCGATGAGGAAAGTATCCAGAAACAATGTGAAAAATATTTTGTGTTAATTTTGTAAGTCTATTATGAGGACTAATTTGTTGTTTACATATGTCAAAGTACGTAAACATGTCGAAGTATATAAATTAAATCAACTGATGAAAATTTTACTGACCTATAGAATTCGATTAATATGTAAGCAGCACACCCTGCTGTAAGAGAGAAAAGAAGAGAACCATCGAAAAAATACTCGCGTCGAAGCACTAAAAACACAATAGGTTCCCCTTGAAAAGTTCTGGCAGAAAATTGAAAAACCAGCTCAATCCTCAGCCCGCTTTCCTCACCAAATATTTTAACATGCGAACATATACACGCTCTTTGTGCTGACAGGCTGTTAGAGAGACAGTAACAGTGAAAGACAGAGGAGACAGTGACAGAGGGAGATAGAGAGGAGACTGTGATGGTGGAGAGTGAGAGAAAGTGGCAGTGAAAGGGAGAGATGGAAGAAGACAATAGCAGTGGGGGCCAAAGAGCGAGGAGATATTGATGGTCAGTGGCACACAGTGACAGTAAAAGCGGAAGAGAGATGGATGTAGATAGAAGCATTTGTCTTCCAAAATATTAAAAATACTTCATACACCTAGGTCGAGACCCCCCCCCCTCTCCCCTCATCCCTCCCCCTCACCGCCCATCACACTGTTATGTCGACGCCCTTGATATACCAGAAATAAATAGAGGGGGAGTGGGAGAAGGATACAATGGGAGAGAGATATACTCGTATATATTTTCGGCAGTGAAAGAAAGATTTTAAATAAGAAGGCTTAAGTACGAAGAGGTACTGGATAAAAGGATTTAGAATGTCCTGTGTCCTGTGAATATATTCGCATGCCAAAATTTTTGGTAAGGAAAGTGGGTTCCACACATCTGCCTGAGTCTTTTAAAGAGGAACATACTCGATTTCTTGTGGTTTGTTAGCATTTTTCCATTGTATCAGTAAAACGCCGAAAATTGTCGATGTATTAGGACATGGTAACACAGCAACTAAAGTTGTATCAGAGAGAGTGAATCACCCACACTACGTCGCCTGTGACATGGAAAGTTAGGGAGAGAAGTATATATGTATGTTTGATAACATTCTACCACGTAAGCGCCTTATCATTTGGCGCCCCTCCCCTTCTCCCTTCCCCCACATCCTACATACGCTTCCACTAGAGTCAGTTTTAACTACTAATTGTGAGCCACAGTGCATACAAATCTAGCACTTCGATGCCCTTCTCAACTTGGCAGCCCAAGCGGCTGCTAGAATTGTGATACGTCGTCCATGGAAACCTAACAGTTGTAGTGCCCCCCTCAGCTTTGCGCCCAAAGCGGTGGTTTGTGTCGTTTGGGCCATAAGCCGGCCCGGACTGCATCAATTCAGAATCAAAATAACACAGCGCGAGATGAAGACAGCTGCCATATCCCCGTGTGTACAAATGACTAAATTCGAGATACAGATGTAGACATATTTTTCTAAGCTCACGCGAAAAAGTAGAGTTACATATTCAACTTGATACAAACTGCGTAATTGCAGACATATCAGATTGATGCATCGTGTTACGAAGGAATTACGTGGTACAAGGAAAAGAATATGCATGTAATGCAGGTGTTGTTTTTGTCTCAAAACGCTTTTCTGCACTTCCATATTGGTAGCTAATTATCTAATAGCAAGTGCTTTCGCAGATTTCGTTCCATTTGTCACCTGAATAAGCGCTTAAGGCTACTACATGCTTTCCTGAAAGGCGACAGCACTATTGCTCTAAGGGTATCAAGAGCCTAACTGATAGTTTTGTACATGGTAGAGAGAGGATCGCGCACTAAACATTTTGTACGAGCAACATGTAGCCTACTATTTGCGTTAGTGAACATCTACATCTATATGGATACTCTGCAAATCACACTTAAGTGCCTGGCAGAGGGCTCATCGAACTGCCTTCACCATAATTCTCTCTCATTCCACTCTCGAGTAGCGCATGGAAAAGACGATCACCTGTGTCTTTCCGTGCGAGCTCTGATTTCCCATATTTTATTATGATGGTCGTATCTCCCGGCGTAACGAAAAAAGTGTTTTAATGGTGTCCGTCCCAAATCCTGTATCATGTCCGTGACATTCTCTCCCCCATTTCACGATAATACAAAATAAGCCGCTCTTCTTTGAACTTTCTCGATGTACTACGTCAATCCTCTATGATAACGATCCCAGACCACGCAGCAGTACTCCAAAAGAGGACCGACAAACGTAGTGTAAACAGTCTCTTAGGTAGATTGTTATATTTTCGAAGTATTCTGGCAATAAAAGGCAGTCTTTGGTTTGCCTTCCTCGCAACATTTTCTGTGTGTTCTTTCCAATTTAAATTTTTCGCAATTGTAATTCCTAGGTATTTAGTTGAATTTACGGTCTTTAGATTTGATTGATTCATCCTGTAACCGAAGTTTAGCAGATTCCTTTTAGTACTCATGTGGAAGACCTCAAACTTTTCATTATTTAGGGTCAACTGACAATTTTCGCGCCCTTCAGATATCTTTTCTAAATCATTTTGCGATTTGTTTTGATCTTCTGATGAGTTTACTATACGATAAACGATAGCGTCGTCTGCAAACAACCTAAGACGGCTGTTCAGATTGTGTCCTAAATCGGTTATGTAGATAAGGAACAACAGAGAGCCTTTAACACTACCTTGGGGAACGTCAGATATCATCCTGTTTTACTCAATGACTTTCAGTCAATCAATTACGAACCGTGATGTCTCTGACAGGAAGTCACGAATACAGTCATATAACTGAGATGATATTCCACAAGCACGCAATTTCGCTACAATCCACTTGTGTGATACAGTGTCAAAATCCGTTTGGAAATCTAGAAATACGGAATCAATTTGAAATCCCTTGTCAATAGCACTCAAAACTCCCTGTGTGTTTCACATGAAAGATGTTTTCTAAATCTGTGTTGACTATGTGTCAATGATCGTTCTCTTAGAGGTAATTCATAATGTTCGAATACAATATTTGTTCCAATATCCCGCTGCATATCGACGTTAATGACATAGTCCTGTAATTTAGTGGATTATTCCTACTGCCTTTCTTGAATATTGATGTGACCTGTGCAAGTTTCCAGTCTTCGTCGAGCGAACGGCTGTATATGATGTATGGAGCTATTGCATCAGCATACTCTGAAAGGAACCTAACTGATATACAGTCTGGAGCAGAAGACTTGCTTTTATTAAGTGATTTAAGTTGTTTCACTATTCTGAGGATATATACTACTAAGATACGCATGTTGGCAGCTGTTCTTGGTTCGAATACTGGCATATTTACTTCGTCTTCTTCGGTGAAGGAATTTCGAAAGGCTATGTTTAGTAACTATGAGTTCGCAGCAATGTCGTCGACAGGATTTCCATTGCTATCACACAGTCTTGCCAACAGTATACTTTACATAGGGCCAGAATCTCTTTCGATTTTCTGTCAGGTTTTGAGACAAAGTTTCGTTGTGAAACTATTATAAGCATCTCGCATTGTTGTCCGCTCTAAATTCCGATCTTCTGTAAAAGATCAACAATCGTGGAAATTTTGCTTTCGTTTAAATTTGGCATGGGTTTTTCGATGTTTCTGCAACAGTGTTACGACCTGTTTTGTCTACCTAGGAGTATCAGCCCCGTCGTTTGTTAATTTATTTGGTATAAATCTCTCAATAGCTGTCGATACCATTTCTTCTGGAGATTATCTCACAGGAAGGCATCAAGTAAATTTTTATCTGCTTTTTTTGAATATGTATATTTTTCGTTTATTTTTGGTGGATTTGGGGGTTACAATATTCAGTTTCGCTACCACAACCCTGTGGCCACTAATCCCTGTATCGATTTTGATGCCGATAATTAGCTCAGAATTATTTGTTGCTAAGAGGTCAAGTGTGTTTTCACAACAGTTTACTATTCGAATGGGCTCATGAACTAACTCATCGAAATAATTTTCAGAGAATGCGTTTAGCATGATTTCGGATGATGTTTTACGCGTACCTCCAGGTCTAAACATGTATTATCGCCAACATACCGTGGGTAAATTTAAGTCACCACCAACTATAATTTTACGAGTGGTGTACATGTTTGAAATTAAGCTCAAGTTTTCTTTGAACCTTTCAGCAATTGAATCATCCGAGTTCAGAGGTCGGTAAAACGATTATTTTATTCCGGTTTCCAAGAATGACTTCTGCCTACACTAACTCACAGGAACTATCCACTTAAATTTCACGACAAGATAAACTACTGCTAACAGCAACAAACACGCCACCGACAACTGTTTTCAGCCTATCATTCTGGACACGGTTAGGTTCTTCGCAAAAATGTCGGCTGAACTTATCTCCGGGTTTAACCAGCTTTCATTATCTAAACGGTTTGAGCATCTGTGCTTACTATTAACGCTTGGAGCTCTGTTTTTGTTTCCAACACAACTATAGCAATTCACAACTATTATACCGATGGTTCCAGTATCTAAGTTCTTCCTATGTCCGACCTGCACCCTTTGAAGCCCATTTTGTATTTCCCCGAGGCCCTCTAACCTGAAATATTGCTCAGTCCACGCCACACAGCCCTTGCTACCCGTGTAGCCGCCTCCTGCATGTAGTGGACTCCTGACCCATTCAGCAGAACCCGAAACCCAACCAACCTCTGGCTGAAGTCGATCGTGCAGCCTACACGGTCGCAGAACTGTCTGATTCAGACCCTCCACTTGGGTCTGTACCAAAGGTCCACAATCGGTCCTTTCGACTAATGAAATAGCTTTTAGGTTATTTTCCATTAAATTAACTTCATGAGCAATTCAAAAACAGAAAGATACATCGAGCTGATTTTGTCTTGCTTGCCTCTTTCACACAGTTGTTGAACTCCAAGTTCAACTTTATTACATACAGAAGACACTTACGGTAAAACGAAACACACGTTTTTTGTAACTGGAGTATTCAGTGCACTCATTAAAATGTATTCATTGAATTTATTTAAGGCTTATTACACAATTTCATTTTTGGCAACCATACAGAATAAGAAAACATTCAGATAGAGTTTCAGTGTTCAGTCACACCGTAAATGCTACCATACTATAACTGGAACTAAAATCGTTTCAGACAGCCTCTCGAAGATGATCGCTGTACTGGACATCCTGCGAGAACATTGCAGCCAACATTACTAATGAAGACTTGCGTGTAATGTTTGTAGAAACCAAAAATATCCTAGTAACCTGGTAGTTTACGCACAAACATCGCTTCCAGGTGAAGTCCCATACCCGGTCTTGCAATACTGTGGTGTTTAAAAAGCCTAGATGAAAACGGTCTAGAAGTCTCATAAACTTAACTAAGGAAAGTAATTGCTCAATGGAAAAGCCTCTGGTGATGAAGTGATTGTTTTTCCACTACAAATACAATTAATATTTAAAGACATGATTAAAAAATTTCTGCATATATTGTTTATTGAATGTGAATGGTGTTCTTTGCGAAGACATGGGAGGTGAATACGAAAATGGGATCTTTTTTGGCTATGGGGCTTAGTTTTCATGCGACACTCTGCGATCTAGCGAAATCTTAGAAAGCACTGAATATTAGTTATTATTGTATTGCTTAAAGTAGATTACATAGGTCCGCGACCAAAAAACTGCATAGGACTTTTTTACGTTTTGTTATAGATTTTGACCTCCAAAAACAGGAAAAATATTCAAAAAATTCTATCACATAGGTTTTATGTGTATTGCGGTATTTATGTTCATTAGTAATAAATCTATGTGTTTTTTTAACTCAATAATTATTAAAATTATATCAATTACAATTGACAAAATAAACTTAAATTTAAAAAATTTATAATATTAACTATTCTTTGTTACCACTTGCAGGTTTTACCATGAACTCCTGGGCGCCAGAAGCAAATGTAAACACTCTTATTGTTCAGTTTTATCATGTTACAACAAATAAAATGACGATTTGTATCTCACACGAAATGAAGAGAAACTCTCAGTAGACATTTTGCTATTCAATTGAACAGTGCTGTGGTTTCTGTCTAGTCATGGCTACAAGTGGTTGTGTTATTTCTGCAAATAGTTTTTGTTATATCTGTGGTAAATGCACTATTAAAAGTCAACAGAGAAACATAAGTGATTTTGTGAGGAAAGTTTATTTTGCTTACTTTAAATTAAAACCTGGTGATCAAGATAAACCATGGGCCTCACATAAGGTATGTAGAAGATGTGAGGAAGATCTTCGTTTGTGTTTTAAGGGTAAGAAAAATGCATTTAGATTTGGAATTCCCTATGATATGGCGTGAGCAGAAAAACCATACCTCTGGTTGCTACATCTGTTCACTTGACGTAAAGGGATTCAATTCAGAAAAAAAAGAAGCCTAAGTTATCCTAACCTTGACTCAGCTATACCAGTGCCCCATAGCTCTGAAATACCTGTCCCACAGCCACCTTCCAGTTTGGATGAAATTCCGAGTGAGTTGGAGGACGAAGTTACGTTACCTCCACAGGGTTAGTCAAGCTCAGATTTTTCTTCAGACGGAGAAGAAAGGCCTCAACTATTTTCTCAAACTGAGCTCAATGATCTAGTAAGAGATTTAGATCCTTCATAAGATGCAGCCAAACTGTTAGGTTCCAGATTAAAAAATAATAACCTTTTATCACCTGGCACCTAATTTTCATGGTACAGACACTGAGAAAATGAATTTGCCCAGTTTTTCTCAAAAGAAGAAAATTTAGTTTTTTGCGATGATGTGGAAGGACTCATGCATTGCTTTGGATGTAGTATGACTCGTCTGAATGGCGCCTATTCATTCATTCATCCAAAACTAGTGTTATTGCACAATGGAAATAAATTTGCATCGCTCCTGATGGGACATTCTGTGCGTATGGACGAAAACTATAATGATTTGGCCATTATCCTGGAAAATATCAAACATCAGGACCATCACTGAATGGTTTGTGGAGACTTCAAAATACAATGCTTTTTCAGAAGGCAGGCTATACTAAATATCCATGCTTCTTATGCTTGTGGGATAGTAGAGCCAGAGGACAGCACTGGCCTAAAAGTGATTGGCCACCCCGAGAAACTTTAAAAACCTGGGAGAAAAATGTTATCAGTACTACTTTGATACCACCAGAAAAGGTTTTATTGCCCCCTCTCCACATCAAATTGGGGTTGATGAAACAATTTGTAAAATAGCTGCAAAAGGATGGGGACTGTTTTAAATATCTATATACAAAATTCTCGAAGCTGTCAGAAGCAAAGCTGAAAGAGGGAGTTTTCACTGGCCTCGACATAAGAAAACTTTTAACCGACGCCATCTTCGTGGAAAGTACGAATGAGAAGGAAAAAGGAGCTTGGGTATCGTTCAAGGATGTAGTGCGCAAGTTTTAGGGGAAATACTAAGGATCCTGACTACAAAACCATTATACAACGGATGCTAGCAGCATAAAAAGCTCAAGGCTGCAAAATGAGCTTGAAAGACCATTTTTTACACTCCCACATAGACAGTTTCCCTGAAAACCTGGGCGCTTACAGTGAAGAACAGGGCAGCAGTCTCGCCAGACTGTCTGCGATATCGAGAGATGGTACCAAGGACGATGGGATGTCACTATGCTTGCTGACCACTGTTGGATGCTTTAGCGGGAAACTAAATATGGAAATCGGAAAAGGACTCGGCGAAGTATCAAGGAACAGAAGAAAAGGCTTCATAAAAAACATGAATAAATATAATATTACACTCCTGGAAATGGAAAAAAGAACACATTGACACCGGTGTGTCAGACCCACCATACTTGCTCCGGACACTGCGAGAGGGCTGTACAAGCAATGATCACACGCATGGCACAGCGGACACACGAGGAACCGCGGTGTTGGCCGTCGAATGGCGCTAGCTGCGCAGCATTTGTGCACCGCCGCCGTCAGTGTCAGCCAGTTTGCCGTGGCATACGGAGCTCCATCGCAGTCTTTAACACTGGTAGCATGCCGCGACAGCGTGGACGTGAACCGTATGTGCAGTTGACGGACTTTGAGCGAGGGCGTATAGTGGGCATGCGGGAGGCCGGGTGGACGTACCGCCGAATTGCTCAACACGTGGGGCGTGAGGTCTCCACAGTACATCGATGTTGTCGCCAGTGGTCGGTGGAAGGTGCACGTGCCCGTCGACCTGGAACCGGACCACAGCGACGCACGGATGCACGCCAAGACCGTAGGATCCTACGCAGTGCCGTAGGGGACCGCACCGCCACTTCCCAGACAAATTAGGGACACTGTTGCTCCTGGGGTATCGGCGAGGACCATTCGCAACCGTCTCCATGAAGCTGGGCTACGGTCCCGCACACCGTTAGGCCGTCTTCCGCTCACGCCCCAACATCGTGCAGCCCGCCTCCAGCGGTGTCGCGACAGGCGTGAATGGAGGGACGAATGGAGACGTGTCGTCTTCAGCGATGAGAGTCGCTTCTGCCTTGGTGCCAATGATGGTCGTATGCGTGTTTGGCGCCGTGCAGGTGAGCGCCACAATCAGGACTGCATACGACCGAGGCACACAGGGCCAACACCCGGCATCATGGTGTGGGGAGGGATCTCCTACACTGACCGTACACCACTGGTGATCGTCGAGGGGACACTGAATAGTGCACGGTACATCCAAACCGTCATCGAACCCATCGTTCTACCATTCGTAGACCGGCAAGGGAACTTGCTGTTCCAACAGGACAATGCACGTCCGCATGTATCCCGTGCCACCCAACGTGCTCTAGAAGGTGTAAGTCAACTACCCTGGCCAGCAAGATCTCCGGATCTGTCCCCCATTGAGCATGTTTGGGACTGGATGAAGCGTCGTCTCACGCGGTCTGCACGTCCAGCACGAACGCTGATCCAACTGAGGCGCCAGGTGGAAATGGCATGGCAAGCCGTTCCAAGGGACTACACCCAGCATCTCTACGATCGTCTCCATAGGAGAATAGCAGCCTGCATTGCTGCGAAAGGTGGATATACACTGTACTAGTGCCGACATTGTGCATGCTCTGTTGCCTGCGTCTATGTGCCTGTGGTTCTGTCAGTGTGATCATGTGATGTATCTGACCCCAGGAATGTGTCAATAAAGTTTCCCCTTCCTGGGACAATGAATTCACGGTGTTCTTATTTCAATTTCCAGGAGTGTATTACTATATGTCTCAAAATAATGTTTCATTGGCTGTAAAAAAATATTATGTTTAATAGTTTTGAATAAATGAGTATTTTTACCAATTTTTGAGTTTGAATTTGCAAAAAAAACTTATGTGATAGAAAAAATGGACATCACTTCTGAAATCAGCGCATTCTAAAACATATAATTCAGAAAAATATCTCAAGCAATTGACAAAATTTTTTTTGCAGACCTGTATTATAAATAACAGTATATGATCTAGCTCACTATGCCCAAAACGCCAAAAATCACGAAATTCCTTGAAATTCCCACAGAATTTTATAATTTTTTCCACGCTTTCTGAAAAATACAACATACATTTATACTCTATTAAACGGTCATGACCATAAATGAAAGTAAATGACCCTTTTTTAAAGTATTTTCAACATCTTGACGATTTTCGATCATTTTTCAAGAATTTTCACCAATAATTTCGAATGTTTGCATCATTGTCCAAAGATTTTCACATATGTTCAAAATATTTCAAAGAAAGTTGTGACATCTTAAGCATGAAATCTAGAAATAAAACTGCAAGTCATTACCTCATTTTTAGTTTAAAAATTCTGAATCATGATATTCATTATAATAGTCCTGGTTTTTTCGTCTTTTCTATCTAGTTTAATCCAGCCACTCATTGTTTACAGATATTTGGTTGGCAAAATGATTTTACATTCACTATTCAATTCCATAAAAATTCTTTCTCCATGAATTCTATTAAGATAATTACCTCCAGTAATATTTCATAAAACATTTACTTCCAGCTCAATAATTTTCTTAAACAATTCACTGTTTACATTTTTGTGCTTTTAAGTAGACTCCATTTATACAGAAAAAATATTTAATAAAGAAAATTTAAATTTATTTATGACCATGATATTTGTGTAGAAAAATCTGTGTATCATAAAAGTAAATACTTGTTTATAGTTAAAATTTTCTTATAAATGGACTCAAAAAAACAACGAAAATGCTAAAGCAAAAATTGATACAATCATGTAGACCTTTTACAGTTATCCAGAAATGAAGATAAAAACATAGAATTTTCATCTTTTGATGATGGACGATAATTTAGCAAATGTGAAAAATTACCAATTCTGTGATAGTATTCTGTGTTGAGCACCATATGTTAAATGCTTTTTTCCCATACATAATTATGTACTAAGGTGTATCAGCTGGTATTTTATCGTTAAAAGTAGCATATAATTTCACTGTACTTTTTGTGGTGCTACAATGTTACTTCTACTTGTCATTTTTATGGTGTAAATAGGGTAGCCTGTAACAAAATTATACATCTTATATCAGTGTCTCCTTTCATTGTGTAAGTCATTTAAAAACATGAACTGAATCATACGCTTTAAAACAATTATCTGGTGGCTCTAAATTCCACATTTCTTGTTGAAATATTTCATTTCTTCCATTTTGAAATATAATTTACATAATTTAACATTATAATATAATAATGAATCAGTCAACCGTTTATTTTTGTGATTAGTGTGAAACAACAGAAATAAAATAAGACACAACAAAAATAAAATAAGACTTTTTTCCGAACTAGTTTACCAGAATGATTATTTTCAGCTAGTTAACTGTTCACTTGCTCAGAGCTGAGAGGAAGGCCACCCCACTTCCCTGAGGCATGCATTAACATATCAACTGATTTTTAAGCTATTTAGTTTTTATAGAAATTCTTTTTTAACATTCTACCCTTTCTAAATCACTGTTCACTCTGTTAAACGGAGCTTGTTCAGATCAGTCTTATGTGTGACAAACTCGATGTTTTACTCTGTCTTTAAATTCTTCATTTGTGTGGCCATACCTTCATGGATTTACTCTGTCTTTTTGAATACGCACTTCATTCTAAAACCGTTGTCTTGGGGCATCATTTCATGGGAATAGTTTACATTCCGCACCACCCCTGTTTAAAAATGGTTTATCATCATGCAATTCCACATTATACGATGTGGTATGCAACAGTTTGAATATTGTTTGCAAATTTTATTTGGCTTAGCTTATGCCTGCTTGCTGTTTGCTGTTGCGCTTTCAAGAAACTTGCAACACTGTTGTCAAAACGCGAGGTAAATGCAAATTTTCATGAGTGCCAGATAATTGTCTTACTTCGGTTGCACATTTAATCTACAGACAAGTTGTTTCCAGACCAGTTACAGTTTAATTCAAATTAGGTTCTGTTCATTCAAAGGTTAGCATACGAGTTTAAGTTGAATAATTGTTTGTGGGTACATAGTCTTGGCAATACGTAGACTTTTTATAGAGTGGGAGGTAAATTTGGGCTAAATTTCATACAGAAACACATAGTGGGGAACTTACACTTGTACTTAATTCCTCCGAAGGCTAGTTGATCAAAAGCGGGATACGTTACAGTAACCAACAGCAGAAGCATAATAAAGAGAGATACATCATCAATTTTGATTAAACCTAGCCTTCCCGGTTGGCCAAAATAAAATTTGTTTTCTTTGTATTCAGGAGCAGAGTCATTGCTGGGGAGCAGAAAAGCTTGGTGACGGCGGTCCTTGGTAACATGATATATATGCAACGGAATAACGCGCATTACACAAAGAAAAACAGTAATCTGACTTCGCGTCAGTGAATTTAGTTTGAGATGCTCGATTTGTGAAAAACGCAAATGTGCGTGTAATGGTGTGGGATGGCGCGTAATCTACAAGCCACAAAACCAACAGCTTTCCAAAACTATTTAAAACTGAAACAGATACAAATTCTGAACACATCACTAGTTAAATGACATTTACCAGATTAGTACTAAACGAAAGTATAGATGAATCTATATGTTATCAGTAGTATGCGCAAAATTATAAGTAAGAAAGAAATGCGCTCACATATAAAGGCACATGGAAGACGAAAAGTGATACGGACGTGCCTTAGTTATTTTTTAAGTTGAAGAACGAAATTACAGCAGCTATTCAAATAGTGACCGAAATACAAAATATAATTAGATCTTTCACTTAGCACAGAGATTGATTAGTTACAATGTCTCCTTGATGGCTTCGAAAACTTTGTTAACAATGTTTGAAGAGCCATTCAACTGCGCTATTAACGTGTTTCTCTTGGCCACAATATAGTCACAAAGTAATAATTATTCAACCAGATGTGAAAGCAGTTCAGCAACAAATATTTGGAATGTCTTGTGGATAGTATTAGACAATTAGTCGACATGATATATTCTTACAATGACATTTGTTGGAACAGATAATCGTACATATTACATTGAAGACCTGCCTAATATTGTGTAGGGCCTTCTCGAGCACGCAGAAGTGATGCTACACGACGTGGCATGGACTCGACTAATGTCTGAAAAAGTTCTGGAGGGAACTGACACCATGAATCCTGCAGGGCTGTCCATAAATCCACGAGAGTAGGAGGGGGTGGAGATCTCTTCTGAACAGAACTTTGCAAGGCATCCCAGATATGCTCAATAATATTCATGTCTAGGGAGTTCGGTGGCCAGCGGAAGTGTTTACACTCAAAAGAGTGTTCCTGGAGCCATTCTGCAGCAATTATGACCGTGTGGGGTGTCGCATTGTCCTGCTGGAATTGCCCAAGTCGGTCGGAATGCACAATGGACATGAATGGATGCAGGTGATGAGACAGAAAGCATACGTACACTCGACAGCAAAAAAAGTGGGTCACGCCTGAATTCCAACGTGTAGGCTGCACCTGGATCCGCGCAACCAACATAGCACATCTGGGTTGCACATAGTCGCAACCCTCCACAGTACAGTAGTTGTAAGATACACAATGGGTACCACTAGAGACTACTAGAGAACACCAGTCTTTATGACAGTCTGTCCAGGTGTAAAGTAACACCACGATAGTACAGAAGAGATCAGACAGTCTTTAACGTTTGTAAACTTAATTACAATAAGTGACATTTCAAACATTATGGGATGACTAATATTGTCACATAAATCGTTCAGTAATTCCTAGGCACAATTAAATATCTGAGACGGTATATGGATTTATAAAAATGTATGGCAATTGGAAACAAATTCTTTGCTGTCCAAAAGGTTTACCCAACATATGCTACACGTCGTTCAACGTTCAATGGGGAGTGGTTTCGCATCAACTTTATGTAATACTAAGCAGTTAAAAGAAAACGTGATTAACGGCGGCAAGCGCTCTACGGAAATCCCAACATTAACAGCGACTCACAAGTAATATCATTGTTCACATTACTCATCAACAGTTACTTGTACACACAGTTGTACTTTAAATGACATGACCAACGTCTTCGTTCTGGATCCGGATAAAAAAACTCAGAACGTAAAGTAAAGCTTTGTGCCTTATCGAGACTCGATCACTAGGCATAAAGAGACGTCAAATATTGACGATTGCACCAGTATCAGCTATCACTTCTCAACTTGAAAGTAAATGACGATAATGTTTGTACGAAACCAGGAACCCTAACATGACAATTACCTTCTTGGTAATTAACCTCGAAAGACGTTGTATATTGTTGCATTGGCAAGGAACAAAGGATGCATATGTTTAAAATTGAAATGCCATCATGTAATGCTGGTGACAAGGATGCGAATCCAGCACCTAATCGGATTGTTGAATAAGTACGCAAAATCAGAATGTAGATATCACAGCTTGTCACCAGTAGTGAGGTTGGAACCTTAAATGACGACTGAAGTTGTATTGCCTGACCGGGATTCGAATCCGGCTCCTACCGCCGTCGTTGTCTAACCAGTAACAGACGAGAAATGTCCAATGTTGGTCCACCATTAGCGAGATGTGCGCACGTTTAACTAGAAATAAGGCGACGAAAACGTCTATGCTGACTGAGAGTCAAACGCCGCACACATGGTTATGAAGACACGTTAATAATCAAATTCTTATTCAGTAGTAGCTAGGAGTAGCATGTTTAGTGGCAAACCTTAAGGCCTTTCTCATCCCTAGTAACGTGTTGCCTAATATCTGCGATATCATGGTGTTAATTTACAAGTGGATTGACTGCCGTAAAGAGCAATGTTCTCTAGTAGTCGTGTATCATTGAGATGTAAATGAAGTGCCTCAGCAGAAAGTAATTTCCGTCGTGCAGCACGTATTGTTTCAGAAGCACTGAGTACATGTTATAAGTGCACAAAACGTGTATTATATACTACGTATATACTATTATTTGGAGAAGCTGCCGCCAAACCTGTTTACTTTTACATTCCGTTTAGTTGTCGTGGTTGAATACACGTTTTCTTAAGGCAACTTCTAATGCAGAGCGCTTACAAGAAAGAATAGTTTCCTGCGTCATGCTATTGCTAGCTAGGTGAAATATTTTGTGGTAGCTATGTTTGAAATAAATGTATTTTTGAACGTATTGTTCGTCAAATATTTGAATGAATCGTCAACTGTAGGTGTGCCTGCACATGTTATAGCATAATAGCTGTAGCTGCGTTACTTTATACTACAGACTTGGGTAGGTTAGGTGTAACGTTTGACCCTTCAAGGGGTGATCGTGGCCTTGCGGCCCGTGTCTGTACTAGCCGCGGCTCGCGAGCTACGGGCCAGCCAGGCTGGCCGAGGCGAGACGGAAGTGAGCGAGCTGGCAGTGGCGTTGGTGGGGCAACAGCCGGGGACGAGCCAGCACGGCTGCGCCGCATGCCTCTGCCTCTGTCGCTCCGTTTGACGTAAATATGTTTACCTCCTCTCCTGGAATCAGTATAAGAGCGGAAAGCAGAAATACACATCAGGCTGTCTACCGTAATGGCTCACTGGGAGAGGTCTATTCGAGACAGAGTCGTCGCTCTCATTGAAGAAGGAGGATGTTCCATCAGAGAAGCTGGCAGCGGTATGGCGTGCCACGTACCACTGCAACGAGATGGTGGAGGATCTGCCTTGAAAGAGGCACCACCAACAGGGCTCCTGGCTCAGGCAGGAAGAGAGTGAGCTCACAGCAGGAAGACAGGGACCTAGTGTCTAGGTGCAGAGAAAATTCCTTTCTGAAGGCGAAGCAGTTGCGGCGGGAGACCAACTTCCCCGGCTCCAGTGACACGATTCGCCGAAGGCTGAGGGACGCTGGACTGCATACACGACGATCCGCCGTGAAACAAGAGCTCAGCGAAGACAACGTTTTATACCGGCCAGCATTTGCGGAGCTCCATCTGAGGGCGTCGTGAGACAACGTCATTTTCACTGATGAGAAGGTGTTTTCCACTAGTAACGACGGTCCACGAATCGTTTCCAGGCCGCAAGGGAATCGCCATTGACGCGAATATGTAACCATGACGAGAAGAAGTGGCCGGCTATACAGGGTGTTACAAAAAGGTACGGCCAAACTTTCAGGAAACATTCCTCACACACAAATAAAGAAAAGATGTTATGTGGACATGTGTCCGGAAACGCTTAATTTCCATGTTAGAGCTCATTTTAGTTTCGTCCACCTACGCTCAATGGAGCACGTTATCATGATTTCATACGGGATACTCTACCTGTGCTACTAGAACATGTGCCTTTACAAGTACGACACAACATGTGGTTCATGCACGATGGAGCTCCTGCACATTTCAGTCGAAGTGTTCGTACGCTTCTCAACAACATATTCGGTGACCGATGGATTGGTAGAGGCGGACCGATTCCATGGCCTCCACGCTCTCCTGACCTCAACCCTCTTGACTTTCATTTATGGGGGCATTTGAAAGCTCTTGCCTACGCAACCCCGGTACCAAATGTAGAGACTCTTCGTGCTCGTATTGTGGACGGCTGTGATACAATACGCCATTCTCCAGGGCTGCATCAGCGCATCAGGGATTCCATGCGACGGAGGGTGGATGCATGTATCTTCGCTAACGGAGGACATTTTGAACATTTCCTGTAACAAAGTGTTTGAACTTCCGTTGGTACGTTCTGTTGCTGTGTGTTTCCATTCCATGATTAATGTGATTTGAAGAGAACTAATAAAATGAGCTCTAACAAGGAAAGTAAGCGTTTCCGGACACATGTCCACATAACAAATTTTCTTTCTTTGTGTGTGAGGAATGTTTCCTGAAAGTGTGACCATACATTTTTGTAACATCCTGTATGTTACCTGCTGCGGTTGGATTTCTGCGAGAGGGGCGGGAATTCTTCACAGGACAGAAGGAACTCTGGACAGCGTGCAGTATGCCCACATGTTGGAAAATGTGATGCTTCCGTCAGTGCGAATGCTGTACGCAGAAAGGGACGTCACATTGCAAGAGGACCATTCTTCCACTCACAACTCTGCATTTGTTCAGCAGCGGCTCTTCACGATTGGCGTCAACGTCATGGACTGGCCGCCACGGGCGGCTGATATGAACCCCATGGAAAACATGTGGGCTGAGGTCGACAGAACATTAACAGAGAACTGGCCACGAAACCAACCAACTACTGCGGACGCTCTTTGGGACTGCGTCCTGGAAGCCTGGGAGGAAGTTGTTTCTTCAGGCTGTTACGTCCGACGGCTTATACATTCTATGCCAAGACGCATGGTAGAAGTACAAAATAATGAAGGATTCTGGATAAAATATTAGAGTCCTTAAAATGTTTTGTTATATCTTCTTTTTCGTCGTTTTTCCTCATTGGGAGCTAGTGGAAGATCGCGTGGCAACAGGAATGATACAATATGGGTTGGTTTTAATTTGAGTTGCCTTTTTAATTCAAGTGGGATTCTTTTGAATACACCGTTTGTTAAATATTCTATTTTGATTTCATTTATGCCCTGTGTAGATACTTACAAACTAATTAGCGTAGATGGACTCTGTCACAGTAGTTTTTGTTATTTCAAATACATCTCTCTCTTCCCCTCCATCCATGAATACACTCTCCGTCCTCCCCACAATACGCAAACGATGTCTTATTATGTTTACTCTTTGTTAATATCTCCTCCATTCTATCTCACACTCTCTCTCTCTCTCTCTCTGACACTATCGCCGCAAGTGCCCTTCTATTTCATTCCCCCAAAACTTTATAAACAAATCTAGCGGTTTCCATTGACGCTACATTTTCTCTTTTAATTGCTACTGTCTTTATTCTCCATCATTCCTCTCAACACCTATGAAACCGTATTCTTTGATCTCCCCTGCCCTATAACCCATTCATCGTTCTGAAAACAGTCCTTCCTTATCTCTCGGTCTTAAGATAAAACGAACTGTGGCACACATCTAAGGAAGCAAGTCTTTGCAAGCATTTCACTCTTATATTTTGCACTTCTATCCATTCCCAGATCCCGCCCTCCTTCCTGTTACCCGTCCCTTGACGTCTGCATCTACATCTAAATGAATATTCTGCAATTCATAATTATGTGCTTGGCAGGGGGTTCTGTGGTCTGGTGGATTAATCTTGTATTGATGTGTGAAACGTGTAGGTTCACATCTCACGTCAGGCGTAGATTTTTAACACACACAAGAATCTCTCCTTCACCTCTAGTGACGCCAAGTGCAGAACACCAGTAATCTCCGTAGATCAATATCCGCAGTAAAGATAAAATCCCTTCGCTACCAGCTGGGGCAGAGCGACATTCGTTTGAGCTGTGACATGGAGAAACCCCGGAAGGCAGAGACTGTCACCAGCAAGCCGTCGTAAACTGGAAAACGTATTTCATTTAATGAACCAATGGCCATGTAAGTTCACAAGGCTCTTACTTTATTTGAAACTCAGACGTTGAAAATTGTGGTGCTGGACTGGGATTCGAATTCAATTTCACTGTGTTCCCCAAGATTGCAAACTCTTCTAGGCCTCCTCGAAAGGCACCTATCTGGTTTCGAATCCTGATCAGCACAAAATATTCATTATTTCATTTCAAGCCCTAGCACGTGCACTCCGAACTTTCAAAAGTTTCCTTACATCTTTTCAAGTTCAAACATTCCTCTCCATTCTATTGGCAAAAACGGATTTGGGTTTGACGGTGTGTTCTTTGTGATCACCAACGACGATATGTTGTGGATTCAACTTCTAGCCAGCAAAGTATTTTTCATCACATCGTTGAAAGTACAAACATGCCACTCCTAGCTATTATTGGAAAAGAATTTGATAGTTAAAGTGTCTTCATGACCACGTGTGCGCGGTTTTAATTTCATTCTGCACAGAACTTTTCGTCGTCTGATGTCTAGCTAAACATGCGCACATCTCGCTACTGGTGAACCAACAATAGCTATTTATCGTCTGTTCCTGGCTAGAAAACGACGGTGCTAGATGCTGGGTTCGAATCCCAGTCAGGCAAAAACAATTCTATCGTCATTTATGGATCCAACATCTCGTTGTTGGTGAAATCATTTGATATTTAACTTCTGATTTTACGTACTTCGTTAACAATCCGATTAGATGCTGGGTTCGCATCCCTGTCACAAGCTTTACATGAGCATACCTTGTTCCTTGTGAATGACACCATATTAAACATCGTTGGGGGTAGTTCTCAGGAAGATAACTGTTATGACAGGATTCCCAGTTCAGTACAAACATTTTCGTCATTTATTTTCAGGATCTGAATTGATAACTGATACTGGTGCAAATGTCTATACTTCACGTTTTTTTATGCCTAGTGATCGGGTCTCAATAAGGCACAAACAAAGCTTAGCTTAGTTAGCAATGGCTTTAGGTGCTGGGTTTGAATCCAGGTCCAGAACGACGACGTCGGTCAGGTCATTTAAAGTTCAAATTTGTGTACACGTAGCTGCTGATGTGTTACTAGAACAATGATATTACTGGTGATTCCCTGTTAATGTTGAGATTTCCGCAGAGTGCTTGTTGCCATTAATCGCGATTTTTTACTGGTTCGTCCAATATCCAGTTTCCAGAGCCACTCGCCGTTGAGCGACGTTCAGCACGTGGATGGAAAACCTTTTCGAGAGCGAAAAACTTTTTTTCCAATTGCCGTACAGCTTTTTAACTCCATATATTGTCTTAAGTATTTAATTTTGACTACGGATTACTGTACGATATATGTAAAATAATCCATTTTCTCAGAGCTTTTGGAATGTCACATGTTGTAATTAAGGTTAGTTTATGAGTGTTACGGGGTGTCTCATCGCTAAGAACGTGTTTTCTAATATGTTTTGTATGAGGATATTAGTTGACGCTTAGGCTGACTGCCATAAAGACCTTTGGTCTCTAGTATTCTCTTGCAGTACCCATTGTGCGTAGTCCAACGACTGTACCCCATGGGGTTTTGCTGTTTAGAGGACCTGCAACACAGCTACGTTATGTTGGTAGTATTCGGCAGTGAGCCACTTTTTTTTGCTGTCAAGTGTACGTGTCACCTGCCAGAGTCGTATCTAGATGTATCAAGGGCCCCCTATCACTCCAATTGCATACACTCCACACCATTACATAGCCTCCACCAGCTTGAACAGTCCATTGCTGACATGGATTCATGAGGTTGTCTCCATACCTGTACACATCCATACAGTAGATACAGTTTGAAGCGAGACTCGTCCGAGCAGGCAACATGTTTCCACTCATCAACAGACCAATGTCAGTGTTGACGGGCCCAGGCAAGGCGTAAAGCTTTATGTTGTGCAATCAGCAAGAGAACACGAGTGGGCCGGCCGCAGTGGCCAAGCGGTTCTAGGCGCTTGAGTCTGGAACCGCGCGACCGCCACGGTCGCAGGTTCGAATCCTGCCTCGGGCAATGGATGTGTGTGATGTACTTAGGTTAGTTACGTTTATGTAGTTCTAAGTTCTAGGGGCTTATGACCTCAGATGTTGAGTCCCATAGTGCTCAGAGCCATTTTGAAGAACACGAGTGGGTCCATATCGATTATGTTTCGTGGAATGGTTCGCACACTGACACTTGATGATGGTCCAGCATTGAAATCTGTAGCAATTTGCGGAAGGGTTGTTCTTCTGTCACGTTGAACGATTCTCTTCAGTCGTCGTTTGTCCCGTTCTTTCAGGATATTTTTCCGGCCGCAGCGATGTTGGAGATTTGATATTTTACCGGATTCCTGATATTCACGGTACACGCATGAAGTGGGCTACGGGAAAATCCCCACCTCATCGCTACCTCGGAGATGCTGTGTCCCATCTTTCATGCGCCAACTGTAACACCACGTTGAAACACTATTAAATCTTGATAACCTGCTCTCGTAGCAGCAGTAAACGATCTAACAACTGCGCCAGGCACTTGTCTTATATAGGCCTTACCGGCCGTAGGGCCGTGTTCTGCCTGTTTGCGTATCTCTATACTTGAATACGCATGCCTATACCAGATTCTTTGGCGCTTCACTGTACTTACCTTTCGGTCAGTAAAAAATGAGGTGTTATCACTTACTGTGAACTGCTGGAATTTTGATTTAGCGGCTCAGGGCTATTTAAATAAACATCTGTCCATTTTTACGTTCAATTTACCCGTAATAGAAATGACCAAACATTCGAAAAATGAAATAATATTGTACATTACACTTTGAAAAATCGAGTAGTAGTAATTCAGAGTTCACAGTTGTTGATAACATTAACGTACTTGCCTCTAAGTAGTTTTGGAGTTATATACGAGTGGTCGTTATACATGTGTTTACATCTATTCTTGTAGACATTATGTTCTCACTGCGATGTTTTATACGAAAAGGTCACAGTAAAAGAAAAGTTTTGTTTCTGATTCACAAGCAATAAACCGTGCAGTTTATCAGAGGCTGTGTTTATAGAACTGGTTCGATGTTACGATAGATGATGACCAGGTGTGATGGACCAAAGGATACTGTTCAGGCAACGTCGTCAGCTGTGGTAGAACCCAAGTCGATGAACAGGTTCTTGACAAGGAGGTCATCAAACCGGACAGTAATCGATAGCATCTGCTCAGTTCTCCATGCATGTTACGGTTGCCAGATCACATGAAGCAGTTGTACAATGTAATTCCTACTACGCAGAGTATGACCTATACAGGTTACACTGAAAAAAATACTTGTCAAAACACAAGCAGGCTAATTTTTTTTACATAAACACAAAGAACAAAACATATTTTAAGATATTGGATGAATCCGTGTTTGGCTTGGGAAGGGACCTCTCCATGTATTATTTATAAAGTGTAATTCATTGTCCAGTACATGGTGTCTGAACTGTTAAGGTTTGTGATTAACAGGCTCACAGAGTCAAGATCAGTTTTGCAATTAATGTCCACAACATGCAAACTTTTTAGTGTCTGTGCAGGGCAAGTCTCATTGTTTTTACAAGTAGGTCAGTTCACGACGGCGCGCCGAGCATACGCAGCGACAATCGTGACTGGAGTGCTGCCTCGCAGCCAGTTAGAACACGCCAGACGCTCGCTAACTCTCGCGCACTGAATTTGTTTGGACTGTAGTGCTCGCGAAGAGCGCGATCCGTCGTCGCGTCTCGCGCTTGGATAATATGACCATCATTATACCCTGTACCAGGAGCTGATAGCCTTTTGCTGTGTTCATCCCCAGTAAGTGCGACTTCTTCGTAAGTCTACGTTAGTAGTTTAGTTTTGTAGTCCATATCAACACGCTACGCTCTAACACAATGCTAAGTTGACTGTTTTTGCCATGTGTTCCTCACTGTTCCACATCGCCGTCACAGACCCACCAATACAGTCTACATCTACATCTACATTCCAGAATGAGATTTTCACTCTGCAGCGGAGTGTGCGCTGATATGAAACTTCCTAGCAGATTAAAACTGTGTGCCCGACCGAAGCTCGAACTCGGGACCTTTGCCTTTCGCGGGCAAGTGCTCTACCGTTTTATATTGGTTTCCAAATTGCTGGAGATGAACCGTCTAAGAATCATGTAGTACAAAGTTTGGAAGGTAGGAGACGAGATACTGGCAGAAGTAAAGCTGTGAGTACCGGGCGTGAATCGTGCTTCGGAAGCTCAGATGGTAGAGCACTTGCCCGCGAAAGGCAAAGCTCCCGAGTTCGAGTCTCGGTCGGGCACACAGTTTTAATCTGCCAGGAAGTTTTACATCTACATTGATACTCTGCAAATCACATCTAAGTGCCTGGCAATGGGTTCATCGAACCACCTTCACAATTCTCTATTATTCCAATCTCGTATAGCGCGCGGAAAGAATGAACAACTATATCTTTCCGTACGAGCTCTGATTTCCCTTATTTTATCTTTGTGATCGTTCCTCCCTATGTAGGTCGGTGTCAACAAAATATTTTCGCATTCGGAGGAGAAAGTTGGTGGTTGGAATTTCGTGAGAAGATTCCGTCGCAACGAAAAACGCCTTTCTTTTAATTATGTCCATCCCAAATCCTGTATCATTTCTCTAACACTCTCTCCCATATTTCGCGATAATACAAAACGTGCTCCCTTTCTTTGAACTTTTTCGATGTACTAAGTCAGTCCTATCTTGTAAGGATCCCACACCACGCAGTAGTATTCTAAAAGAGGACGGACAAGCGTAGTGCAGGCAGTCTCCTTGGTAGGTCTGTTACATTTTCCAAGTGTCCTGCCAATGAAACGCAGTCCTTGGTTAGCCTTCCCCACAACATTTTTTATGTGTTTCTTCCGATTTAAATTGTTCGTAATTGTAATACCTAGTTATTTAGCTGAATTTATGGCTTTTAGATTAGACTGATTTATCGTGTAACCGAAGTTTAACGAGTTCCTTTTAGCACTCATGTGGATGACCTCACACTTTTCGTTATTTAAAATGAACTGCCACTTTTCGCACCATTCAGATATTTCTTCTAAATCGTTTTGCAGTTTGATTTGATCTTCTGATGATTTTATTAGTCGATAAACGACAGCGTCATCTGCAAACAACCGAAGATGGCTGCTCAGATTGTCTCCCAAATTGTTTATATAGATAAGGAACAGCAAAGGGCCTATAACACTACCCTGGGGAACGCCAGAAATCGCTTCTGTTTACTCAATGACTTTCTGTCAGTTACAACGAACTGTGACCTCTCTGACAGGAAATCACAGATCCAGTCACATAACTGAGACGATATTCCATAAGCATGCAATTTCACTACGAGTCGCTTGTGTGGTACAGTGTCAAAATCCGCTGTGGCCGAGTGGTTCTAGGCGCTTCAGTTTGGAACTGCGCTGCTGCTACGCTCGCGGGTTCGAATCCTGTCTCGGACATGGATGTGTGTGATGGCCTTAGATTTAAATGGTTCTAAGTCTAGTGGACTGACGACGTCAGATGTTAAGTGCCATAGTGCTTAGAGCCATTTGAACCATGTGAATTGAGCGAGTTTGAAAGGGATCAAATTGTGGTCCTCCGAGTGGTGGGATAGTCCTTTCGAACATTTGCCACACAAGCTGGAGGTGCTGTGTCAGTTGCGCGACGATTCTGGTATCAGTGGTGACGTAAACGTTCTCAGACCTAATTTCTGGGCGTCCATGCAGCACAGACGCAAGCCAGGATCGGCTTACCGTAAGGGCAGCAGTGGCAGATCGTACGGCTATCACAGCACAGATAACGTACAGGTGTCAACACGAACTGTTCGAACTCGTTATCAGCAGTGGGACTGCGGACACGCATACATCTAGCTTGATTTCCACTGACGCCGCATCATCTATGTGCGTGGTTCGACTGGTGCCTTCAGAGAATCATTTGGAGGATATAAGGGCGAGCCCCAGTCTTCAGTGAGGAAAGCAATCAAAACGGGTCTGAGCACTATGGGACTTAGCAACTGAAGTCATCAGCCCCCTAGAACTACTTAAACCTAACTAACCTAAGGACATCACACACATCCATGCCAGAGGCAGGATTCGAACCTGCGACTTAGCGATCGCGCGGTTCAGCAGAGTCTGCCTGCACGCAAGTGATGGTTTGCGCGGACGACGTAAAGCCGTCGGCACACCGACCGCGCTGTCGAACGTCAACGTTTGGCGTGCTAAGTTCAACGTGCTGCTGAACGCTCAAAAACGATGTGCCTTGTACATACGGTACTTGGGCCCCAACGTGGTATACGCGATCACAACGCACTCTAGCGCTAGTTGCGGGATGTTTCTAGCTCGTAAATCACACTGTTTACTAAACGGGCGCGCGTACAATTCCCACGTTAGCTCTACTAAAACGCACATTTCCTCCATCGTCCACGAAAAGGAAAGTACCATGTCCAATCAATAAGGACACACACTTATAAAAGTTCCATGACAAACAGTGCGATACAAATTTGCAATACTTCCACACATAAGATAAACATTATTTCATCACTTCCACATTTTAGTAAAACCCCAAGGTCAGCCTTACTTGATCACTGTCTCTACCCAGTAGCAGAATCTTTGCAAATGTGAATTACGAAGCGTAAAAGAAAAAGGAGCAGAATGTCTTTATACAAGTAGCGCATGCTGTCCTATAGATTAAGCCAATCGAACAAAGTCACCCCTCAAAAAAAGGTGAACTTATCTTTACATAACATCAAATATTATAGTATATACTTATATTAAAATAATAATAAAGTATCAGGCCCTAATAAAAATGCAAATGTTAGGAAAAAAATATGAAAGTTTCGAGTCGCGAACCACTGCCTAAACACGCTATTCCCTACGGATCACTGACGTTACTCACTTCCCTAAACCAACAACGCGCTACTGACACTATATCATAGCATGTTAGCTGTTGCTGAAAACCTTAATCGTAGATATCTTACAAATTGAAATTTAATTATAAGAAATTGTACCAAGAACAATGCGTTTTCAGTGGATCTTCAGTGTGTCGCTGCCTTGAAATAGCATACTCTCATAATAAGCAAGTTACAATAATTCTTTTGCCACGAATATGATGTTTCTCGTTATTTTATTGGAACGAATCACACAGTTAACGACGGGTTTTCCAGTGATTCTCAATTTGCTGGTGCCCCGAAACGGCATATATACGTATAGGCTTGAAATGAATGCCAATATGGCCCCTCACAAGTATATACTGAAGGGAGACAGCGTGCGTATGACGTAGGTGGCGTTGTGCCATCTCATTGGCCAACGCTCAGACGCACGCTCAGAATATTTGACATGCTAGATATTGCTCTGCACGTTCGGAAAGACTCCAGAACGTGCTATTCCACGCTATGACGTCAAAAACTCGGCACGGTCAACGCTCAACGTTCGGTTGCACGCTCCGTGTGCCGACGGCTTAAGTCTGGTGAGTGCTGACTCGTAGAACGCATTTGTCCAAGACACACTGGTCCCACCTCGGGCCTTACGGCCTGGTCGGATAAACTACAACTCTCCACCCCTTTGGGGCAGAATGTTGTTAGACCGGTCCTTTGCTGTTCTTGGCTCTGGCTCTGAGCACTATGGGACTCAACTGCTGTGGTCATCAGTCCCCTAGAACTTAGAACTACTTAAACCTACCTAACCTAAGGACATCACACACACCCATGCCCGAGGCAGGATTCGAACCTGCGACCGTAGCAGCAGCGCGGCTCCGGACTGGAGCGCCTAGAACCGCACGGCCACCCCGGCCGGCGCTGTTCTTGCTACAGGAAGGTGATGTGTTGCTCTAATAGGATAATGCTCACCCTCACACTGCCCGCGAAACTTCTCGTGCTCTGCAAGACGTGCAGCAACTTCGCTGGCCAGCGTGATCTGCTCACTTGTCTCCAACAGAGAACGAGTAAGATGTGGTGGAACCAGGCATGTCTCGTACAACTCGTCAACGAACAGCTCTTACAGAACTATGTGAGCAGGTCGAGCAGGCGTGGAATAACGTATCCTGGAACCGTATTCGTCATCTTTATGATCGACTGGATGTCAGAGTCAGCACTTGTATTGACACCCGTAGAGGAGACACCACGTACTAATAGAGTTGTTTAGCTTGGGTCGATATATGGTACCCCTGAAGCGCTTGTGCTGCTAATCTGTAAATTTAATAATTTCATGTACTCTACATGCAATATTGCGAAAATAAATTTTGAGTGACTTGGGAA